>NW_026691046.1:0-300000 GCF_020826845.1 Diceros bicornis minor
AGAACCCCCCTCCGCCCTTTCCCTTCAGGTTCTTAGGGCTGGCCAAATCCTTCCCAAGACAGCTTGTCTGGAGAAAATCAGACCCAGCTGAAGAACATGTGTCCATGGGGGAAACCCGGGAAACTGAGTCTCCCCACACAATAGCAGAGATTCTCATCTTGCATCCTCTCCTGAGCTAATGACAAAGGTGGATGTCCCGGATGGGCCTGTGGAATGGGAGAGGGGAGGAAGTCTATTGTCATGCAGAGGGACATGGAAAGACTTGTCTGAAGCTTATCCCCTGCACTGGGGTCAGGTCGGGAAGGGATGGCACCGAGGTGAGCAGGAACCAACCGGCCTCTCTGTGGTGGGGCTGGCCCCGGGGCAGGCGTGGGGGTGATGGCTGGAAGTGGGATGGCGCGTGAGTTGGCACCAGCCAGCGGTGGAGGCAGAGACTCAGAGGTCAGGGATCTCTCTCTCTGTCTCTGTCTCTCTCTCTCTCCCTCAGGGAGCTGAGGAGAGTAAGGTGGCGCCCCCTGCCCACCTCGCCTACCTCTCCATGGGCCCTTCTTTCTCTGGCCGCTCCGGGAACCCTGCGGGCTTGGGTTCAAGCCCCCACACACCGCACAGGCCAAGGGCGCATGCGCGACCGCCGAGGCCTAGGGCTGGCCTGGGGGGGGGGTCCTCAGTGAAGGCCCCGCCCTCCCTCCAGGCTCTGACCCAGCTGCAGCTCTTCCATCGCCGCCCTTCTGGACTCGGCTTCAGCTGTCTCCCTCCCCTCCCCCACTCCCACTCAGCTTGCAGGCCGCTTCCCTGCCTTGAAAGCATGGCTCTGGCCCTGAGGGCCACAGACCTACTGGGCTTCAAGCTCAAGGCTCTGCCTGGGCCTGCTGCTTCGGCCAGGGGCTCATTTTTTCCTGGAAAGACAAAGCCATGGCCTCACCCCACGCCTGCACTTTGCCACGGCAGGCAGCCCAGATGTAGGAAAGGCTCTGTGGAGTCAGAAGTGCCAAGACAGGCAGATGGCACCAGAGGGTTTGGGGGCCAGGGCGCAAGTGGGCTAGCCCCTCCTCCCGGGAGTCGGGGAGGCCCGGCCTTCCTAGTGCCCAGGCCACGGCTCCGGGGAGAAACCCGCCATGGAGGGCACGCGGGAGGCCCTCTGCCTGAGGTGGCAGGTGTCCCACCAGGGCCACTGCAAGCCTGGCTCGGCTTGCCTGCTTTCTCCAAAGGAGGCTGGCCGACCAGCCGAACCTGGCACCTGGGCCAGGCCCCTTCCAAGGGGACGAGTTCCAGAGGCTAGAGCCCTGGGGGCGGCTGCCAAGTCTCCTGGGGCGTGTGCTGGGCCCCCGTCAGAGGAGGAAGCAGCCTGGTAAACGGTGTGCCAGGCCTGAGATCTGGAGGCCTCCCACAGCCGGGTCCCTGTCCTGCCCAGGCCCCCCGAGGGAGGACGATGGTCGGGCAGTGGCGAGCAGGGTGGGGCTGGCGCCGAGCCTGCCCTTGGATGCCCCGGGGAAGGGCGCCGGGGGATGGGCTGCCCCTGGCCGGTCTGAGGGACCGACCCATCTCGGGGCTGTCGGGGGCAGAGAGAGAACCCCCCTCCGCCCTTTCCCTTCAGGTTCTTAGGGCTGGCCAAATCCTTCCCAAGACAGCTTGTCTGGAGAAAATCAGACCCAGCTGAAGAACATGTGTCCATGGGGGAAACCCGGGAAACTGAGTCTCCCCACACAATAGCAGAGATTCTCATCTTGCATCCTCTCCTGAGCTAATGACAAAGGTGGATGTCCCGGGTGGGCCTGTGGAATGGGAGAGGGGAGGAAGTCTATTGTCATGCAGAGGGACATGGAAAGACTTGTCTGAAGCTTATCCCCTGCACTGGGGTCAGGTCGGGAAGGGACGGCACAGAGGTGAGCAGGAACCAACCGGCCTCTCTGTGGTGGGGCTGGCCCCGGGGCAGGCGTGGGGGTGATGGCTGGAAGTGGGATGGCGCGTGAGTTGGCACCAGCCAGCGGTGGAGGCAGAGACTCAGAGGTCAGGGATCTCTCTCTCTGTCTCTGTCTCTGTCTCTCTCCCTCAGGGAGCTGAGGAGATTACGGTGGCGCCCCCTGCCCACCTCGCCTACCTCTCCATGGGCCCTTCTTTCTCTGGCCGCTCCGGGAGCCCTGCGGGCTTGGGTTCAAGCCCCCACACACCGCACAGGCCAAGGGCGCATGCGCGACCGCCTGGGCCTATGGCTGGCCTCGGGGGGGGGGGGGTCCTCAGTGAAGGCCCCGCCCTCCCTCCAGGCTCTGACCCAGCTGCAGCTCTTCCATCGCCGCCCTTCTGGACTGGGCTTCAGCTGTCTCCCTCCCCTCCCCCACTCCCACTCAGCTTGCAGGCCGCTTCCCTGCCTTGAAAGCATTGCTCTGGCCCTGAGGGCCACAGACCTACTGGGCTTCAAGCTCAAGGCTCTGCCTGGGCCTGCTGCTTCGGCCAGGGGCTCATTTTTTCCTGGAAAGACAAAGCCATGGCCTCACCCCACGCCTGCACTGTGCCACGGCAGGCAGCCCAGATGTAGGAAAGGCTCTGTGGAGTCAGAAGTGCCGAGACAGGCAGATGGCACCAGAGGGTTTGGGGGCCAGGGCGCAAGTGGGCTAGCCCCTCCTCCCGGGAGTCGGGGAGGCCCGGCCTTCCTCGTGCCCAGGCCACGGCTCCGGGGAGAAACCCGCCATGGAGGGCACGCGGGAGGCCCTCTGCCTGAGGTGGCAGGTGTCCCGCCAGGGCCACTGCAAGCCTGTCTCGGCTTGCCTGCTTTCTCCAAAGGAGGCTGGCCGACCAGCCGAACCTGGCACCTGGGCCAGGCCCCTTCCAAGGGGACGAGTTCCAGAGGCTAGAGCCCTGGGGGCGGCTGCCAAGTCTCCTGGGGCGTGTGCTGGGCCCCCGTCAGAGGAGGAAGCAGCCTGGTAAACGGTGTGCCAGGCCTGAGATCTGGAGGCCTCCCACAGCCGGGTCCCTGTCCTGCCCAGGCCCCCCGAGGGAGGACGATGGTCGGGCAGTGGCGAGCGGGGTGGGGCTGGCGCCGAGCCTGCCCTTGGATGCCCCGGGGAAGGGCGCCGGGGGATGGGCTGCCCCTGGCCGGGTCTGAGGGACCGACCCAGCTCGGGGCTGTCGGGGGCAGAGAGAGAACCCCCCTCCGCCCTTTCCCTTCAGGTTCTTAGGGCTGGCCAAATCCTTCCCAAGACAGCTTGTCTGGAGAAAATCAGACCCAGCTGAAGAACATGTGTCCATGGGGGAAACCCGGGAAACTGAGTCTCCCCACACAATAGCAGAGATTCTCATCTTGCATCCTCTCCTGAGCTAATGACAAAGGTGGATGTCCCGGGTGGGCCTGTGGAATGGGAGAGGGGAGGAAGTCTATTGTCATGCAGAGGGACATGGAAAGACTTGTCTGAAGCTTATCCCCTGCACTGGGGTCAGGTTGGGAAGGGACGGCACAGAGGTGAGCAGGAACCAACCGGCCTCTCTGTGGTGGGGCTGGCCCCGGGGCAGGTGTGGGGGTGATGGCTGGAAGTGGGATGGCGCGTGAGTTGGCACCAGCCAGCGGTGGAGGCAGAGACTCAGAGGTCAGGGATCTCTCTCTCTGTCTCTGTCTCTCTCTCTCTCCCTCAGGGAGCTGAGGAGAGTAAGGTGGCGCCCCCTGCCCACCTCGCCTACCTCTCCATGGGCCCTTCTTTCTCTGGCCGCTCTGGGAGCCCTGCGGGCTTGGGTTCAAGCCCCCACACACCGCACAGGCCAAGGGCGCATGCGCGACCGCCGCGGCCTAGGGCTGGCCTCGGGTGGGGGGGGTCCTCAGTGAAGGCCCCGCCCTCCCTCCAGGCTCTGACCCAGCTGCAGCTCTTCCATCGCCGCCCTTCTGGACTCGGCTTCAGCTGTCTCCCTCCCCTCCCCCACTCCCACTCAGCTTGCAGGCCGCTTCCCTGCCTTGAAAGCATTGCTCTGGCCCTGAGGGCCACAGACCTACTGGGCTTCAAGCTCAAGGCTCTGCCTGGGCCTGCTGCTTCGGCCAGGGGCTCACTTTTTCCTGGAAAGAGAAGGCATGGCCTCACCCCATGCCTGCACTTTGCCACGGCAGGCAGCCCAGATGTAGGAAAGGCTCTGTGGAGTCAGAAGTCAGGGATCTCTCTCTCTGTCTCTGTCTCTCTCTCTCTCCCTCAGGGAGCTGAGGAGAGTAAGGTGGCGCCCCCTGCCCACCTCGCCTACCTCTCCATGGGCCCTTCTTTCTCTGGCCGCTCCGGGAGCCCTGCGGGCTTGGGTTCAAGCCCCCACACACCGCACAGGCCAAGGGCGCATGCGCGACCGCTGGGGGCCTAGGGCTGGCCTCTTCAGCCAGCCCTAGGGGTGGGGGGTCCTCAGTGAAGGCCCCGCCCTCCCTCCAGGCTCTGACCCAGCTGCAGCTCTTCCATCGCCGCCCTTCTGGACTCGGCTTCATCTGTCTCCCTCCCCTCCCCCACTCCCACTCAGCTTGCAGGCCGCTTCCCTGCCTTGAAAGCATTGCTCTGGCCCTGAGGGCCACAGACCTACTGGGCTTCAAGCTCAAGGCTCTGCCTGGGCCTGCTGCTTCGGCCAGGGGCTCACTTTTTCCTGGAAAGAGAAGGCATGGCCTCACCCCATGCCTGCACTTTGCCACGGCAGGCAGCCCAGATGTAGGAAAGGCTCTGTGGAGTCAGAAGTCAGGGATCTCTCTCTCTGTCTCTGTCTCTCTCTCTCTCCCTCAGGGAGCTGAGGAGAGTAAGGTGGCGCCCCCTGCCCACCTCGCCTACCTCTCCATGGGCCCTTCTTTCTCTGGCCGCTCCGGGAGCCCTGCGGGCTTGGGTTCAAGCCCCCACACACCGCACAGGCCAAGGGCGCATGCGCGACCGCTGGGGGCCTAGGGCTGGCCTCTTCAGCCAGCCCTAGGGGTGGGGGGTCCTCAGTGAAGGCCCCGCCCTCCCTCCAGGCTCTGACCCAGCTGCAGCTCTTCCATCCCCGCCCTTCTGGACTCAGCTTCAGCTGTCTCCCTCCCCTCCCCCACTCCCACTCAGCTTGCAGGCCACTTCCCTGCCTTGAAAGCATTGCTCTGGCCCTGAGGGCCACAGACCTACTGGGCTTCAAGCTCAAGGCTCTGCCTGGGCCTGCTGCTTCTGCCGGGGGCTCACTTTTTCCTGGAAAGAGAAGGCATGGCCTCACCCCACGCCTGCACTTTGCCACGGCAGGCAGCCCAGATGTAGGAAAGGCTCTGTGGAGTCTGAAGTCAGGGATCTCTCTCTCTGTCTCTGTCTCTCTCTCTCTCCCTCAGGGAGCTGAGGAGAGTTTGGTGGCGCCCCCTGCCCACCTCGCCTACCTCTCCATGGGCCCTTCTTTCTTTGGCCGCTCCGGGAGCCCTGCGGGCTTGGGTTCAAGCCCCCACACACCGCACAGGCCAAGGGCGCATGCGCGACCGCCGCGGCCTAGGGCTGGCCTCGGGGGGGGGGTCCTCAGTGAAGGCCCCGCCCTCCCTCCAGGCTCTGACCCAGCTGCAGCTCTTCCATCGCCGCCCTTCTGGACTCGGCTTCATCTGTCTCCCTCCCCTCCCCCACTCCCACTCAGCTTGCAGGCCGCTTCCCTGCCTTGAAAGCATTGCTCTGGCCCTGAGGGCCACAGACCTACTGGGCTTCAAGCTCAAGGCTCTGCCTGGGCCTGCTGCTTCGGCCAGGGGCTCATTTCTGGAAAGACAAAGCCATGGCCTCACCCCACGCCTGCACTTTGCCACGGCAGGCAGCCCAGATGTAGGAAAGGCTCTGTGGAGTCAGAAGTGCCGAGACAGGCAGATGGCACCGCAGGCTTTGGGGGCCAGGGCGCAAGTGGGCTAGCCCCTCCTCCCGGGAGTCGGGGAGGCCCGGCCTTCCTAGTGCCCAGGCCACGGCTCCGGGGAGAAACCCGCCATGGAGGGCACGCGGGAGGCCCTCTGCCTGAGGTGGCAGGTGTCACGCCAGGGCCACTGCAAGCCTGGCTCGGCTTGCCTGCTTTCTCCAAAGGAGGCTGGCCGACCAGCCAGAACCTGGCACCTGGGCCAGGCCCCTTCCAAGGGGACGAGTTCCAGAGGCTAGAGCCCTGGGGGCGGCTGCCAAGTCTCCTGGGGCGTGTGCTGGGCCCCCGTCAGAGGAGGAAGCAGCCTGGTAAACGGTGGTGTGCCAGGCCTGAGATCTGGAGGCCTCCCACAGCCGGGTCCCTGTCCTGCCCAGGCCCCCCGAGGGAGGACGATGGTCGGGCAGTGGCGAGCGGGGTGGGGCTGGCGCCGAGCCTGCCCTTGGATGCCCCGGGGAAGGGCGCCGGGGGATGGGCTGCCCCTGGCCGGGTCTGAGGGACCGACCCAGCTCGGGGCTGGCGGGGGCAGAGAGAGAACCCCCCTCCGCCCTTTCCCTTCAGGTTCTTAGGGCTGGCCAAATCCTTCCCAAGACAGCTTGTCTGGAGAAAATCAGACCCAGCTGAAGAACATGTGTCCATGGGGGAAACCCGGGAAACTGAGTCTCCCCACACAATAGCAGAGATTCTCATCTTGCATCCTCTCCTGAGCTAATGACAAAGGTGGATGTCCCGGGTGGGCCTGTGGAATGGGAGAGGGGAGGAAGTCTATTGTCATGCAGAGGGACATGGAAAGACTTGTCTGAAGCTTATCCCCTGCACTGGGGTCAGGTCGGGAAGGGGGCAGCACAGAGGTGAGCAGGAACCAACCGGCCTCTCTGTGGTGGGGCTGGCCCCGGGGCAGGCGTGGGGGTGATGGCTGGAAGTGGGATGGCGCGTGAGTTGGCACCAGCCAGCGGTGGAGGCAGAGACTCAGAGGTCAGGGATCTCTCTCTCTGTCTCTGTCTCTCTCTCTCTCCCTCAGGGAGCTGAGGAGAGTAAGGTGGCGCCCCCTGCCCACCTCGCCTACATCTCCATGGGCCCTTCTTTCTCTGGCCGCTCCGGGAGCCCTGCGGGCTTGGGTTCAACCCCCCACACACCGCACAGGCCAAGGGCGCATGCGCGACCGCCTGGGCCTAGGGCTGGCCTCGGGGGGGGGGGGTCCTCAGTGAAGGCCCCGCCCTCCCTCCAGGCTCTGACCCAGCTGCAGCTCTTCCATCGCTGCCCTTCTGGACTCGGCTTCAGCTGTCTCCCTCCCCTCCCCCACTCCCACTCAGCTTGCAGGCCGCTTCCCTGCCTTGAAAGCATTGCTCTGGCCCTGAGGGCCACAGACCTACTGGGCTTCAAGCTCAAGGCTCTGCCTGGGCCTGCTGCTTCGGCCAGGGGCTCACTTTTTCCTGGAAAGAGAAGGCATGGCCTCACCCCACGCCTGCAATTTGCCACGGCAGGCAGCCCAGATGTAGGAAAGGCTCTGTGGAGTCAGAAGTGCCGAGACAGGCAGATGGCACCAGAGGGTTTGGGGGCCAGGGCGCAAGTGGGCTAGCCCCTCCTCCCGGGAGTCGGGGAGGCCCGGCCTTCCTAGTGCCCAGGCCACGGCTCCGGGGAGAAACCCGCCATGGAGGGCACGCGGGAGGCCCTCTGCCTGAGGTGGCAGGTGTCACGCCAGGGCCACTGCAAGCCTGGCTCGGCTTGCCTGCTTTCTCCAAAGGAGGCTGGCCGACCAGCCGAACCTGGCACCTGGGCCAGGCCCCTTCCAAGGGGACGAGTTGCAGAGGATAGAGCCCTGGGGCGGCTGCAAAGTCTCCTGGGGCGTGTGCTGGGCCCCCGTCAGAGGAGGAAGCAGCCTGGTAAACGGTGTGCCAGGCCTGAGATCTGGAGGCCTCCCACAGCCGGGGTCCCTGTCCCGCCCAGGCCCCCCGAGGGAGGACGATGGTCGGGCAGTGGCGAGCGGGGTGGGGCTGGCGCCGAGCCTGCCCTTGGATGCCCCGGGGAAGGGCGCCGGGGGATGGGCTGCCCCTGGCCAGGTCTGAGGGACCGACCCAGCTCGCGGCTGTCGGGGGCAGAGAGAGAACCCCCATCCGCCCTTTCCCTTCAGGTTCTTAGGGCTGGCCAAATCCTTCCCAAGACAGCTTGTCTGGAGAAAATCAGACCCAGCTGAGAACATGTGTCCATGGGGGAAACCCGGGAAACTGAGTCTCCCCACACAATAGCAGAGATTCTCATCTTGCATCCTCTCCTGAGCTAATGACAAAGGTGGATGTCCCGGGTGGGCCTGTGGAATGGGAGAGGGGAGGAAGTCTATTGTCATGCAGAGGGACATGGAAAGACTTGTCTGAAGCTTATCCCCTGCACTGGGGTCAGGTCGGGAAGGGACGGCACAGAGGTGAGCAGGAACCAACCGGCCTCTCTGTGGTGGGGCTGGCCCCCGGGGCAGGCGTGGGGCTGATGGCTGGAAGTGGGATGGCGCGTGAGTTGGCACCAGCCAGCGGTGGAGGCAGAGACTCAGAGGTCAGGGATCACTCTCTCTTTCTCTGTCTCTCTCTCTCTCCCTCAGGGAGCTGAGGAGAGTAAGGTGGCGCCGCCGGCCCACCTCGCCTACCTCTCCATGGGCCCTTCTTTCTCTGGCCGCTCCGGGAGCCCTGCGGGCTTGGGTTCAACCCCCCACACACCGCACAGGCCAAGGGCGCATGCGCGACCGCCAGGGCCTAGGGCTGGCCTCGGGGGGGGGGGTTCCTCAGTGAAGGCCCCGCCCTCCCTCCAGGCTCTGACCCAGCTGCAGCTCTTCCATCGCCGCCCTTCTGGACTCGGCTTCAGCTGTCTCCCTCCCCTCCCCCACTCCCACTCTGCTTGCAGGCCGCTTCCCTGCCTTGAAAGCATTGCTCTGGCCCTGAGGGCCACAGACCTACTGGGCTTCAAGCTCAAGGCTCTGCCTGGGCCTGCTGCTTCGGCCAGGGGCTCACTTTTTCCTGGAAAGAGAAGGCATGGCCTCACCCCATGCCTGCACTTTGCCACGGCAGGCAGCCCAGATGTAGGAAAGGCTCTGTGGAGTCAGAAGTCAGGGATCTCTCTCTCTGTCTCTGTCTCTCTCTCTCTCCCTCAGGGAGCTGAGGAGAGTAAGGTGGCGCCCCCTGCCCACCTCGCCTACCTCTCCATGGGCCCTTCTTTCTCTGGCCGCTCCGGGAGCCCTGCCGGCTTGGGTTCAAGCCCCCACACACCGCACAGGCCAAGGGCGCATGCGCGACCGCTGGGGGCCTAGGGCTGGCCTCTTCAGCCAGCCCTAGGGGTGGGGGGTCCTCAGTGAAGGCCCCGCCCTCCCTCCAGGCTCTGACCCAGCTGCAGCTCTTCCATCGCCGCCCTTCTGGACTCGGCTTCAGCTGTCTCCCTCCCCTCCCCCACTCCCACTCAGCTTGCAGGCCGCTTCCCTGCCTTGAAAGCATTGCTCTGGCCCTGAGGGCCACAGACCTACTGGGCTTCAAGCTCAAGGCTCTGCCTGGGCCTGCTGCTTCTGCCGGGGGGCTCACTTTTTCCTGGAAAGAGAAGGCATGGCCTCACCCCACGCCTGCACTTTGCCACGGCAGGCAGCCCAGATGTAGGAAAGGCTCTGTGGAGTCTGAAGTCAGGGATCTCTCTCTCTGTCTCTGTCTCTCTCTCTCTCCCTCAGGGAGCTGAGGAGAGTTTGGGTGGCGCCCCCCCTGCCCACCTCGCCTACCTCTCCATGGGCCCTTCTTTCTTTGGCCGCTCCGGGAGCCCTGCGGGCTTGGGTTCAAGCCCCACACACCGCACAGGCCAAGGGCGCATGCGCGACCGCCGCGGCCTAGGGCTGGCCTCGGGGGGGGGGGTCCCTCAGTGAAGGCCCCCGCCCTCCCTCCAGGCTCTGACCCAGCTGCAGCTCTTCCATCGCTTGCCCTTCTGGACTCGGCTTCATCTGTCTCCCTCCCCTCCCCACTCCCACTCAGCTTGCAGGCCGCTTCCCTGCCTTGAAAGCATTGCTCTGGCCCTGAGGGCCACAGACCTACTGGGCTTCAAGCTCAAGGCTCTGCCTGGGCCTGCTGCTTCGGCCAGGGGCTCATTTTTTCCTGGAAAGACAAAGCCATGGCCTCACCCCACGCCTGCACTTTGCCACGGCAGGCAGCCCAGATGTAGGAAAGGCTCTGTGGAGTCAGAAGTGCCGAGACAGGCAGATGGCACCGCAGGCTTTGGGGGCCAGGGCGCAAGTGGGCTAGCCCCTCCTCCCGGGAGTCGGGGAGGCCCGGCCTTCCTAGTGCCCAGGCCACGGCTCCGGGGAGAAACCCGCCATGGAGGGCACGCGGGAGGCCCTCTGCCTGAGGTGGCAGGTTGTCACGCCAGGGCCACTGCAAGCCTGGCTCGGCTTGCCTGCTTTCTCCAAAGGAGGCTGGCCGACCAGCCGAACCTGGCACCTGGGCCAGGCCCCTTCCAAGGGGACGAGTTCCAGAGGCTAGAGCCCTGGGGGCGGGCTGCCAAGTCTCCTGGGGCGTGTGCTGGGCCCCCGTCAGAGGAGGAAGCAGCCTGGTAAACGGTGTGCCAGGCCTGAGATCTGGAGGCCTCCCACAGCCGGGTCCCTGTCCTGCCCAGGCCCCCCGAGGGAGGACGGATGGTCGGGCAGTGGCGAGCGGGGTGGGGCTGGCGCCGAGCCTGCCCTTGGATGCCCCGGGGAAGGGCGCCGGGGGATGGGCTGCCCCTGGCCGGGTCTGAGGGACCGACCCAGCTCGGGGCTGTCGGGGGCAGAGAGAGAACCCCCCTCCGCCCTTTCCCTTCAGGTTCTTAGGGCTGGCCAAATCCTTCCCAAGACAGCTTGTCTGGAGAAAATCAGACCCAGCTGAAGAACATGTGTCCATGGGGGAAACCCGGGAAACTGAGTCTCCCCACACAATAGCAGAGATTCTCATCTTGCATCCTCTCCTGAGCTAATGACAAAGGTGGATGTCCCGGGTGGGCCTGTGGAATGGGAGAGGGGAGGAAGTCTATTGTCATGCAGAGGGACATGGAAAGACTTGTCTGAAGCTTATCCCCTGCACTGGGGTCAGGTCGGGAAGGGACGGCACAGAGGTGAGCAGGAACCAACCGGCCTCTCTGTGGTGGGGCTGGCCCCGGGGCAGGCGTGGGGGTGATGGCTGGAAGTGGGATGGCGCGTGAGTTGGCACCAGCCAGCGGTGGAGGCAGAGACTCAGAGGTCACGGATCTCTCTCTCTGTCTCTGTCTCTCTCTCTCCCTCAGGGAGCTGAGCAGAGTAAGGTGGCACCCCCTGCCCACCTCGCCTACCTCTCCATGGGCCCTTCTTTCTCTGGCCGCTCCGGGAGGCCCTGCGGGCTTGGGTTCAACCCCCCACACACCGCACAGGCCAAGGGCGCATGCGCGACCGCCGGGGCCTAGGGCTGGCCTCGGGGGGGGGGGGGGTCCTCAGTGAAGGCCCCGCCCTCCCTCCAGGCTCTGACCCAGCTGCAGCTCTTCCATCGCCGCCCTTCTGGACTCGGCTTCATCTGTCTCCCTCCCCTCCCCCACTCCCACTCAGCTTGCAGGCCGCTTCCCTGCCTTGAAAGCATTGCTCTGGCCCTGAGGGCCACAGACCTACTGGGCTTCAAGCTCAAGGAGGCTCTGCCTGGGCCTGCTGCTTCGGCCAGGGGCTCACTTTTTCCTGGAAAGAGAAGGCATGGCCTCACCCCACGCCTCTACTTTGCCACGGCAGGCAGCCCAGATGTAGGAAAGGCTCTGTGGAGTCAGAAGTGCCGAGACAGGCAGATGGCACCAGAGGGTTTGGGGGGCCAGGGCGCAAGTGGGCTAGCCCCTCCTCCCGGGAGTCGGGGAGGCCCGGCCTTCCTAGTGCCCAGGCCACGGCTCCGGGGAGAAACCCGCCATGGAGGGCACGCGGGAGGCCCTCTGCCTGAGGTGGCAGGTGTCACGCCAGGGCCACTGCAAGCCTGGCTCGGCTTGCCTGCTTTCTCCAAGGAGGCTGGCCGACCAGCCGAACCTGGCACCTGGGCCAGGCCCCTTCCAAGGGGACGAGTTCCAGAGGCTAGAGCCCTGGGGGCGGCTGCCAAGTCTCCTGGGGCGTGTGCTGGGCCCCCGTCAGAGGAGGAAGCAGCCTGGTAAACGGTGTGCCAGGCCTGAGATCTGGAGGCCTCCCACAGCCGGGTCCCTGTCCTGCCCAGGCCCCCCGAGGGAGGACGATGGTCGGGCAGTGGCGAGCGGGGTGGGGCTGGCGCCGAGCCTGCCCTTGGATGCCCCGGGGAAGGGCGCCGGGGGATGGCTGCCCCTGGCCGGGTCTGAGGGACCGACCCAGCTCGGGGCTGGCGGGGGCAGAGAGAGAACCCCCCTCCGCCCTTTCCCTTCAGGTTCTTAGGGCTGGCCAAATCCTTCCCAAGACAGCTTGTCTGGAGAAAATCAGACCCAGCTGAAGAACATGTGTCCATGGGGGAAACCCGGGAAACTGAGTCTCCCCACACAATAGCAGAGATTCTCATCTTGCATCCTCTCCTGAGCTAATGACAAAGGTGGATGTCCCGGGTGGGCCTGTGGAATGGGAGAGGGGAGGAAGTCTATTGTCATGCAGAGGGACATGGAAAGACTTGTCTGAAGCTTATCCCCTGCACTGGGGTCAGGTCGGGAAGGGACGGCACAGAGGTGAGCAGGAACCAACCGGCCTCTCTGTGGTGGGGCTGGCCCCGGGGCAGGCGTGGGGGGTGATGGCTGGAAGTGGGATGGCGCGTGAGTTGGCACCATGCCAGCGGTGGAGGCAGAGACTCAGAGGTCAGGGATCTCTCTCTCTGTCTCTGTCTCTGTCTCTCTCCCTCAGGGAGCTGAGGAGAGTAAGGTGGCGCCCCCTGCCCACCTCGCCTACCTCTCCATGGGCCCTTCTTTCTCTGGCCGCTCCGGGAGCCCTGCGGGCTTGGGTTCAACCCCCCACACACCGCACAGGCCAAGGGCGCATGCGCGACCGCCGGGGCCTAGGGCTGGCCTCGGGGGGGGGGGGGTCCTCAGTGAAGGCCCCGCCCTCCCTCCAGGCTCTGACCCAGCTGCAGCTCTTCCATCGCCGCCCTTCTGGACTCGGCTTCAGCTGTCTCCCTCCCCTCCCCCACTCCCACTCAGCTTGCAGGCCGCTTCCCTGCCTTGAAAGCATTGCTCTGGCCCTGAGGGCCACAGACCTACTGGGCTTCAAGCTCAAGGCTCTGCCTGGGCCTGCTGCTTCGGCCAGGGGCTCACTGTTTCCTGGAAAGAGAAGGCATGGCCTCACCCCACGCCTGCACTTTGCCACGGCAGGCAGCCCAGATGTAGGAAAGGCTCTGTGGAGTCAGAAGTCAGGGATCTCTCTCTCTGTCTCTGTCTCTCTCTCTCTCCCTCAGGGAGCTGAGGAGAGTAAGGTGGCGCCCCCTGCCCACCTCGCCTACCTCTCCATGGGCCCTTCTTTCTCTGGCCGCTCCGGGAGCCCTGCGGGCTTGGGTTCAAGCCCCCACACACCGCACAGGCCAAGGAGGCATGCGCGACCGCTGGGGGCCTAGGGCTGGCCCCTTCAGCCAGCCCTAGGAGTGGGGGGGTCCTCAGTGAAGGCCCCGCCCTCCCTCCAGGCTCTGACCCAGCTGCAGCTCTTCCATCGCCGCCCTTCTGGACTCGGCTTCATCTGTCCTCCCTCCCCTCCCCCACTCCCACTCAGCTTGCAGGCCGCTTCCCTGCCTTTGAAAGCATTGCTCTGGCCCTGAGGGCCACAGACCTACTGGGGCTTCAAGCTCAAGGCTCTGCCTGGGCCTGCTGCTTCGGCCAGGGGCTCACTTTTTCCTGGAAAGAGAAGGCATGGCCTCACCCCACGCCTGCACTTTGCCACGGCAGGCAGCCCAGATGTAGGAAAGGCTCTGTGGAGTCAGAAGTGCCGAGACAGGCAGATGGCACCAGAGGGTTTGGGGGCCAGGGCGCAAGTGGGCTAGCCCCTCCTCCCGGGAGTCGGGGAGGCCCGGCCTTCCTAGTGCCCAGGCCACGGCTCCGGGGAGAAACCCGCCATGGAGGGCACGCGGGAGGCCCTCTGCCTGAGGTGGCAGGTGTCACGCCAGGGCCACTGCAAGCCTGGCTCGGCTTGCCTGCTTTCTCCAAGGAGGCTGGCCGACCAGCCGAACCTGGCACCTGGGCCAGGCCCCTTCCAAGGGGACGAGTTCCAGAGGCTAGAGCCCTGGGGGCGGCTGCCAAGTCTCCTGGGGCGTGTGCTGGGCCCCCGTCAGAGGAGGAAGCAGCCTGGTAAACGGTGTGCCAGGCCTGAGATCTGGAGGCCTCCCACAGCCGGGTCCCTGTCCTGCCCAGGCCCCCCGAGGGAGGACGATGGTCGGGCAGTGGCGAGCGGGGTGGGGCTGGCGCCGAGCCTGCCCTTGGATGCCCCGGGGAAGGGCGCCGGGGGATGGGCTGCCCCTGGCCGGGTCTGAGGGACCGACCCAGCTCGGGGCTGTCGGGGGCAGAGAGAGAACCCCCCTCCGCCCTTTCCCTTCAGGTTCTTAGGGCTGGCCAAATCCTTCCCAAGACAGCTTGTCTGGAGAAAATCAGACCCAGCTGAAGAACATGTGTCCATGGGGGAAACCCGGGAAACTGAGTCTCCCCACACAATAGCAGAGATTCTCATCTTGCATCCTCTCCTGAGCTAATGACAAAGGTGGATGTCCCGGGTGGGCCTGTGGAATGGGAGAGGGGAGGAAGTCTATTGTCATGCAGAGGGACATGGAAAGACTTGTCTGAAGCTTATCCCCTGCACTGGGGTCAGGTCGGGAAGGGAGGGCACAGAGGTGAGCAGGAACCAACCGGCCTCTCTGTGGTGGGGCTGGCCCCGGGGCAGGCGTGGGGGGTGATGGCTGGAAGTGGGATGGCGCGTGAGTTGGCACCAGCCAGCGGTGGAGGCAGAGACTCAGAGGTCAGGGATCTCTCTCTCTGTCTCTGTCTCTGTCTCTCTCCCTCAGGGAGCTGAGGAGAGTAAGGTGGCGCCCCCTGCCCACCTCGCCTACCTCTCCATGGGCCCTTCTTTCTCTGGCCGCTCCGGGAGCCCTGCGGGCTTGGGTTCAACCCCCCACACACCGCACAGGCCAAGGGCGCATGCGCGACCGCCGGGGCCTAGGGCTGGCCTCGGGGGGGGGGGGGGTCCTCAGTGAAGGCCCCGCCCTCCCTCCAGGCTCTGACCCAGCTGCAGCTCTTCCATCGCCGCCCTTCTGGACTCGGCTTCAGCTGTCTCCCTCCCCTCCCCCACTCCCACTCAGCTTGCAGGCCGCTTCCCTGCCTTGAAAGCATTGCTCTGGCCCTGAGGGCCACAGACCTACTGGGCTTCAAGCTCAAGGCTCTGCCTGGGCCTGCTGCTTCGGCCAGGGGCTCACTGTTTCCTGGAAAGAGAAGGCATGGCCTCACCCCACGCCTGCACTTTGCCACGGCAGGCAGCCCAGATGTAGGAAAGGCTCTGTGGAGTCAGAAGTCAGGGATCTCTCTCTCTGTCTCTGTCTCTCTCTCTCTCCCTCAGGGAGCTGAGGAGAGTAAGGTGGCGCCCCCTGCCCACCTCGCCTACCTCTCCATGGGCCCTTCTTTCTCTGGCCGCTCCGGGAGCCCTGCGGGCTTGGGTTCAAGCCCCCACACACCGCACAGGCCAAGGGCGCATGCGCGACCGCTGGGGGCCTAGGGCTGGCCCCTTCAGCCAGCCCTAGGAGTGGGGGGTCCTCAGTGAAGGCCCCGCCCTCCCTCCAGGCTCTGACCCAGCTGCAGCTCTTCCATCGCCGCCCTTCTGGACTCAGCTTCAGCTGTCTCCCTCCCCTCCCCCACTCCCACTCAGCTTGCAGGCCGCTTCCCTGCCTTGAAAGCATTGCTCTGGCCCTGAGGGCCACAGACCTACTGGGCTTCAAGCTCAAGGCTCTGCCTGGGCCTGCTGCTTCGGCCAGGGGCTCACTTTTTCCTGGAAAGAGAAGGCATGGCCTCACCCCACGCCTGCACTTTGCCACGGCAGGCAGCCCAGATGTAGGAAAGGCTCTGTGGAGTCAGAAGTGCCGAGACAGGCAGATGGCACCAGAGGGTTTGGGGGCCAGGGCGCAACTGGGCTAGCCCCTCCTCCCGGGAGTCGGGGAGGCCCGGCCTTCCTAGTGCCCAGGCCACGGCTCCGGGGAGAAACCCGCCATGGAGGGCACGCGGGAGGCCCTCTGCCTGAGGTGGCAGGTGTCACGCCAGGGCCACTGCAAGCCTGGCTCGGCTTGCCTGCTTTCTCCAAAGGAGGCTGGCCGACCAGCCGAACCTGGCACCTGGGCCAGGCCCCTTCCAAGGGGACGAGTTGCAGAGGATAGAGCCCTGGGGGCGGCTGCCAAGTCTCCTGGGGCGTGTGCTGGGCCCCCGTCAGAGGAGGAAGCAGCCTGGTAAACGGTGTGCCAGGCCTGAGATCTGGAGGCCTCCCACAGCCGGGTCCCTGTCCCGCCCAGGCCCCCCGAGGGAGGACGATGGTCGGGCAGTGGCGAGCGGGGTGGGGCTGGCGCCGAGCCTGCCCTTGGATGCCCCGGGGAAGGGCGCCGGGGGATGGGCTGCCCCTGGCCAGGTCTGAGGGACCGACCCAGCTCGGGGCTGTCGGGGGCAGAGAGAGAACCCCCCTCCGCCCTTTCCCTTCAGGTTCTTAGGGCTGGCCAAATCCTTCCCAAGACAGCTTGTCTGGAGAAAATCAGACCCAGCTGAAGAACATGTGTCCATGGGGGAAACCCGGGAAACTGAGTCTCCCCACACAATAGCAGAGATTCTCATCTTGCATCCTCTCCTGAGCTAATGACAAAGGTGGATGTCCCGGGTGGGCCTGTGGAATGGGAGAGGGGAGGAAGTCTATTGTCATGCAGAGGGACATGGAAAGACTTGTCTGAAGCTTATCCCCTGCACTGGGGTCAGGTCGGGAAGGGACGGCACAGAGGTGAGCAGGAACCAACCGGCCTCTCTGTGGTGGGGCTGGCCCCGGGGCAGGCGTGGGGGTGATGGCTGGAAGTGGGATGGCGCGTGAGTTGGCACCAGCCAGCGGTGGAGGCAGAGACTCAGAGGTCAGGGATCTCTCTCTCTGTCTCTGTCTCTCTCTCTCTCCCTCAGGGAGCTGAGGAGAGTAAAGTGGCACCCCCCTGCCCACCTCGCCTACCTCTCCATGGGCCCTTCTTTCTCTGGCCGCTCCGGGAGCCCTGCGGGCTTGCGTTCAAGCCCCCACACACCGCACAGGCCAAGGGCGCATGCGCGACCGCCTGGGCCTAGGGCTGGCCTCGGGGGGGGGGGGGGTCCTCAGTGAAGGCCCCGCCCTCCCTCCAGGCTCTGACCCAGCTGCAGCTCTTCCATCGCCGCCCTTCTGGACTCAGCTTCAGTTGTCTCCCTCACCTCCCCCACTCCCACTCAGCTTGCAGGCTGCTTCCCTGCCTTGAAAGCATTGCTCTGGCCCTGAGGGCCACAGACCTACTGGGCTTCAAGCTCAAGGCTCTGCCTGGGTCTGCTGCTTCGGCCAGGGGCTCACTTTTTCCTGGAAAGAGAAGGCATGGCCTCACCCCACGCCTGCACTTTGCCCCGGCAGGCAGCCCAGATGTAGGAAAGGCTCTGTGGACTCAGAAGTCAGGGATATCTCTCTCTGTCTCTGTCTCTCTCTCTCTCCCTCAGGGAGCTGAGGAGAGTAAGGTGGCGCCCCCTGCCCACCTCGCCTACCTCTCCATGGGCCCTTCTTTCTCTGGCCGCTCCGGGAGCCCTGCGGGCTTGGGTTCAAGCCCCCACACACCGCACAGGCCAAGGGCGCATGCGCAACCGCCTGGGCCTAGGGCTGGCCTCGGGGGGGGGGGGGTCCTCAGTGAAGGCCCCGCCCTCCCTCCAGGCTCTGACCCAGCTGCAGCTCTTCCATCGCAGCCCTTCTGGACTCGGCTTCAGCTGTCTCCCTCCCCTCCCCCACTCCCACTCAGCTTGCAGGCCGCTTCCCTGCCTTGAAAGCATGGCTCTGGCCCTGAGGGCCACAGACCTACTGGGCTTCAAGCTCAAGGCTCTGCCTGGGCCTGCTGCTTCGGCCAGGGGCTCACTTTTTCCTGGAAAGAGAAGGCATGGCCTCACCCCACGCCTGCACTTTGCCACGGCAGGCAGCCCAGATGTAGGAAAGGCTCTGTGGAGTCAGAAGTCAGGGATCTCTCTCTCTGTCTCTGTCTCTCTCTCTCTCCCTCAGGGAGCTGAGGAGAGTAAGGTGGCGCCCCCTGCCCACCTCGCCTACCTCTCCATGGGCCCTTCTTTCTCTGGCCGCTCCGGGAGCCCTGCGGGCTTGGGTTCAAGCCCCCACACACCGCACAGGCCAAGGGCGCATGCGCGACCGCTGGGGGCCTAGGGCTGGCCTCTTCAGCCAGCCCTAGGGGTGGGGGGTCCTCAGTGAAGGCCCCGCCCTCCCTCCAGGCTCTGACCCAGCTGCAGCTCTTCCATCGCCGCCCTTCTGGACTCGGCTTCAGCTGTCTCCCTCCCCTCCCCCACTCCCACTCAGCTTGCAGGCCGCTTCCCTGCCTTGAAAGCATTGCTCTGGCCCTGAGGGCCACAGACCTACTGGGCTTCAAGCTCAAGGCTCTGCCTGGGCCTGCTGCTTCGGCCAGGGGCTCACTTTTTCCTGGAAAGAGAAGGCATGGCCTCACCCCACGCCTGCACTTTGCCACGGCAGGCAGCCCAGATGTAGGAAAGGCTCTGTGGAGTCAGAAGTGCCGAGACAGGCAGATGGCACCAGAGGGTTTGGGGGCCAGGGCGCAACTGGGCTAGCCCCTCCTCCCGGGAGTCGGGGAGGCCCGGCCTTCCTAGTGCCCAGGCCACGGCTCCGGGGAGAAACCCGCCATGGAGGGCACGCGGGAGGCCCTCTGCCTGAGGTGGCAGGTGTCACGCCAGGGCCACTGCAAGCCTGGCTCGGCTTGCCTGCTTTCTCCAAAGGAGGCTAGCCGACCAGCTGAACCTGGCACCTGGGCCAGGCCCCTTCCAAGGGGACGGGTTGCAGAGGATAGAGCCCTGGGGGCGGCTGCCAAGTCTCCTGGGGCGTGTGCTGGGCCCCCGTCAGAGGAGGAAGCAGCCTGGTAAACGGTGTGCCAGGCCTGAGATCTGGAGGCCTCCCACAGCCGGGTCCCTGTCCCGCCCAGGCCCCCCGAGGGAGGACGATGGTCGGGCAGTGGCGAGCGGGGTGGGGCTGGCGCCGAGCCTGCCCTTGGATGCCCCGGGGAAGGGCGCCGGGGGATGGGCTGCCCCTAGCCGGGTCTGAGGGACCGACCCAGCTCGGGGCTGTCGGGGGCAGAGAGAGAACCCCCCTCCGCCCTTTCCCTTCAGGTTCTTAGGGCTGGCCAAATCCTTCCCAAGACAGCTTGTCTGGAGAAAATCAGACCCAGCTGAAGAACATGTGTCCATGGGGGAAACCCGGGAAACTGAGTCTCCCCACACAATAGCAGAGATTCTCATCTTGCATCCTCTCCTGAGCTAATGACAAAGGTGGATGTCCCGGGTGGGCCTGTGGAATGGGAGAGGGGAGGAAGTCTATTGTCATGCAGAGGGACATGGAAAGACTTGTCTGAAGCTTATCCCCTGCACTGGGGTCAGGTCGGGAAGGGACGGCACAGAGGTGAGCAGGAACCAACCGGCCTCTCTGTGGTTGGGCTGGCCCCGGGGCAGGCGTGGGGGTGATGGCTGGAAGTGGGATGGCGCGTGAGTTGGCACCAGCCAGCGGTGGAGGCAGAGACTCAGAGGTCAGGGATCTCTCTCTCTGTCTCTGTCTCTCTCTCTCTCCCTCAGGGAGCTGAGGAGAGTAAGGTGGCGCCCCCTGCCCACCTCGCCTACCTCTCCATGGGCCCTTCTTTCTCTGGCCGCTCCGGGAGCCCTGCGGGCTTGGGTTCAAGCCCCCACACACCGCACAGGCCAAGGGCGCATGCGCGACCGCTGGGGGCCTAGGGCTGGCCTCTTCAGCCAGCCCTAGGGGTGGGGGGTCCTCAGTGAAGGCCCCGCCCTCCCTCCAGGCTCTGACCCAGCTGCAGCTCTTCCATCGCCGCCCTTCTGGACTTGGCTTCACCTGTCTCCCTCCCCTCCCCCACTCCCACTCAGCTTGCAGGCCGCTTCCCTGCCTTGAAAGCATTGCTCTGGCCCTGAGGGCCACAGACCTACTGGGCTTCAAGCTCAAGGCTCTGCCTGGGCCTGCTGCTTCGGCCAGGGGCTCACTTTTTCCTGGAAAGAGAAGGCATGGCCTCACCCCACGCCTGCACTTTGCCACGGCAGGCAGCCCAGATGTAGGAAAGGCTCTGTGGAGTCAGAAGTGCCGAGACAGGCAGATGGCACCAGAGGGTTTGGGGGCCAGGGCGCAAGTGGGCTAGCCCCTCCTCCCGGGAGTCGGGGAGGCCCGGCCTTCCTAGTGCCCAGGCCACGGCTCCGGGGAGAAACCCGCCATGGAGGGCACGCGGGAGGCCCTCTGCCTGAGGTGGCAGGTGTCACGCCAGGGCCACTGCAAGCCTGGCTCGGCTTGCCTGCTTTCTCCAAAGGAGGCTGGCCGACCAGCCGAACCTGGCACCTGGGCCATGCCCCTTCCAAGGGGACGAGTTCCAGAGGATAGAGCCCTGGGGGCGGCTGCCAAGTCTCC
The DNA here is from genome assembly GCF_020826845.1 of Diceros bicornis minor. NCBI lineage: Eukaryota > Metazoa > Chordata > Mammalia > Perissodactyla > Rhinocerotidae > Diceros > Diceros bicornis. The sequence goes on from NW_026691046.1 coordinate 20,465, forward strand.
TGGGGCGTGTGCTGGGCCCCCGTCAGAGGAGGAAGCAGCCTGGTAAACGGTGTGCCAGGCCTGAGATCTGGAGGCCTCCCACAGCCGGGTCCCTGTCCTGCCCAGGCCCCCCGAGGGAGGACGATGGTCGGGCAGTGGCGAGCGGGGTGGGGCTGGCGCCGAGCCTGCCCTTGGATGCCCCGGGGAAGGGCGCCGGGGGATGGGCTGCCCCTGGCCGGGTCTGAGGGACCGACCCAGCTCGGGGCTGTCGGGGGCAGAGAGAGAACCCCCCTCCGCCCTTTCCCTTCAGGTTCTTAGGGCTGGCCAAATCCTTCCCAAGACAGCTTGTCTGGAGAAAATCAGACCCAGCTGAAGAACATGTGTCCATGGGGGAAACCCGGGAAACTGAGTCTCCCCACACAATAGCAGAGATTCTCATCTTGCATCCTCTCCTGAGCTAATGACAAAGGTGGATGTCCCGGGTGGGCCTGTGGAATGGGAGAGGGGAGGAAGTCTATTGTCATGCAGAGGGACATGGAAAGACTTGTCTGAAGCTTATCCCCTGCACTGGGGTCAGGTCGGGAAGGGACGGCACAGAGGTGAGCAGGAACCAACCGGCCTCTCTGTGGTGGGGCTGGCCCCGGGGCAGGCGTGGGGGTGGTGGCTGGAAGTGGGATGGCGCGTGAGTTGGCACCAGCCAGCGGTGGAGGCAGAGACTCAGAGGTCAGGGATCTCTCTCTCTGTCTCTGTCTCTGTCTCTCTCCCTCAGGGAGCTGAGGAGAGTAAGGTGGCGCCCCCTGCCCACCTCGCCTACCTCTCCATGGGCCCTTCTTTCTCTGGCCGCTCCGGGAGCCCTGCGGGCTTGGGTTCAACCCCCCACACACCGCACAGGCCAAGGGCGCATGCGCGACCGCCGGGGCCTAGGGCTGGCCTCGGGGGGGGGGGGGTCCTCAGTGAAGGCGCCGCCCTCCCTCCAGGCTCTGACCCAGCTGCAGCTCTTCCATCGCCGCCCTTCTGGACTTGGCTTCACCTGTCTCCCTCCCCTCCCCCACTCCCACTCAGCTTGCAGGCCGCTTCCCTGCCTTGAAAGCATTGCTCTGGCCCTGAGGGCCACAGACCTACTGGGCTTCAAGCTCAAGGCTCTGCCTGGGCCTGCTGCTTCGGCCAGGGGCTCATTTTTTCCTGGAAAGACAAAGCCATGGCCTCACCCCACGCCTGCACTTTCCCACGGCAGGCAGCCCAGGTGTAGGAAAGGCTCTGTGGAGTCAGAAGTGCCGAGACAGGCAGATGGCACCGCAGGCTTTGGGGGCCAGGGCGCAAGTGGGCTAGCCCCTCCTCCCGGGAGTCGGGGAGGCCCGGCCTTCCTAGTGCCCAGGCGACGGCTCCGGGGAGAAACCCGCCATGGAGGGCACGCGGGAGGCCCTCTGCCTGAGGTGGCAGGTGTCACGCCAGGGCCACTGCAAGCCTGGCTCGGCTTGCCTTCTTTCTCCAAAGGAGGCTGGCCAACCAGCCGAACCTGGCACCTGGGCCAGGCCCCTTCCAAGGGGACGAGTTCCAGAGGATAGAGCCCTGGGGGCGGCTGCCAAGTCTCCTGGGGCGTGTGCTGGGCCCCCGTCAGAGGAGGAAGCAGCCTGGTAAACGGTGTGCCAGGCCTGAGATCTGGAGGCCTCCCACAGCCGGGTCCCTGTCCTGCCCAGGCCCCCCGAGGGAGGACGATGGTCGGGCAGTGGCGAGCGGGGTGGGGCTGGCGCCGAGCCTGCCCTTGGATGCCCCGGGGAAGGGCGCCGGGGGATGGGCTGCCCCTGGCCGGGTCTGAGGGACCGACCCAGCTCGGGGCTGGCGGGGGCAGAGAGAGAACCCCCCTCCGCCCTTTCCCTTCAGGTTCTTAGGGCTGGCCAAATCCTTCCCAAGACAGCTTGTCTGGAGAAAATCAGACCCAGCTGAAGAACATGTGTCCATGGGGGAAACCCGGGAAACTGAGTCTCCCCACACAATAGCAGAGATTCTCATCTTGCATCCTCTCCTGAGCTAATGACAAAGGTGGATGTCCCGGGTGGGCCTGTGGAATGGGAGAGGGGAGGAAGTCTATTGTCATGCAGAGGGACATGGAAAGACTTGTCTGAAGCTTATCCCCTGCACTGGGGTCAGGTCGGGAAGGGACGGCACAGAGGTGAGCAGGAACCGACCGGCCTCTCTGTGGTGGGGCTGGCCCCGGGGCAGGCGTGGGGGTGATGGCTGGAAGTGGGATGGCGCGTGAGTTGGCACCAGCCAGCGGTGGAGGCAGAGACTCAGAGGTCAGGGATCTCTCTCTCTGTCTCTGTCTCTCTCTCTCTCCCTCAGGGAGCTGAGCAGAGTAAGGTGGCGCCCCCTGCCCACCTCGCCTACCTCTCCATGGGCCCTTCTTTCTCTGGCCGCTCCGGGAACCCTGCGGGCTTGGGTTCAAGCCCCCACACACCGCACAGGCCAAGGGCGCATGCGCGACCGCCGCGGCCTAGGGCTGGCCCCGGGGGGGGGGTCCTCAGTGAAGGCCCCGCCCTCCCTCCAGGCTCTGACCCAGCTGCAGCTCTTCCATCGCCGCCCTTCTGGACTCGGCTTCAGCTGTCTCCCTCCCCTCCCCCACTCCCACTCAGCTTGCAGGCCGCTTCCCTGCCTTGAAAGCATTGCTCTGGCCCTGAGGGCCACAGACCTACTGGGCTTCAAGCTCAAGGCTCTGCCTGGGCCTGCTGCTTCGGCCAGGGGCTCACTTTTTCCTGGAAAGAGAAGGCATGGCCTCACCCCACGCCTGCACTTTGCCACGGCAGGCAGCCCAGATGTAGGAAAGGCTCTGTGGAGTCAGAAGTGCCGAGACAGGCAGATGGCACCAGAGGGTTTGGGGGCCAGGGCGCAACTGGGCTAGCCCCTCCTCCCGGGAGTCGGGGAGGCCCGGCCTTCCTAGTGCCCAGGCCACGGCTCCGGGGAGAAACCCGCCATGGAGGGCACGCGGGAGGCCCTCTGCCTGAGGTGGCAGGTGTCACGCCAGGGCCACTGCAAGCCTGGCTCGGCTTGCCTGCTTTCTCCAAAGGAGGCTGGCCGACCAGCCGAACCTGGCACCTGGGCCAGGCCCCTTCCAAGGGGACGAGTTGCAGAGGCTAGAGCCCTGGGGGCGGCTGCCAAGTCTCCTGGGGCGTGTGCTGGGCCCCCGTCAGAGGAGGAAGCAGCCTGGTAAACGGTGTGCCAGGCCTGAGATCTGGAGGCCTCCCACAGCCGGGTCCCTGTCCTGCCCAGGCCCCCCGAGGGAGGACGATGGTCGGGCAGTGGCGAGCGGGGTGGGGCTGGCGCCGAGCCTGCCCTTGGATGCCCCGGGGAAGGGCGCCGGGGGATGGGCTGCCCCTGGCCGGGTCTGAGGGACCGACCCAGCTCGGGGCTGTCGGGGGCAGAGAGAGAACCCCCCTCCGCCCTTTCCCTTCAGGTTCTTAGGGCTGGCCAAATCCTTCCCAAGACAGCTTGTCTGGAGAAAATCAGACCCAGCTGAAGAACATGTGTCCATGGGGGAAACCCGGGAAACTGAGTCTCCCCACACAATAGCAGAGATTCTCATCTTGCATCCTCTCCTGAGCTAATGACAAAGGTGGATGTCCCGGGTGGGCCTGTGGAATGGGAGAGGGGAGGAAGTCTATTGTCATGCAGAGGGACATGGAAAGACTTGTCTGAAGCTTATCCCCTGCACTGGGGTCAGGTCGGGAAGGGACGGCACAGAGGTGAGCAGGAACCAACCGGCCTCTCTGTGGTGGGGCTGGCCCCGGGGCAGGCGTGGGGGTGATGGCTGGAAGTGGGATGGCGCGTGAGTTGGCACCAGCCAGCGGTGGAGGCAGAGACTCAGAGGTCAGGGATCTCTCTCTCTGTCTCTGTCTCTCTCTCTCTCCCTCAGGGAGCTGTGCAGAGTAAGGTGGCACCCCCTGCCCACCTCGCCTACCTCTCCATGGGCCCTTCTTTCTCTGGCCGCTCCGGGAGCCCTGCGGGCTTGGGTTCAACCCCCCACACACCGCACAGGCCAAGGGCGCATGCGCGACCGCCGGGGCCTAGGGCTGGCCTGGGGGGGGGGTCCTCAGTGAAGGCCCCGCCCTCCCTCCAGGCTCTGACCCAGCTGCAGCTCTTCCATCGCCGCCCTTCTGGACTCGGCTTCAGCTGTCTCCCTCCCCTCCCCCACTCCCACTCAGCTTGCAGGCCGCTTCCCTGCCTTGAAAGCATTGCTCTGGCCCTGAGGGCCACAGACCTACTGGGCTTCAAGCTCAAGGCTCTGCCTGGGCCTGCTGCTTCGGCCAGGGGCTCACTTTTTCCTGGAAAGAGAAGGCATGGCCTCACCCCACGCCTGCACTTTGCCACGGCAGGCAGCCCAGATGTAGGAAAGGCTCTGTGGAGTCAGAAGTGCCGAGACAGGCAGATGGCACCAGAGGGTTTGGGGGCCAGGGCGCAAGTGGGCTAGCCCCTCCTCCCGGGAGTCGGGGAGGCCCGGCCTTCCTAGTGCCCAGGCCACGGCTCCGGGGAGAAACCCGCCATGGAGGGCACGCGGGAGGCCCTCTGCCTGAGGTGGCAGGTGTCACGCCAGGGCCACTGCAAGCCTGGCTCGGCTTGCCTGCTTTCTCCAAGGAGGCTGGCCGACCAGCCGAACCTGGCACCTGGGCCAGGCCCCTTCCAAGGGGACGAGTTCCAGAGGCTAGAGCCCTGGGGGCGGCTGCCAAGTCTCCTGGGGCGTGTGCTGGGCCCCCGTCAGAGGAGGAAGCAGCCTGGTAAACGGTGTGCCAGGCCTGAGATCTGGAGGCCTCCCACAGCCGGGTCCCTGTCCTGCCCAGGCCCCCCGAGGGAGGACGATGGTCGGGCAGTGGCGAGCGGGGTGGGGCTGGCGCCGAGCCTGCCCTTGGATGCCCCGGGGAAGGGCGCCGGGGGATGGGCTGCCCCTGGCCGGGTCTGAGGGACCGACCCAGCTCGGGGCTGGCGGGGGCAGAGAGAGAACCCCCCTCCGCCCTTTCCCTTCAGGTTCTTAGGGCTGGCCAAATCCTTCCCAAGACAGCTTGTCTGGAGAAAATCAGACCCAGCTGAAGAACATGTGTCCATGGGGGAAACCCGGGAAACTGAGTCTCCCCACACAATAGCAGAGATTCTCATCTTGCATCCTCTCCTGAGCTAATGACAAAGGTGGATGTCCCGGGTGGGCCTGTGGAATGGGAGAGGGGAGGAAGTCTATTGTCATGCAGAGGGACATGGAAAGACTTGTCTGAAGCTTATCCCCTGCACTGGGGTCAGGTCGGGAAGGGACGGCACAGAGGTGAGCAGGAACCAACCGGCCTCTCTGTGGTGGGGCTGGCCCCGGGGCAGGCGTGGGGGTGATGGCTGGAAGTGGGATGGCGCGTGAGTTGGCACCAGCCAGCGGTGGAGGCAGAGACTCAGAGGTCAGGGATCTCTCTCTCTGTCTCTGTCTCTGTCTCTCTCCCTCAGGGAGCTGAGGAGAGTAAGGTGGCGCCCCCTGCCCACCTCGCCTACCTCTCCATGGGCCCTTCTTTCTCTGGCCGCTCCGGGAGCCCTGCGGGCTTGGGTTCAACCCCCCACACACCGCACAGGCCAAGGGCGCATGCGCGACCGCCGGGGCCTAGGGCTGGCCTCGGGGGGGGGGGGGGTCCTCAGTGAAGGCGCCGCCCTCCCTCCAGGCTCTGACCCAGCTGCAGCTCTTCCATCGCCGCCCTTCTGGACTTGGCTTCACCTGTCTCCCTCCCCTCCCCCACTCCCACTCAGCTTGCAGGCCGCTTCCCTGCCTTGAAAGCATTGCTCTGGCCCTGAGGGCCACAGACCTACTGGGCTTCAAGCTCAAGGCTCTGCCTGGGCCTGCTGCTTCGGCCAGGGGCTCACTTTTTCCTGGAAAGAGAAGGCATGGCCTCACCCCACGCCTGCACTTTGCCACGGCAGGCAGCCCAGATGTAGGAAAGGCTCTGTGGAGTCAGAAGTCAGGGATCTCTCTCTCTGTCTCTGTCTCTCTCTCTCTCCCTCAGGGAGCTGAGGAGAGTAAGGTGGCGCCCCCTGCCCACCTCGCCTACCTCTCCATGGGCCCTTCTTTCTCTGGCCGCTCCGGGAGCCCTGCGGGCTTGGGTTCAAGCCCCCACACACCGCACAGGCCAAGGGCGCATGCGCGACCGCCTGGGCCTAGGGCTGGCCTCGGGGGGGGGGGGTCCTCAGTGAAGGCCCCGCCCTCCCTCCAGGCTCTGACCCAGCTGCAGCTCTTCCATCGCCGCCCTTCTGGACTCGGCTTCAGCTGTCTCCCTCCCCTCCCCCACTCCCACTCAGCTTGCAGGCCGCTTCCCTGCCTTGAAAGCATGGCTCTGGCCCTGAGGGCCACAGACCTACTGGGCTTCAAGCTCAAGGCTCTGCCTGGGCCTGCTGCTTCGGCCAGGGGCTCACTTTTTCCTGGAAAGAGAAGGCATGGCCTCACCCCACGCCTGCACTTTGCCACGGCAGGCAGCCCAGATGTAGGAAAGGCTCTGTGGAGTCAGAAGTCAGGGATCTCTCTCTCTGTCTCTGTCTCTCTCTCTCTCCCTCAGGGAGCTGAGGAGAGTAAGGTGGCGCCCCATGCCCACCTCGCCTACCTCTCCATGGGCCCTTCTTTCTCTGGCCGCTCCGGGAGCCCTGCGGGCTTGGGTTCAAGCCCCCACACACCGCACAGGCCAAGGGCGCATGCGCGACCGCTGGGGGCCTAGGGCTGGCCTCTTCAGCCAGCCCTAGGGGTGGGGGGTCCTCAGTGAAGGCCCCGCCCTCCCTCCAGGCTCTGACCCAGCTGCAGCTCTTCCATCGCCGCCCTTCTGGACTCAGCTTCAGCTGTCTCCCTCCCCTCCCCCACTCCCACTCAGCTTGCAGGCCGCTTCCCTGCCTTGAAAGCATTGCTCTGGCCCTGAGGGCCACAGACCTACTGGGCTTCAAGCTCAAGGCTCTGCCTGGGCCTGCTGCTTCGGCCAGGGCCTCACTTTTTCCTGGAAAGAGAAGGCATGGCCTCACCACACGCCTGCACTTTGCCACGGCAGGCAGCCCAGATGTAGGAAAGGCTCTGTGGAGTCAGAAGTCAGGGATCTCTCTCTCTGTCTCTGTCTCTCTCTCTCTCCCTCAGGGAGCTGAGGAGAGTAAGGTGGCGCCCCCTGCCCACCTCGCCTACCTCTCCATGGGCCCTTCTTTCTCTGGCCGCTCCGGGAGCCCTGCGGGCTTGGGTTCAAGCCCCCACACACCGCACAGGCCAAGGGCGCATGCGCGACCGCCTGGGCCTAGGGCTGGCCTCGGGGGGGGGGGGTCCTCAGTGAAGGCCCCGCCCTCCCTCCAGGCTCTGACCCAGCTGCAGCTCTTCCATCGCCGCCCTTCTGGACTCGGCTTCAGCTGTCTCCCTCCCCTCCCCCACTCCCACTCAGCTTGCAGGCCGCTTCCCTGCCTTGAAAGCATTGCTCTGGCCCTGAGGGCCACAGACCTACTGGGCTTCAAGCTCAAGGCTCTGCCTGGGCCTGCTGCTTCGGCCAGGGGCTCATTTTTTCCTGGAAAGACAAAGCCATTGCCTCACCCCACGCCTGCACTTTCCCACGGCAGGCAGCCCAGGTGTAGGAAAGGCTCTGTGGAGTCAGAAGTGCCGAGACAGGCAGATGGCACCGCAGGCTTTGGGGGCCAGGGCGCAAGTGGGCTAGCCCCTCCTCCCGGGAGTCGGGGAGACCCGGCCTTCCTAGTGCCCAGGCGACGGCTCCGGGGAGAAACCCGCCATGGAGGGCACGCGGGAGGCCCTCTGCCTGAGGTGGCAGGTGTCACGCCAGGGCCACTGCAAGCCTGGCTCGGCTTGCCTGCTTTCTCCAAAGGAGGCTGGCCGACCAGCCGAACCTGGCACCTGGGCCAGGCCCCTTCCAATGGGACGAGTTCCAGAGGCTAGAGCCCTGGGGGCGGCTGCCAAGTCTCCTGGGGCGTGTGCTGGGCCCCCGTCAGAGGAGGAAGCAGCCTGGTAAACGGTGTGCGAGGCCTGAGATCTGGAGGCCTCCCACAGCCGGGTCCCTGTCCTGCCCAGGCCCCCGAGGGAGGACGATGGTCGGGCAGTGGCGAGCGGGGTGGGGCTGGCGCCGAGCCTGCCCTTGGATGCCCCGGGGAAGGGCGCCGGGGGATGGGCTGCCCCTGGCCGGGTCTGAGGGACCGACCCAGCTCGGGGCTGTCGGGGGCAGAGAGAGAACCCCCCTCCGCCCTTTCCCTTCAGGTTCTTAGGGCTGGCCAAATCCTTCCCAAGACAGCTTGTCTGGAGAAAATCAGACCCAGCTGAAGAACATGTGTCCATGGGGGAAACCCGGGAAACTGAGTCTCCCCACACAATAGCAGAGATTCTCATCTTGCATCCTCTCCTGAGCTAATGACAAAGGTGGATGTCCCGGGTGGGCCTGTGGAATGGGAGAGGGGAGGAAGTCTATTGTCATGCAGAGGGACATGGAAAGACTTGTCTGAAGCTTATCCCCTGCACTGGGGTCAGGTTGGGAAGGGACGGCACAGAGGTGAGCAGGAACCAACCGGCCTCTCTGTGGTGGGGCTGGCCCCGGGGCAGGCGTGGGGGTGATGGCTGGAAGTGGGATGGCGCGTGAGTTGCACCAGCCAGCGGTGGAGGCAGAGACTCAGAGGTCAGGGATCTCTCTCTCTGTCTCTGTCTCTCTCTCTCTCCCTCAGGGAGCTGAGGAGAGTAAGGTGGCGCCCCCTGCCCACCTCGCCTACCTCTCCATGGGCCCTTCTTTCTCTGGCCGCTCCGGGAGCCCTGCGGGCTTGGGTTCAAGCCCCCACACACCGCACAGGCCAAGGGCGCATGCGCGACCGCCGCGGCCTAGGGCTGGCCTGGGGGGGGGGGTCCTCAGTGAAGGCCCCGCCCTCCCTCCAGGCTCTGACCCAGCTGCAGCTCTTCCATCGCCGCCCTTCTGGACTCGGCTTCAGCTGTCTCCCTCCCCTCCCCCACTCCCACTCAGCTTGCAGGCCGCTTCCCTGCCTTGAAAGCATGGCTCTGGCCCTGAGGGCCACAGACCTACTGGGCTTCAAGCTCAAGGCTCTGCCTGGGCCTGCTGCTTCGGCCAGGGGCTCATTTTTTCCTGGAAAGACAAAGCCATGGCCTCACCCCACGCCTGCACTTTGCCACGGCAGGCAGCCCAGATGTAGGAAAGGCTCTGTGGAGTCAGAAGTGCCAAGACAGGCAGATGGCACCAGAGGGTTTGGGGGCCAGGGCGCAAGTAGGCTAGCCCCTCCTCCCGGGAGTCGGGGAGGCCCGGCCTTCCTAGTGCCCAGGCCACAGCTCCGGGGAGAAACCCGCCATGGAGGGCACGCGGGAGGCCCTCTGCCTGAGGTGGCAGGTGTCCCGCCAGGGCCACTGCAAGCCTGGCTCGGCTTGCCTGCTTTCTCCAAAGGAGGCTGGCCGACCAGCCGAACCTGGCACCTGGGCCAGGCCCCTTCCAAGGGGACGAGTTCCAGAGGCTAGAGCCCTGGGGGCGGCTGCCAAGTCTCCTGGGGCGTGTGCTGGGCCCCCGTCAGAGGAGGAAGCAGCCTGGTAAACGGTGTGCCAGGCCTGAGATCTGGAGGCCTCCCACAGCCGGGTCCCTGTCCTGCCCAGGCCCCCCGAGGGAGGACGATGGTCGGGCAGTGGCGAGCAGGGTGGGGCTGGCGCCGAGCCTGCCCTTGGATGCCCCGGGGAAGGGCGCCGGGGGATGGGCTGCCCCTGGCCGGGTCTGAGGGACCGACCCAGCTCGGGGCTGTCGGGGGCAGAGAGAGAACCCCCCTCCGCCCTTTCCCTTCAGGTTCTTAGGGCTGGCCAAATCCTTCCCAAGACAGCTTGTCTGGAGAAAATCAGACCCAGCTGAAGAACATGTGTCCATGGGGGAAACCCGGGAAACTGAGTCTCCCCACACAATAGCAGAGATTCTCATCTTGCATCCTCTCCTGAGCTAATGACAAAGGTGGATGTCCCGGGTGGGCCTGTGGAATGGGAGAGGGGAGGAAGTCTATTGTCATGCAGAGGGACATGGAAAGACTTGTCTGAAGCTTATCCCCTGCACTGGGGTCAGGTCGGGAAGGGACGGCACAGAGGTGAGCAGGAACCAACCGGCCTCTCTGTGGTGGGGCTGGCCCCGGGGCAGGCGTGGGGGTGATGGCTGGAAGTGGGATGGCGCGTGAGTTGGCACCAGCCAGCGGTGGAGGCAGAGACTCAGAGGTCAGGGATCTCTCTCTCTGTCTCTGTCTCTCTCTCTCTCCCTCAGGGAGCTGAGCAGAGTAAGGTGGCGCCCCCTGCCCACCTCGCCTACCTCTCCATGGGCCCTTCTTTCTCTGGCCGCTCCGGGAGCCCTGCGGGCTTGGGTTCAACCCCCCACACACCGCACAGGCCAAGGGCGCATGCGCGACCGCCTGGGCCTAGGGCTGGCCTCGGGGGGGGGGGGGGTCCTCAGTGAAGGCCCCGCCCTCCCTCCAGGCTCTGACCCAGCTGCAGCTCTTCCATCGCCGCCCTTCTGGACTCGGCTTCAGCTGTCTCCCTCCCCTCCCCCACTCCCACTCAGCTTGCAGGCCGCTTCCCTGCCTTGAAAGCATGGCTCTGGCCCTGAGGGCCACAGACCTACTGGGCTTCAAGCTCAAGGCTCTGCCTGGGCCTGCTGCTTCGGCCAGGGGCTCATTTTTTCCTGGAAAGACAAAGCCATGGCCTCACCCCACGCCTGCACTTTCCCACGGCAGGCAGCCCAGGTGTAGGAAAGGCTCTGTGGAGTCAGAAGTGCCGAGAAAGGCAGATGGCACCGCAGGCTTTGGGGGCCAGGGCGCAAGTGGGCTAGCCCCTCCTCCCGGGAGTCGGGGAGGCCCGGCCTTCCTAGTGCCCAGGCCACGGCTCCGGGGAGAAACCCGCCATGGAGGGCACGCGGGAGGCCCTCTGCCTGAGGTGGCAGGTGTCACGCCAGGGCCACTGCAAGCCTGGCTCGGCTTGCCTGCTTTCTCCAAAGGAGGCTGGCCGACCAGCCGAACCTGGCACCTGGGCCAGGCCCCTTCCAAGGGGACGAGTTCCAGAGGCTAGAGCCCTGGGGGCGGCTGCCATGTCTCCTGGGGCGTGTGCTGGGCCCCCGTCTGAGGAGGAAGCAGCCTGGTAAAGGGTGTGCCAGGCCTGAGATCTGGAGGCCTCCCACAGCCGGGTCCCTGTCCTGCCCAGGCCCCCGAGGGAGGACGATGGTCGGGCAGTGGCGAGCAGGGTGGGGCTGGCGCCGAGCCTGCCCTTGGATGCCCCGGGGAAGGGCGCCGGGGGATGGGCTGCCCCTGGCCGGGTCTGAGGGACCGACCCAGCTCGGGGCTGTCGGGGGCAGAGAGAGAACCCCCCTCCGCCCTTTCCCTTCAGGTTCTTAGGGCTGGCCAAATCCTTCCCAAGACAGCTTGTCTGGAGAAAATCAGACCCAGCTGAAGAACATGTGTCCATGGGGGAAACCCGGGAAACTGAGTCTCCCCACACAATAGCAGAGATTCTCATCTTGCATCCTCTCCTGAGCTAATGACAAAGGTGGATGTCCCGGATGGGCCTGTGGAATGGGAGAGGGGAGGAAGTCTATTGTCATGCAGAGGGACATGGAAAGACTTGTCTGAAGCTTATCCCCTGCACTGGGGTCAGGTCGGGAAGGGATGGCACCGAGGTGAGCAGGAACCAACCGGCCTCTCTGTGGTGGGGCTGGCCCCGGGGCAGGCGTGGGGGTGATGGCTGGAAGTGGGATGGCGCGTGAGTTGGCACCAGCCAGCGGTGGAGGCAGAGACTCAGAGGTCAGGGATCTCTCTCTCTGTCTCTGTCTCTCTCTCTCTCCCTCAGGGAGCTGAGGAGAGTAAGGTGGCGCCCCCTGCCCACCTCGCCTACCTCTCCATGGGCCCTTCTTTCTCTGGCCGCTCCGGGAACCCTGCGGGCTTGGGTTCAAGCCCCCACACACCGCACAGGCCAAGGGCGCATGCGCGACCGCCGAGGCCTAGGGCTGGCCTGGGGGGGGGGGGTCCTCAGTGAAGGCCCCGCCCTCCCTCCAGGCTCTGACCCAGCTGCAGCTCTTCCATCGCCGCCCTTCTGGACTCGGCTTCAGCTGTCTCCCTCCCCTCCCCCACTCCCACTCAGCTTGCAGGCCGCTTCCCTGCCTTGAAAGCATGGCTCTGGCCCTGAGGGCCACAGACCTACTGGGCTTCAAGCTCAAGGCTCTGCCTGGGCCTGCTGCTTCGGCCAGGGGCTCATTTTTTCCTGGAAAGACAAAGCCATGGCCTCACCCCACGCCTGCACTTTGCCACGGCAGGCAGCCCAGATGTAGGAAAGGCTCTGTGGAGTCAGAAGTGCCAAGACAGGCAGATGGCACCAGAGGGTTTGGGGGCCAGGGCGCAAGTGGGCTAGCCCCTCCTCCCGGGAGTCGGGGAGGCCCGGCCTTCCTAGTGCCCAGGCCACGGCTCCGGGGAGAAACCCGCCATGGAGGGCACGCGGGAGGCCCTCTGCCTGAGGTGGCAGGTGTCCCACCAGGGCCACTGCAAGCCTGGCTCGGCTTGCCTGCTTTCTCCAAAGGAGGCTGGCCGACCAGCCGAACCTGGCACCTGGGCCAGGCCCCTTCCAAGGGGACGAGTTCCAGAGGCTAGAGCCCTGGGGGCGGCTGCCAAGTCTCCTGGGGCGTGTGCTGGGCCCCCGTCAGAGGAGGAAGCAGCCTGGTAAACGGTGTGCCAGGCCTGAGATCTGGAGGCCTCCCACAGCCGGGTCCCTGTCCTGCCCAGGCCCCCCGAGGGAGGACGATGGTCGGGCAGTGGCGAGCAGGGTGGGGCTGGCGCCGAGCCTGCCCTTGGATGCCCCGGGGAAGGGCGCCGGGGGATGGGCTGCCCCTGGCCGGTCTGAGGGACCGACCCATCTCGGGGCTGTCGGGGGCAGAGAGAGAACCCCCCTCCGCCCTTTCCCTTCAGGTTCTTAGGGCTGGCCAAATCCTTCCCAAGACAGCTTGTCTGGAGAAAATCAGACCCAGCTGAAGAACATGTGTCCATGGGGGAAACCCGGGAAACTGAGTCTCCCCACACAATAGCAGAGATTCTCATCTTGCATCCTCTCCTGAGCTAATGACAAAGGTGGATGTCCCGGGTGGGCCTGTGGAATGGGAGAGGGGAGGAAGTCTATTGTCATGCAGAGGGACATGGAAAGACTTGTCTGAAGCTTATCCCCTGCACTGGGGTCAGGTCGGGAAGGGACGGCACAGAGGTGAGCAGGAACCAACCGGCCTCTCTGTGGTGGGGCTGGCCCCGGGGCAGGCGTGGGGGTGATGGCTGGAAGTGGGATGGCGCGTGAGTTGGCACCAGCCAGCGGTGGAGGCAGAGACTCAGAGGTCAGGGATCTCTCTCTCTGTCTCTGTCTCTGTCTCTCTCCCTCAGGGAGCTGAGGAGATTACGGTGGCGCCCCCTGCCCACCTCGCCTACCTCTCCATGGGCCCTTCTTTCTCTGGCCGCTCCGGGAGCCCTGCGGGCTTGGGTTCAAGCCCCCACACACCGCACAGGCCAAGGGCGCATGCGCGACCGCCTGGGCCTATGGCTGGCCTCGGGGGGGGGGGGTCCTCAGTGAAGGCCCCGCCCTCCCTCCAGGCTCTGACCCAGCTGCAGCTCTTCCATCGCCGCCCTTCTGGACTGGGCTTCAGCTGTCTCCCTCCCCTCCCCCACTCCCACTCAGCTTGCAGGCCGCTTCCCTGCCTTGAAAGCATTGCTCTGGCCCTGAGGGCCACAGACCTACTGGGCTTCAAGCTCAAGGCTCTGCCTGGGCCTGCTGCTTCGGCCAGGGGCTCATTTTTTCCTGGAAAGACAAAGCCATGGCCTCACCCCACGCCTGCACTGTGCCACGGCAGGCAGCCCAGATGTAGGAAAGGCTCTGTGGAGTCAGAAGTGCCGAGACAGGCAGATGGCACCAGAGGGTTTGGGGGCCAGGGCGCAAGTGGGCTAGCCCCTCCTCCCGGGAGTCGGGGAGGCCCGGCCTTCCTAGTGCCCAGGCCACGGCTCCGGGGAGAAACCCGCCATGGAGGGCACGCGGGAGGCCCTCTGCCTGAGGTGGCAGGTGTCCCGCCAGGGCCACTGCAAGCCTGGCTCGGCTTGCCTGCTTTCTCCAAAGGAGGCTGGCCGACCAGCCGAACCTGGCACCTGGGCCAGGCCCCTTCCAAGGGGACGAGTTCCAGAGGCTAGAGCCCTGGGGGCGGCTGCCAAGTCTCCTGGGGCGTGTGCTGGGCCCCCGTCAGAGGAGGAAGCAGCCTGGTAAACGGTGTGCCAGGCCTGAGATCTGGAGGCCTCCCACAGCCGGGTCCCTGTCCTGCCCAGGCCCCCCGAGGGAGGACGATGGTCGGGCAGTGGCGAGCGGGGTGGGGCTGGCGCCGAGCCTGCCCTTGGATGCCCCGGGGAAGGGCGCCGGGGGATGGGCTGCCCCTGGCCGGGTCTGAGGGACCGACCCAGCTCGGGGCTGTCGGGGGCAGAGAGAGAACCCCCCTCCGCCCTTTCCCTTCAGGTTCTTAGGGCTGGCCAAATCCTTCCCAAGACAGCTTGTCTGGAGAAAATCAGACCCAGCTGAAGAACATGTGTCCATGGGGGAAACCCGGGAAACTGAGTCTCCCCACACAATAGCAGAGATTCTCATCTTGCATCCTCTCCTGAGCTAATGACAAAGGTGGATGTCCCGGGTGGGCCTGTGGAATGGGAGAGGGGAGGAAGTCTATTGTCATGCAGAGGGACATGGAAAGACTTGTCTGAAGCTTATCCCCTGCACTGGGGTCAGGTTGGGAAGGGACGGCACAGAGGTGAGCAGGAACCAACCGGCCTCTCTGTGGTGGGGCTGGCCCCGGGGCAGGTGTGGGGGTGATGGCTGGAAGTGGGATGGCGCGTGAGTTGGCACCAGCCAGCGGTGGAGGCAGAGACTCAGAGGTCAGGGATCTCTCTCTCTGTCTCTGTCTCTCTCTCTCTCCCTCAGGGAGCTGAGGAGAGTTTGGTGGCGCCCCCTGCCCACCTCGCCTACCTCTCCATGGGCCCTTCTTTCTTTGGCCGCTCCGGGAGCCCTGCGGGCTTGGGTTCAAGCCCCCACACACCGCACAGGCCAAGGGCGCATGCGCGACCGCCGCGGCCTAGGGCTGGCCTCGGGGGGGGGGTCCTCAGTGAAGGCCCCGCCCTCCCTCCAGGCTCTGACCCAGCTGCAGCTCTTCCATCGCCGCCCTTCTGGACTCGGCTTCATCTGTCTCCCTCCCCTCCCCCACTCCCACTCAGCTTGCAGGCCGCTTCCCTGCCTTGAAAGCATTGCTCTGGCCCTGAGGGCCACAGACCTACTGGGCTTCAAGCTCAAGGCTCTGCCTGGGCCTGCTGCTTCGGCCAGGGGCTCACTTTTTCCTGGAAAGAGAAGGCATGGCCTCACCCCATGCCTGCACTTTGCCACGGCAGGCAGCCCAGATGTAGGAAAGGCTCTGTGGAGTCAGAAGTCAGGGATCTCTCTCTCTGTCTCTGTCTCTCTCTCTCTCCCTCAGGGAGCTGAGGAGAGTAAGGTGGCGCCCCCTGCCCACCTCGCCTACCTCTCCATGGGCCCTTCTTTCTCTGGCCGCTCCGGGAGCCCTGCGGGCTTGGGTTCAAGCCCCCACACACCGCACAGGCCAAGGGCGCATGCGCGACCGCTGGGGGCCTAGGGCTGGCCTCTTCAGCCAGCCCTAGGGGTGGGGGGTCCTCAGTGAAGGCCCCGCCCTCCCTCCAGGCTCTGACCCAGCTGCAGCTCTTCCATCCCCGCCCTTCTGGACTCAGCTTCAGCTGTCTCCCTCCCCTCCCCCACTCCCACTCAGCTTGCAGGCCACTTCCCTGCCTTGAAAGCATTGCTCTGGCCCTGAGGGCCACAGACCTACTGGGCTTCAAGCTCAAGGCTCTGCCTGGGCCTGCTGCTTCTGCCGGGGGCTCACTTTTTCCTGGAAAGAGAAGGCATGGCCTCACCCCACGCCTGCACTTTGCCACGGCAGGCAGCCCAGATGTAGGAAAGGCTCTGTGGAGTCTGAAGTCAGGGATCTCTCTCTCTGTCTCCGTCTCTCTCTCTCTCCCTCAGGGAGCTGAGGAGAGTTTGGTGGCGCCCCCTGCCCACCTCGCCTACCTCTCTATGGGCCCTTCTTTCTTTGGCCGCTCCGGGAGCCCTGCGGGCTTGGGTTCAAGCCCCCACACACCGCACAGGCCAAGGGCGCATGCGCGACCGCCGCGGCCTAGGGCTGGCCTCGGGGGGGGGGTCCTCAGTGAAGGCCCCGCCCTCCCTCCAGGCTCTGACCCAGCTGCAGCTCTTCCATCGCCGCCCTTCTGGACTCGGCTTCATCTGTCTCCCTCCCCTCCCCCACTCCCACTCAGCTTGCAGGCCGCTTCCCTGCCTTGAAAGCATTGCTCTGGCCCTGAGGGCCACAGACCTACTGGGCTTCAAGCTCAAGGCTCTGCCTGGGCCTGCTGCTTCGGCCAGGGGCTCATTTTTTCCTGGAAAGACAAAGCCATGGCCTCACCCCACGCCTGCACTTTGCCACGGCAGGCAGCCCAGATGTAGGAAAGGCTCTGTGGAGTCAGAAGTGCCGAGACAGGCAGATGGCACCGCAGGCTTTGGGGGCCAGGGCGCAAGTGGGCTAGCCCCTCCTCCCGGGAGTCGGGGAGGCCCGGCCTTCCTAGTGCCCAGGCCAGGGCTCCGGGGAGAAACCCGCCATGGAGGGCACGCGGGAGGCCCTCTGCCTGAGGTGGCAGGTGTCACGCCAGGGCCACTGCAAGCCTGGCTCGGCTTGCCTGCTTTCTCCAAAGGAGGCTGGCCGACCAGCCGAACCTGGCACCTGGGCCAGGCCCCTTCCAAGGGGACGAGTTCCAGAGGCTAGAGCCCTGGGGGCGGCTGCCAAGTCTCCTGGGGCGTGTGCTGGGCCCCCGTCAGAGGAGGAAGCAGCCTGGTAAACGGTGTGCCAGGCCTGAGATCTGGAGGCCTCCCACAGCCGGGTCCCTGTCCTGCCCAGGCCCCCCGAGGGAGGACGATGGTCGGGCAGTGGCGAGCGGGGTGGGGCTGGCGCCGAGCCTGCCCTTGGATGCCCCGGGGAAGGGCGCCGGGGGATGGGCTGCCCCTGGCCGGGTCTGAGGGACCGACCCAGCTCGGGGCTGGCGGGGGCAGAGAGAGAACCCCCCTCCGCCCTTTCCCTTCAGGTTCTTAGGGCTGGCCAAATCCTTCCCAAGACAGCTTGTCTGGAGAAAATCAGACCCAGCTGAAGAACATGTGTCCATGGGGGAAACCCGGGAAACTGAGTCTCCCCACACAATAGCAGAGATTCTCATCTTGCATCCTCTCCTGAGCTAATGACAAAGGTGGATGTCCCGGGTGGGCCTGTGGAATGGGAGAGGGGAGGAAGTCTATTGTCATGCAGAGGGACATGGAAAGACTTGTCTGAAGCTTATCCCCTGCACTGGGGTCAGGTCGGGAAGGGACGGCACAGAGGTGAGCAGGAACCAACCGGCCTCTCTGTGGTGGGGCTGGCCCCGGGGCAGGCGTGGGGGTGATGGCTGGAAGTGGGATGGCGCGTGAGTTGGCACCAGCCAGCGGTGGAGGCAGAGACTCAGAGGTCAGGGATCTCTCTCTCTGTCTCTGTCTCTCTCTCTCTCCCTCAGGGAGCTGAGGAGAGTAAGGTGGCGCCCCCTGCCCACCTCGCCTACATCTCCATGGGCCCTTCTTTCTCTGGCCGCTCCGGGAGCCCTGCGGGCTTGGGTTCAACCCCCCACACACCGCACAGGCCAAGGGCGCATGCGCGACCGCCTGGGCCTAGGGCTGGCCTCGGGGGGGGGGGTCCTCAGTGAAGGCCCCGCCCTCCCTCCAGGCTCTGACCCAGCTGCAGCTCTTCCATCGCTGCCCTTCTGGACTCGGCTTCAGCTGTCTCCCTCCCCTCCCCCACTCCCACTCAGCTTGCAGGCCGCTTCCCTGCCTTGAAAGCATTGCTCTGGCCCTGAGGGCCACAGACCTACTGGGCTTCAAGCTCAAGGCTCTGCCTGGGCCTGCTGCTTCGGCCAGGGGCTCACTTTTTCCTGGAAAGAGAAGGCATGGCCTCACCCCACGCCTGCAATTTGCCACGGCAGGCAGCCCAGATGTAGGAAAGGCTCTGTGGAGTCAGAAGTGCCGAGACAGGCAGATGGCACCAGAGGGTTTGGGGGCCAGGGCGCAAGTGGGCTAGCCCCTCCTCCCGGGAGTCGGGGAGGCCCGGCCTTCCTAGTGCCCAGGCCACGGCTCCGGGGAGAAACCCGCCATGGAGGGCACGCGGGAGGCCCTCTGCCTGAGGTGGCAGGTGTCACGCCAGGGCCACTGCAAGCCTGGCTCGGCTTGCCTGCTTTCTCCAAAGGAGGCTGGCCGACCAGCCGAACCTGGCACCTGGGCCAGGCCCCTTCCAAGGGGACGAGTTGCAGAGGATAGAGCCCTGGGGGCGGCTGCAAAGTCTCCTGGGGCGTGTGCTGGGCCCCCGTCAGAGGAGGAAGCAGCCTGGTAAACGGTGTGCCAGGCCTGAGATCTGGAGGCCTCCCACAGCCGGGTCCCTGTCCCGCCCAGGCCCCCCGAGGGAGGACGATGGTCGGGCAGTGGCGAGCGGGGTGGGGCTGGCGCCGAGCCTGCCCTTGGATGCCCCGGGGAAGGGCGCCGGGGGATGGGCTGCCCCTGGCCAGGTCTGAGGGACCGACCCAGCTCGCGGCTGTCGGGGGCAGAGAGAGAACCCCCATCCGCCCTTTCCCTTCAGGTTCTTAGGGCTGGCCAAATCCTTCCCAAGACAGCTTGTCTGGAGAAAATCAGACCCAGCTGAAGAACATGTGTCCATGGGGGAAACCCGGGAAACTGAGTCTCCCCACACAATAGCAGAGATTCTCATCTTGCATCCTCTCCTGAGCTAATGACAAAGGTGGATGTCCCGGGTGGGCCTGTGGAATGGGAGAGGGGAGGAAGTCTATTGTCATGCAGAGGGACATGGAAAGACTTGTCTGAAGCTTATCCCCTGCACTGGGGTCAGGTCGGGAAGGGACGGCACAGAGGTGAGCAGGAACCAACCGGCCTCTCTGTGGTGGGGCTGGCCCCCGGGCAGGCGTGGGGCTGATGGCTGGAAGTGGGATGGCGCGTGAGTTGGCACCAGCCAGCGGTGGAGGCAGAGACTCAGAGGTCAGGGATCACTCTCTCTTTCTCTGTCTCTCTCTCTCTCCCTCAGGGAGCTGAGGAGAGTAAGGTGGCGCCGCCGGCCCACCTCGCCTACCTCTCCATGGGCCCTTCTTTCTCTGGCCGCTCCGGGAGCCCTGCGGGCTTGGGTTCAACCCCCCACACACCGCACAGGCCAAGGGCGCATGCGCGACCGCCAGGGCCTAGGGCTGGCCTCGGGGGGGGGTTCCTCAGTGAAGGCCCCGCCCTCCCTCCAGGCTCTGACCCAGCTGCAGCTCTTCCATCGCCGCCCTTCTGGACTCGGCTTCAGCTGTCTCCCTCCCCTCCCCCACTCCCACTCTGCTTGCAGGCCGCTTCCCTGCCTTGAAAGCATTGCTCTGGCCCTGAGGGCCACAGACCTACTGGGCTTCAAGCTCAAGGCTCTGCCTGGGCCTGCTGCTTCGGCCAGGGGCTCACTTTTTCCTGGAAAGAGAAGGCATGGCCTCACCCCATGCCTGCACTTTGCCACGGCAGGCAGCCCAGATGTAGGAAAGGCTCTGTGGAGTCAGAAGTCAGGGATCTCTCTCTCTGTCTCTGTCTCTCTCTCTCTCCCTCAGGGAGCTGAGGAGAGTAAGGTGGCGCCCCCTGCCCACCTCGCCTACCTCTCCATGGGCCCTTCTTTCTCTGGCCGCTCCGGGAGCCCTGCCGGCTTGGGTTCAAGCCCCCACACACCGCACAGGCCAAGGGCGCATGCGCGACCGCTGGGGGCCTAGGGCTGGCCTCTTCAGCCAGCCCTAGGGGTGGGGGGTCCTCAGTGAAGGCCCCGCCCTCCCTCCAGGCTCTGACCCAGCTGCAGCTCTTCCATCGCCGCCCTTCTGGACTCGGCTTCAGCTGTCTCCCTCCCCTCCCCCACTCCCACTCAGCTTGCAGGCCGCTTCCCTGCCTTGAAAGCATTGCTCTGGCCCTGAGGGCCACAGACCTACTGGGCTTCAAGCTCAAGGCTCTGCCTGGGCCTGCTGCTTCTGCCGGGGGCTCACTTTTTCCTGGAAAGAGAAGGCATGGCCTCACCCCACGCCTGCACTTTGCCACGGCAGGCAGCCCAGATGTAGGAAAGGCTCTGTGGAGTCTGAAGTCAGGGATCTCTCTCTCTGTCTCTGTCTCTCTCTCTCTCCCTCAGGGAGCTGAGGAGAGTTTGGTGGCGCCCCCTGCCCACCTCGCCTACCTCTCCATGGGCCCTTCTTTCTTTGGCCGCTCCGGGAGCCCTGCGGGCTTGGGTTCAAGCCCCCACACACCGCACAGGCCAAGGGCGCATGCGCGACCGCCGCGGCCTAGGGCTGGCCTCGGGGGGGGGGTCCTCAGTGAAGGCCCCGCCCTCCCTCCAGGCTCTGACCCAGCTGCAGCTCTTCCATCGCCGCCCTTCTGGACTCGGCTTCAGCTGTCTCCCTCCCCTCCCCCACTCCCACTCAGCTTGCAGGCCGCTTCCCTGCCTTGAAAGCATGGCTCTGGCCCTGAGGGCCACAGACCTACTGGGCTTCAAGCTCAAGGCTCTGCCTGGGCCTGCTGCTTCGGCCAGGGGCTCATTTTCTCCTGGAAAGACAAAGCCATGGCCTCACCCCACGCCTGCACTTTGCCACGGCAGGCAGCCCAGATGTAGGAAAGGATCTGTGGAGTCAGAAGTGCCGAGACAGGCAGATGGCACCAGAGGGTTTGGGGGCCAGGGCGCAAGTGGGCTAGCCCCTCCTCCCGGGAGTCGGGGAGGCCTGGCCTTCCTAGTGCCCAGGCCACGGCTCCGGGGAGAAACCCGCCATGGAGGGCACGCGGGAGGCCCTCTGCCTGAGGTGGCAGGTGTCACGCCAGGGCCACTGCAAGCCTGGCTCGGCTTGCCTGCTTTCTCCAAAGGAGGCTGGCCGACCAGCCGAACCTGGCACCTGGGCCAGGCCCCTTCCAAGGGGACGAGTTCCAGAGGATAGAGCCCTGGGGGCGGCTGCCAAGTCTCCTGGGGCGTGTGCTGGGCCCCCGTCAGAGGAGGAAGCAGCCTGGTAAACGGTGTGCCAGGCCTGAGATCTGGAGGCCTCCCACAGCCGGGTCCCTGTCCTGCCCAGGCCCCCCGAGGGAGGACGATGGTCGGGCAGTGGCGAGCGGGGTGGGGCTGGCGCCGAGCCTGCCCTTGGATGCCCCGGGGAAGGGCGCCGGGGGATGGGCTGCCCCTGGCCAGGTCTGAGGGACCGACCCAGCTCGGGGCTGTCGGGGGCAGAGAGAGAACCCCCCTCCGCCCTTTCCCTTCAGGTTCTTAGGGCTGGCCAAATCCTTCCCAAGACAGCTTGTCTGGAGAAAATCAGACCCAGCTGAAGAACATGTGTCCATGGGGGAAACCCGGGAAACTGAGTCTCCCCACACAATAGCAGAGATTCTCATCTTGCATCCTCTCCTGAGCTAATGACAAAGGTGGATGTCCCGGGTGGGCCTGTGGAATGGGAGAGGGGAGGAAGTCTATTGTCATGCAGAGGGACATGGAAAGACTTGTCTGAAGCTTATCCCCTGCACTGGGGTCAGGTCGGGAAGGGAGGGCACAGAGGTGAGCAGGAACCAACCGGCCTCTCTGTGGTGGGGCTGGCCCCGGGGCAGGCGTGGGGGTGATGGCTGGAAGTGGGATGGCGCGTGAGTTGGCACCAGCCAGCGGTGGAGGCAGAGACTCAGAGGTCAGGGATCTCTCTCTCTGTCTCTGTCTCTCTCTCTCTCCCTCAGGGAGCTGAGCAGAGTAAGGTGGCGCCCCCGGCCCACCTCGCCTACCTCTCCATCGGCCCTTCTTTCTCTGGCCGCTCCGGGAGCCCTGCGGGCTTGGGTTCAACCCCCCACACACCGCACAGGCCAAGGGCGCATGCGCGACCGCCGGGGCCTAGGGCTGGCCTTGGGGGGGGGGTCCTCAGTGAAGGCCCCGCCCTCCCTCCAGGCTCTGACCCAGCTGCAGCTCTTCCATCGCCGCCCTTCTGGACTCGGCTTCAGCTGTCTCCCTCCCCTCCCCCACTCCCACTCAGCTTGCAGGCCGCTTCCCTGCCTTGAAAGCATGGCTCTGGCCCTGAGGGCCACAGACCTACTGGGCTTCAAGCTCAAGGCTCTGCCTGGGCCTGCTGCTTCGGCCAGGGGCTCATTTTCTCCTGGAAAGACAAAGCCATGGCCTCACCCCACGCCTGCACTTTGCCACGGCAGGCAGCCCAGATGTAGGAAAGGATCTGTGGAGTCAGAAGTGCCGAGACAGGCAGATGGCACCAGAGGGTTTGGGGGCCAGGGCGCAAGTGGGCTAGCCCCTCCTCCCGGGAGTCGGGGAGGCCCGGCCTTCCTAGTGCCCAGGCCACGGCTCCGGGGAGAAACCCGCCATGGAGGGCACGCGGGAGGCCCTCTGCCTGAGGTGGCAGGTGTCACGCCAGGGCCACTGCAAGCCTGGCTTGGCTTGCCTGCTTTCTCCAAAGGAGGCTGGCCGACCAGCCGAACCTGGCACCTGGGCCAGGCCCCTTCCAAGGGGACGAGTTCCAGAGGATAGAGCCCTGGGGGCGGCTGCCAAGTCTCCTGGGGCGTGTGCTGGGCCCCCGTCAGAGGAGGAAGCAGCCTGGTAAACGGTGTGCCAGGCCTGAGATCTGGAGGCCTCCCACAGCCGGGTCCCTGTCCTGCCCAGGCCCCCCGAGGGAGGACGATGGTCGGGCAGTGGCGAGCGGGGTGGGGCTGGCGCCGAGCCTGCCCTTGGATGCCCCGGGGAAGGGCGCCGGGGGATGGGCTGCCCCTGGCCGGGTCTGAGGGACCGACCCAGCTCGGGGCTGTCGGGGGCAGAGAGAGAACCCCCCTCCGCCCTTTCCCTTCAGGTTCTTAGGGCTGGCCAAATCCTTCCCAAGACAGCTTGTCTGGAGAAAATCAGACCCAGCTGAAGAACATGTGTCCATGGGGGAAACCCGGGAAACTGAGTCTCCCCACACAATAGCAGAGATTCTCATCTTGCATCCTCTCCTGAGCTAATGACCAAGGTGGATGTCCCGGGTGGGCCTGTGGAATGGGAGAGGGGAGGAAGTCTATTGTCATGCAGAGGGACATGGAAAGACTTGTCTGAAGCTTATCCCCTGCACTGGGGTCAGGTCGGGAAGGGACGGCACAGAGGTGAGCAGGAACCAACCCGCCTCTCTGTGGTGGGGCTGGCCCCGGGGCAGGCGTGGGGGTGATGGCTGGAAGTGGGATGGCGCGTGAGTTGGCACCAGCCAGCGGTGGAGGCAGAGACTCAGAGGTCAGGGATCTCTCTCTCTGTCTCTGTCTCTCTCTCTCTCCCTCAGGGAGCTGAGCAGAGTAAGGTGGCGCCCCCTGCCCACCTCGCCTACCTCTCCATGGGCCCTTCTTACTCTGGCCGCTCCGGGAGCCCTGCGGGCTTGGCTTCAACCCCCCACACACCGCACAGGCCAAGGGCGCATGCGCGACCGCCGGGGCCTAGGGCTGGCCTCGGGGGGGGGGGGGTCCTCAGTGAAGGCCCCGCCCTCCCTCCAGGCTCTGACCCAGCTGCAGCTCTTCCATCGCCGCCCTTCTGGACTCGGCTTCAGCTGTCTCCCTCCCCTCCCCCACTCCCACTCAGCTTGCAGGCCGCTTCCCTGCCTTGAAAGCATGGCTCTGGCCCTGAGGGCCACAGACCTACTGGGCTTCAAGCTCAAGGCTCTGCCTGGGCCTGCTGCTTCGGCCAGGGGCTCATTTTCTCCTGGAAAGACAAAGCCATGGCCTCACCCCACGCCTGCACTTTGCCACGGCAGGCAGCCCAGATGTAGGAAAGGATCTGTGGAGTCAGAAGTGCCGAGACAGGCAGATGGCACCAGAGGGTTTGGGGGCCAGGGCGCAAGTGGGCTAGCCCCTCCTCCCGGGAGTCGGGGAGGCCCGGCCTTCCTAGTGCCCAGGCCACGGCTCCGGGGAGAAACCCGCCATGGAGGGCACGCGGGAGGCCCTCTGCCTGAGGTGGCAGGTGTCACGCCAGGGCCACTGGAAGCCTGGCTCGGCTTGCCTGCTTTCTCCAAAGGAGGCTGGCCGACCAGCCGAACCTGGCACCTGGGCCAGGCCCCTTCCAAGGGGACGAGTTCCAGAGGATAGAGCCCTGGGGGCGGCTGCCAAGTCTCCTGGGGCGTGTGCTGGGCCCCCGTCAGAGGAGGAAGCAGCCTGGTAAACGGTGTGCCAGGCCTGAGATCTGGAGGCCTCCCACAGCCGGGTCCCTGTCCTGCCCAGGCCCCCCGAGGGAGGACGATGGTCGGGCAGTGGCGAGCGGGGTGGGGCTGGCGCCGAGCCTGCCCTTGGATGCCCCGGGGAAGGGCGCCGGGGGATGGGCTGCCCCTGGCCGGGTCTGAGGGACCGACCCAGCTCGGGGCTGTCGGGGGCAGAGAGAGAACCCCCCTCCGCCCTTTCCCTTCAGGTTCTTAGGGCTGGCCAAATCCTTCCCAAGACAGCTTGTCTGGAGAAAATCAGACCCAGCTGAAGAACATGTGTCCATGGGGGAAACCCGGGAAACTGAGTCTCCCCACACAATAGCAGAGATTCTCATCTTGCATCCTCTCCTGAGCTAATGACCAAGGTGGATGTCCCGGGTGGGCCTGTGGAATGGGAGAGGGGAGGAAGTCTATTGTCATGCAGAGGGACATGGAAAGACTTGTCTGAAGCTTATCCCCTGCACTGGGGTCAGGTCGGGAAGGGACGGCACAGAGGTGAGCAGGAACCAACCGGCCTCTCTGTGGTGGGGCTGGCCCCGGGGCAGGCGTGGGGGTGATGGCTGGAAGTGGGATGGCGCGTGAGTTGGCACCAGCCAGCGGTGGAGGCAGAGACTCAGAGGTCAGGGATCTCTCTCTCTGTCTCTGTCTCTCTCTCTCTCCCTCAGGGAGCTGAGCAGAGTAAGGTGGCGCCCCCTGCCCACCTCGCCTACCTCTCCATGGGCCCTTCTTACTCTGGCCGCTCCGGGAGCCCTGCGGGCTTGGCTTCAACCCCCCACACACCGCACAGGCCAAGGGCGCATGCGCGACCGCCGGGGCCTAGGGCTGGCCTCGGGGGGGGGGGGGGTCCTCAGTGAAGGCCCCGCCCTCCCTCCAGGCTCTGACCCAGCTGCAGCTCTTCCATCGCCGCCCTTCTGGACTCGGCTTCAGCTGTCTCCCTCCCCTCCCCCACTCCCACTCAGCTTGCAGGCCGCTTCCCTGCCTTGAAAGCATGGCTCTGGCCCTGAGGGCCACAGACCTACTGGGCTTCAAGCTCAAGGCTCTGCCTGGGCCTGCTGCTTCGGCCAGGGGCTCATTTTCTCCTGGAAAGACAAAGCCATGGCCTCACCCCACGCCTGCACTTTGCCACGGCAGGCAGCCCAGATGTAGGAAAGGATCTGTGGAGTCAGAAGTGCCGAGACAGGCAGATGGCACCAGAGGGTTTGGGGGCCAGGGCGCAAGTGGGCTAGCCCCTCCTCCCGGGAGTCGGGGAGGCCCGGCCTTCCTAGTGCCCAGGCCACGGCTCCGGGGAGAAACCCGCCATGGAGGGCACGCGGGAGGCCCTCTGCCTGAGGTGGCAGGTGTCACGCCAGGGCCACTGGAAGCCTGGCTCGGCTTGCCTGCTTTCTCCAAAGGAGGCTGGCCGACCAGCCGAACCTGGCACCTGGGCCAGGCCCCTTCCAAGGGGACGAGTTCCAGAGGATAGAGCCCTGGGGGCGGCTGCCAAGTCTCCTGGGGCGTGTGCTGGGCCCCCGTCAGAGGAGGAAGCAGCCTGGTAAACGGTGTGCCAGGCCTGAGATCTGGAGGCCTCCCACAGCCGGGTCCCTGTCCTGCCCAGGCCCCCCGAGGGAGGACGATGGTCGGGCAGTGGCGAGCGGGGTGGGGCTGGCGCCGAGCCTGCCCTTGGATGCCCCGGGGAAGGGCGCCGGGGGATGGGCTGCCCCTGGCCGGGTCTGAGGGACCGACCCAGCTCGGGGCTGTCGGGGGCAGAGAGAGAACCCCCCTCCGCCCTTTCCCTTCAGGTTCTTAGGGCTGGCCAAATCCTTCCCAAGACAGCTTGTCTGGAGAAAATCAGACCCAGCTGAAGAACATGTGTCCATGGGGGAAACCCGGGAAACTGAGTCTCCCCACACAATAGCAGAGATTCTCATCTTGCATCCTCTCCTGAGCTAATGACAAAGGTGGATGTCCCGGGTGGGCCTGTGGAATGGGAGAGGGGAGGAAGTCTATTGTCATGCAGAGGGACATGGAAAGACTTGTCTGAAGCTTATCCCCTGCACTGGGGTCAGGTCGGGAAGGGAGGGCACAGAGGTGAGCAGGAACCAACCGGCCTCTCTGTGGTGGGGCTGGCCCCGGGGCAGGCGTGGGGGTGATGGCTGGAAGTGGGATGGCGCGTGAGTTGGCACCAGCCAGCGGTGGAGGCAGAGACTCAGAGGTCAGGGATCTCTCTCTCTGTCTCTGTCTCTCTCTCTCTCCCTCAGGGAGCTGAGCAGAGTAAGGTGGCGCCCCCTGCCCACCTCGCCTACCTCTCCATGGGCCCTTCTTTCTCTGGCCGCTCCGGGAGCCCTGCGGGCTTGGGTTCAACCCCCCACACACCGCACAGGCCAAGGGCGCATGCGCGACCGCCGGGGCCTAGGGCTGGCCTCGGGGGGGGGGGGGTCCTCAGTGAAGGCCCCGCCCTCCCTCCAGGCTCTGACCCAGCTGCAGCTCTTCCATCGCCGCCCTTCTGGACTCGGCTTCAGCTGTCTCCCTCCCCTCCCCCACTCCCACTCAGCTTGCAGGCCGCTTCCCTGCCTTGAAAGCATTGCTCTGGCCCTGAGGGCCACAGACCTACTGGGCTTCAAGCTCAAGGCTCTGCCTGGGCCTGCTGCTTCGGCCAGGGGCTCATTTTCTCCTGGAACGACAAAGCCATGGCCTCACCCCACGCCTGCACTTTGCCACGGCAGGCAGCCCAGATGTAGGAAAGGATCTGTGGAGTCAGAAGTGCCGAGACAGGCAGATGGCACCAGAGGGTTTGGGGGCCAGGGCGCAAGTGGGCTAGCCCCTCCTCCCGGGAGTCGGGGAGGCCCGGCCTTCCTAGTGCCCAGGCCACGGCTCCGGGGAGAAACCCGCCATGGAGGGCACGCGGGAGGCCCTCTGCCTGAGGTGGCAGGTGTCACGCCAGGGCCACTGCAAGCCTGGCTCGGCTTGCCTGCTTTCTCCAAAGGAGGCTGGCCGACCAGCCGAACCTGGCACCTGGGCCAGGCCCCTTCCAAGGGGACGAGTTCCAGAGGATAGAGCCCTGGGGGCGGCTGCCAAGTCTCCTGGGGCGTGTGCTGGGCCCCCGTCAGAGGAGGAAGCAGCCTGGTAAACGGTGTGCCAGGCCTGAGATCTGGAGGCCTCCCACAGCCGGGTCCCTGTCCTGCCCAGGCCCCCCGAGGGAGGACGATGGTCGGGCAGTGGCGAGCGGGGTGGGGCTGGCGCCGAGCCTGCACTTGGATGCCCCGGGGAAGGGCGCCGGGGGATGGGCTGCCCCTGGCCGGGTCTGAGGGACCGACCCAGCTCGGGGCTGTCGGGGGCAGAGAGAGAACCCCCCTCCGCCCTTTCCCTTCAGGTTCTTAGGGCTGGCCAAATCCTTCCCAAGACAGCTTGTCTGGAGAAAATCAGACCCAGCTGAAGAACATGTGTCCATGGGGGAAACCCGGGAAACTGAGTCTCCCCACACAATAGCAGAGATTCTCATCTTGCATCCTCTCCTGAGCTAATGACAAAGGTGGATGTCCCGGGTGGGCCTGTGGAATGGGAGAGGGGAGGAAGTCTATTGTCATGCAGAGGGACATGGAAAGACTTGTCTGAAGCTTATCCCCTGCACTGGGGTCAGGTCGGGAAGGGAGGGCACAGAGGTGAGCAGGAACCAACCGGCCTCTCTGTGGTGGGGCTGGCCCCGGGGCAGGCGTGGGGGTGATGGCTGGAAGTGGGATGGCGCGTGAGTTGGCACCAGCCAGCGGTGGAGGCAGAGACTCAGAGGTCAGGGATCTCTCTCTCTGTCTCTGTCTCTCTCTCTCTCCCTCAGGGAGCTGAGCAGAGTAAGGTGGCGCCCCCTGCCCACCTCGCCTACCTCTCCATGGGCCCTTCTTTCTCTGGCCGCTCCGGGAGCCCTGCGGGCTTGGGTTCAACCCCCCACACACCGCACAGGCCAAGGGCGCATGCGCGACCGCCGGGGCCTAGGGCTGGCCTCAGGGGGGGGGGGGTCCTCAGTGAAGGCCCCGCCCTCCCTCCAGGCTCTGACCCAGCTGCAGCTCTTCCATCGCCGCCCTTCTGGACTCGGCTTCAGCTGTCTCCCTCCCCTCCCCCACTCCCACTCAGCTTGCAGGCCGCTTCCCTGCCTTGAAAGCATGGCTCTGGCCCTGAGGGCCACAGACCTACTGGGCTTCAAGCTCAAGGCTCTGCCTGGGCCTGCTGCTTCGGCCAGGGGCTCATTTTCTCCTGGAAAGACAAAGCCATGGCCTCACCCCACGCCTGCACTTTGCCACGGCAGGCAGCCCAGATGTAGGAAAGGATCTGTGGAGTCAGAAGTGCCGAGACAGGCAGATGGCACCAGAGGGTTTGGGGGCCAGGGCGCAAGTGGGCTAGCCCCTCCTCCCGGGAGTCGGGGAGGCCCGGCCTTCCTAGTGCCCAGGCCACGGCTCCGGGGAGAAACCCGCCATGGAGGGCACGCGGGAGGCCCTCTGCCTGAGGTGGCAGGTGTCACGCCAGGGCCACTGCAAGCCTGGCTCGGCTTGCCTGCTTTCTCCAAAGGAGGCTGGCCGACCAGCCGAACCTGGCACCTGGGCCAGGCCCCTTCCAAGGGGACGAGTTCCAGAGGATAGAGCCCTGGGGGCGGCTGCCAAGTCTCCTGGGGCGTGTGCTGGGCCCCCGTCAGAGGAGGAAGCAGCCTGGTAAACGGTGTGCCAGGCCTGAGATCTGGAGGCCTCCCACAGCCGGGTCCCTGTCCTGCCCAGGCCCCCCGAGGGAGGACGATGGTCGGGCAGTGGCGAGCGGGGTGGGGCTGGCGCCGAGCCTGCCCTTGGATGCCCCGGGGAAGGGCGCCGGGGGATGGGCTGCCCCTGGCCGGGTCTGAGGGACCGACCCAGCTCGGGGCTGTCGGGGGCAGAGAGAGAACCCCCCTCCGCCCTTTCCCTTCAGGTTCTTAGGGCTGGCCAAATCCTTCCCAAGACAGCTTGTCTGGAGAAAATCAGACCCAGCTGAAGAACATGTGTCCATGGGGGAAACCCGGGAAACTGAGTCTCCCCACACAATAGCAGAGATTCTCATCTTGCATCCTCTCCTGAGCTAATGACAAAGGTGAATGTCCCGGGTGGGCCTGTGGAATGGGAGAGGGGAGGAAGTCTATTGTCATGCAGAGGGACATGGAAAGACTTGTCTGAAGCTTATCCCCTGCACTGGGGTCAGGTCGGGAAGGGAGGGCACAGAGGTGAGCAGGAACCAACCGGCCTCTCTGTGGTGGGGCTGGCCCCGGGGCAGGCGTGGGGGTGATGGCTGGAAGTGGGATGGCGCGTGAGTTGGCACCAGCCAGCGGTGGAGGCAGAGACTCAGAGGTCAGGGATCTCTCTCTCTGTCTCTGTCTCTCTCTCTCTCCCTCAGGGAGCTGAGCAGAGTAAGGTGGCGCCCCCTGCCCACCTCGCCTACCTCTCCATGGGCCCTTCTTTCTCTGGCCGCTCCGGGAGCCCTGCGGGCTTGGGTTCAACCCCCCACACACCGCACAGGCCAAGGGCGCATGCGCGACCGCCGGGGCCTAGGGCTGGCCTCGGGGGGGGGGGGGTCCTCAGTGAAGGCCCCGCCCTCCCTCCAGGCTCTGACCCAGCTGCAGCTCTTCCATCGCCGCCCTTCTGGACTCGGCTTCAGCTGTCTCCCTCCCCTCCCCCACTCCCACTCAGCTTGCAGGCCGCTTCCCTGCCTTGAAAGCATTGCTCTGGCCCTGAGGGCCACAGACCTACTGGGCTTCAAGCTCAAGGCTCTGCCTGGGCCTGCTGCTTCGGCCAGGGGCTCATTTTTTCCTGGAAAGACAAAGCCATGGCCTCACCCCACGCCTGCACTTTGCCACGGCAGGCAGCCCAGATGTATGAAAGGCTCTGTGGAGTCAGAAGTGCCGAGACAGGCAGATGGCACCAGAGGGTTTGGGGGCCAGGGCGCAAGTGGGCTAGCCCCACCTCCCGGGAGTCGGGGAGGCCCGGCCTTCCTAGTGCCCAGGCCACGGCTCCGGGGAGAAACCCGCCATGGAGGGCACGCGGGAGGCCCTCTGCCTGAGGTGGCAGGTGTCACGCCAGGGCCACTGCAAGCCTGGCTCGGCTTGCCTGCTTTCTCCAAAGGAGGCTGGCCGACCAGCCGAACCTGGCACCTGGGCCAGGCCCCTTCCAAGGGGACGAGTTCCAGAGGCTAGAGCCCTGGGGGCGGCTGCCAATTCTCCTGGGGCGTGTGCTGGGCCCCCGTCAGAGGAGGAAGCAGCCTGGTAAACGGTGTGCCAGGCCTGAGATCTGGAGGCCTCCCACAGCCGGGTCCCTGTCCTGCCCAGGCCCCCCGAGGGAGGACGATGGTCGGGCAGTGGCGAGCGGGGTGGGGCTGGCGCCGAGCCTGCCCTTGGATGCCCCGGGGAAGGGCGCCGGGGGATGGGCTGCCCCTGGCCGGGTCTGAGGGACCGACCCAGCTCGGGGCTGTCGGGGGCAGAGAGAGAACCCCCCTCCGCCCTTTCCCTTCAGGTTCTTAGGGCTGGCCAAATCCTTCCCAAGACAGCTTGTCTGGAGAAAATCAGACCCAGCTGAAGAACATGTGTCCATGGGGGAAACCCGGGAAACTGAGTCTCCCAACACAATAGCAGAGATTCTCATCTTGCATCCTCTCCTGAGCTAATGACAAAGGTGGATGTCCCGGGTGGGCCTGTGGAATGGGAGAGGGGAGGAAGTCTATTGTCATGCAGAGGGACATGGAAAGACTTGTCTGAAGCTTATCCCCTGCACTGGGGTCAGGTCGGGAAGGGACGGCACAGAGGTGAGCAGGAACCAACCGGCCTCTCTGTGGTGGGGCTGGCCCCGGGGCAGGCGTGGGGGTGATGGCTGGAAGTGGGATGGCGCGTGAGTTGGCACCAGCCAGCGGTGGAGGCAGAGACTCAGAGGTCAGGGATCTCTCTCTCTGTCTCTGTCTCTGTCTCTCTCCCTCAGGGAGCTGAGGAGAGTAAGGTGGCGCCCCCTGCCCACCTCGCCTACCTCTCCATGGGCCCTTCTTTCTCTGGCCGCTCCGGGAGCCCTGCGGGCTTGGGTTCAACCCCCCACACACCGCACAGGCCAAGGGCGCATGCGCTACCGCCGGGGCCTAGGGCTGGCCTCGGGGGGGGGGGGGGGGGTCCTCAGTGAAGGCCCCGCCCTCCCTCCAGGCTCTGACCCAGCTGCAGCTCTTCCATCGCCGCCCTTCTGGACTCGGCTTCAGCTGTCTCCCTCCCCTCCCCCACTCCCACTCAGCTTGCAGGCCGCTTCCCTGCCTTGAAAGCATTGCTCTGGCCCTGAGGGCCACAGACCTACTGGGCTTCAAGCTCAAGGCTCTGCCTGGGCCTGCTGCTTCGGCCAGGGGCTCATTTTTTCCTGGAAAGACAAAGCCATGGCCTCACCCCACGCCTGCACTTTGCCACGGCAGGCAACCCAGGTGTAGGAAAGGCTCTGTGGAGTCAGAAGTGCCGAGACAGGCAGATGGCACCGCAGGCTTTGGGGGCCAGGGCGCAACGGGGCTAGCCCCTCCTCCCGGGAGTCGGGGAGGCCCGGCCTTCCTAGTGCCCAGGCCACGGATCCGGGGAGAAATCCGCCATGGAGGGCACCCGCGTGGCCCTCTGCCTGAGGTCGCAGGTGTCACGCCAGGGCCACTGCAAGCCTGGCTCGGCTTGCCTGCTTTCCCAAGAGGAGGCTGGCCGACCAGCCGAACCTGGCACCTGGGCCAGGCCCCTTCCAAGGGGACGAGTTCCAGAGGATAGAGCCCTGGGGGCGGCTGCCAAGTCTCCTGGGGGATGTGCTGGGCCCCCGTCAGAGGAGGAAGCAGCCTGGTAAACGGTGTGCCAGACCTGAGATCTGGAGGCATCCCACACCCGGGTCCTGTCCTGCCCAGGCCCCCCGAGGGAGGACGATGGTCGTGGCAGTGGAGAGTGGGGTGGGGCTGGCGCCGAGCCTGCCCTTGGATGCCCCGGGGAAGGGCGCCGGGGGATGGGCTGCCCTTGGCCGGGTCTGAGGGACCGACCCAGCTCGGGGCTGTCGGGGGCAGAGAGAGAATCCCCATCCGCCACTTCTCTTCTGGTTCTTAGGGCTGGCCAATTCCTTAGCAAGCGAGGTTGTCTGGAGAAAATCAGACCCAGCTCAAGAACATGTGTCCATGGGGAAAACCCGGGAAACTGAGTCTCCCCACACAATAGCAGAGATTCTCATCTTGCATCCTCTCCTGAGCTAATGACAAATGTGGATGTCCTGGGTGGGCCTGTGGAATGGGAGAGGGGAGGAAGTCTATTGTCATGCAGAGGGACAGGGAAAGACTTGTCTGAATCTTATGCCCTGCACTGGGGTCAGGGTCAAGTCGGGAAGGGACTGGCACAGAGGTGAGTAGGGACAGGCCTCTCTGTGGTGGGGCTGGCCCCGGGGCAGGCGTGGGGGTGATGGGTGGAAGTGGGATGGCGTGTGAGTTGGCACCAGCCAGCGGTGGAGGCAGAGACTCAGAGGTCAGGGAGCTCTCTCTCTGTCTCTGTCTCTGTCTCTCTCTCCCTCCGGGAGCTGAGGAGAGTAAGGTGGCGCCCCCTGCCCACCTCGCCTACCTCTCCATGGGCCCTTCTTTCTCTGGCCGCTCCGGGAGCCCTGCGGGCTTGGCTTCAACCCCCCACACACCGCACAGTCCAAGGGCGCATGCGCGACCGCCAGGGCCTAGGGCTGACCTCGGGGGTCCTCAGTGAATGCCCCGCCCTCCCTCCAGGCTCTGACCCAGCTGCAGCTGTTCCTTTGCCGCCCTTCTGGACTAGGCTTCAGCTGTTGTCTCCCTCCCCTCCCCCACTCCCACTCAGCTTGGAGGCCGCTTCCCTGCCTTGGAAACATTGCTCTGGAACTGATGACCACAGGCGTACTGGGCTGCAAGCTCAAGGCTCTGCCTGGGCCAGCTGCTTCGGCCAGGGGTTCATTTCTTCCTGGAAAGACAAAGCCTTAGCCTCACCCCACGCCTGCACTTTGCCACTGCAGCCAGCCCAGGTGTAGGAAAGGCTCTGTTCTCAGAAGTACCGAGACAGGCATATGGCACCGCAGGCTTTGGCTGCCAGGGCGCAACGGGGCTAGCCCCTCCTCCCGGTAGTCGGGGAGGCCCGGCCTTCCTAGTGCCCAGGCCACGGATCCGGGGAGAAGTCCGCCATGGAGGGCACGCGGGAGGCCCTCTGCCTGAGGTCGCAGGTGTCACGCCAGGGCCACTGCAAGCCTGGCTCGGCTTGCCTGCTTTCCCAAGAGGAGGCTGGCCGACCAGCCGAACCTGGCACCTGGGCCAGACCCCTTCCAAGGGGACGAGTTGCAGAGGATAGAGCCCTGGGGGAGGCCGCCAAGTCTCCTGAGGCGTGTGCTGGGTCCCCGTCAGAGGAGGAAGCAGCCTGGTAAACGGTGTGCCAGACCTGAGATCTGGAGGCCTCCCACACCCGGGTCCCTGTCCTGCCCAGGCCCCCCGAGGTAGGACGATGGTCGTGGCAGTGGCGAGCGGGCTGGGGCTGGCGCCCAGCTTGCCCTTGGATGCCATGGGGAAGGGCGCCGGGGGACGGGCTGCCCCTGGCCAGGTCTGAGGGACCGACCCAGCTCGGGGCTGTCGGGGGCAGAGAAAGAACCCCCCCCAAACCATAAAGCTAACCCGAACACTAAGCCTGTCCCTAATACCTAACCCGAATGTTATCCTAACTGTAAACTGAAACTGAATCCTAACCCTAACACTAACACTAACCAGAATAGTAATGCCTCGTCCTAAACAGAGCCCTATTGCTAACTCTAACCCCAACAGTAACACTAACCTTCACCCTAACCTGATCATAACCGTAACCCTAAACTGAATCCGAACACTAACCTAACATGTAGCTGAATCCTAAGCCTAACCCTAACCAGAAACCTAACACCAACAATAAACCTAACCTTAATCCCAACCCTAACCCTAACCATAACATTAACATGAATCATTAACCTATCCATAACCTGAGGCATAACCTAACCATAACCATAACCCTAAACCTAATCGTAACGCTAAACCTAACCTGAACCCTAGTGCTAACGCTAACAAGAAGCCTAACCCTAACCCTAACCCTAACTGGATCCCACCCGAACCCTAACCCTAACCAAATCTGAACACTAACTATAACACTAAACCTAAACCTAAGCAAAACCATAAACCTAACCAGAACCCTAACGTGAACCCAACTCTAGCCTTAACCTGAAACCAAACCCTGAATCTAACACTAAACGTAACCTGAAACTGAACCCTAACCTTAACACTCACCCTATCCCTAAACCTAACCTACACCATAACCCTAATCCTAACCATTAATCTAACTCAACCCTAATCCTAACATGAAAGCTAATCCTAACAGTATACTTAACATGAACCCTAACCCTATCCCCAAACCTAACCCTAAAACTCTACCTACCAATAACCCTAACAAGAATGCTAACCCTAACCCACCTGAACCCTAACACTAAAGCTAACCCTAACTCAAACCCTAATCCTACCACTAACCCGAACCATAACCCTAACCCTAACTGGTACCCTAAATCTAACCCAAACCCTAACCCAAAACCTAACCCTAAACCACATTTGAACACAATTACTAACGTGAATCCGAACCCTAACCCTAACATAACACTAAACTGAATCCTTAGCCTAACCCTAAAACTAACCCTAAACCTAAAGCAAACACTAGCTCTAACCCAACTAAACCCTAACCTGAACACTAACCCTAAACCTAACCAGAACTCTAACGCTAAGCATAATCCTAACTCAAACACTAACCTGAACCAAATGGTAACTGTAACCCAAAGCATGACGCCATCCTACCATTAAATGTAACCCAAACCTGAACCCGAGCTCTAACCCTAACACTAACCCTAATCCTAACGCAAACCCTAACCCTAACCCTAACCCGAAGCCTAATCCTACCCTAACTCTAACCCTAACCCAAATCCCGAACCCGAAGTGGAACCAGAACCCCAATCAGACCACTAACTCTAATCCTACACCTAACCATAACCCTAAGCCAAAACCGAACCCTAACCCTTGCACTAACCCTAACCTTAAGAGTAACCCTAAACCTAACCTTAACCCTAACCATAGCCTGAAAACTAACACTAACCCTAACCCTAACCCTAATCTAACCCAACTCTAAACCTAGCCATAAACCTTAGCCTAAACATAACCCAAACCATAGCAGTAACCCTATCACTAATCCGAATGGCAACCCTAACCCCAAAACTTCCTAGATCCCCAAAACGAAGCCTAACCCCAACCCTAGCCCAACAATAAAGCTAACACTAATCATAAACCTAACCCTAAACCCTAAGACTAACTTTAAGCTTAAAGAAAACCGGTGCTGGCCCTGACCCTAACACTGAACAGACCCCTAACCCTAGCTTTAACCACAACCCAAACCCTAAACCCTAACCCAGACCCTAACCTGAACCCTAACACTAACACTAACCCGAACCCTAACCTGAACCCTAACCTTAAACCTAACTGTAACCCAAACAGAGCCTAAGCGTAACCCTAACAGTAACCTTAACCATAACCCTGTCCTGAAACTAACACTAATCCTAACCCTAATCCTAACCCTAACCCTAACCTGAACCCTAACCCTAAACCTAACCGGAACCCAACCATAACCATAAACCTAACCCTAAGAGTAACCATATCCCTAACCCTAACCCGAACCCGCACCCAACTCTAACACTAACCCTAGGCCTAACCCTAACACTAACTCGTACCGGAACACTAACCCTAGCCCTAAATTTAACCCGTACCCTAACCCTAATCCTAACCTGAAGCCTAACCCGAGCCTAACCCTAACCATAACCAATCCCTAACCTGAAAAGGAACTCTCACGCTAATCCAAACACTAACCCTAAAACTAAACTTAACCTTATACCTAACCCTAACCCAAACTGTAAGGCTTACCCTAACACGAAACCTAATCAAAACCCTAACCTGAAGTCGAATCATAAAACTAACCCTAACTCTTACTCTAACTCTTACTCTGACTCTAAACCTAACCTGTACCCTAACCCTAACACTAACCCTAACTGTAACCTTAACTCTAACCTTAATCCTCACTCGAAACCTAAACTTAACGCTAAACATAAACCGAATCCGAACCCTAACCTTAACCCAAAACCAAACCTAAACCGAACTCTAGCCCTAACACTAACCTGAACACTATCGCTATCCCTAACCCTAACCAGAAACTGGAAACTAACCATGACACAAACACTAACCCAAACCCTAACCCTAACCCTAACCCAACCAAAGCCTAAGAGTAAACCTAGCCCTAACCCTAAGCCTAACCATAACTTGAACTCTAACAGCAACTCTAACCCTAACCTGAACCATAACCCTAAACGAACCCTAACCCTAACCTAAACTTGAACCCTAATGCTATCTGTAACCCAACCCAATCCTAACCCTAACCCTAGCGCTAACCCGAAGCCTAACCCTAACCCAAACCCTAACACTAACCCTAATCCTAACCCAACCCGAACCCTGACCCTAACCCAGTCCTACCCCTAACCCTAACAATCTCTAACCCTAACCCAAACCAACCCTAACCCTAACCCTAGCACTAAACCGAAGCCTAATCCTAACCCCAACCCCAACCCTAATAGTAACCCGAAACCAAACTCTAACCCTAACCCTCACCCTAATCCTTAACTAAACTGAACTCAAAACCTAACCCTGACACGAAGCCGAACCCGACAATAACCGAAACCCTAACACAATCCAGAACCTGAACCCTAACCCTAACCCTAATCCGAACACTAACCTCTCCCTAAATGTAACACTAACAATAACTGTAACCCTAATCCTAACCCTAAACATAACCCGAAACGTAACACTAACACTAACCAGAACAAGAACTTGAAACCTAAACCTAAGCTGAACCAGAGATCTAACCCTAACATGAACCCAACCCTAACCCTATAGCTAACCATTATCCTAACACGAATATTAACCCTAACATTTTCAGAAACCCTAACCTGAACCGTAACCTTAACCCTATCCCGACACCTAGCTCGACACTAACCCTAACCCTAACATGATCTTGAAGTTGAACCCTAACCCTAACACTAACCTGAACACTAACTCTAACCCTAAACCCAATCCTAACCCTAACCCCAACCCTTAACCTAACCTTAAACCTAACACTACACCAAACCATAACCCTAAATCCAGCCCTAATTCTAACCCTAACCCTAACCCGAATCCAACCCTAACCCTAGCACTAACCCGACCCCTAAAGCTAAGGCTAACCCTACACCGAAACTGAAACCTAATCGTAACATTAATCCGAACACTAAACATAACCCTATACATAACCCAACTCCAACCCTAAACTGGAGGCAACCGTAATCCTAACCCTAATGTGAAACCTAACGCTAAAGCTAACCCTAAACCAAACCTGAAACATAACCATAACCCTAGTCCAAATAGTAACACTAAAACTAAACTTAATGCTAACCCAAACCATAGCCCTTACCCTAACATGAATCCTAACTCTAACTCTAACCCGAAATCGAACCATAATACTAAACCTAAGCCTAAACTTAACGTTAACCCTAAGCCTAACCCTAATCCTAACCTGAAACCTAACCCTAATGCTAACACTAACCAGAACCCGAACCCTAGCCCTAACGTGAACACTAATGCTAAATCTAATCCGAACCAGAACCTGACCCCTAACCATAACCAGAACCCTATCCCTAACCCGAACACGAACCCAACCATAGCCCTAAACCTAACCCTAATCCTAACACGAACCCTAACCCTAACTCGTACCCTAAACCGATCCCTAACACTAACCCTAACCTGAAGATGGACCCGACCTTAACCCTAACCCTAACACTAACCCTAACTCTGACACTAACCAGACCGCTAAACCTAACCCTAACCCTAACCTGAACCCTAGCACGAACCTTAAACAAAAGCTAACCCGACCACTGACCTGAGGGCTAACTCTAACCCTAAACCTAAACCAAAAGAGTACACGAACCCTAACTCCAACCCTAACCAGAACCCTAACCCTAACCCTAACCCTAACCCCAACCCTAACCCTAAACTAAACCCTAACCGGAACCATAACCCTAACCCTAACCTGAACCCTAACAATAACCCAAACGTTAACCCTAACGGGAAGGCAATGATAGCCCTAATTCTAAGCAAACAGTAACACTTACCCTAAGCCTAACTATAACTCAATCCCGAACCCTAACTCTAACCCTCACCCAAAGCCTAACCCGACCCTAACACTAACCAGAATCCTAAGCCTAACCTTAACCCCAATCCTAAATGTAACCCTAGCCATAAACCAGCCTGAACTTTAACCTGCACCCTGTCCCTAACCCTAAGCGGAACCCAACCATAACCCTAAACCTAACCCGAACCCGAACCTGAAAGCTAACCCTAAACCCAAGCCTGACCCTAACCCTAACCCTAGCCCTAACCCCAACCCTAACCCTAACCCTAACCCTAAACCAAACCAGTACACAAACCCTAACCTGAACCCTAAGCCTAACCTTAACCCTAACCCGAACCCTAATCCTGAGCCTAAACCTAACCCGATCCCTAACCCAAACTCTAACACGAACCTTAACCCAAAAGCTAGTAATGATTCACACTTGGATACAAAGATGTTTCTTTCTGTCAACTTACAAACCGAGAGAAGAAAGTGTGTTCTCTAAGGAATTTGAGAGTGTTCCTGTCCCTAGGAACTCCACGGCCCTGTTTCCAAACCTCCTTTCGGATGGTGATCATTAGCAGGTGGAAGGAAGGGAGATGGGGCATGAAGGTACTTCCAGGAATGGATGTTATCCATAGTTTAACTCAGCTGTAGTAGTGATTGCCCCTCAGATACCAAGATGTTTCTTACCATCTTCTCACAAAGCCAGGATAAGAAAGTGCCTTCTCTAAGGAATTTGACTGAGATTCTGTCTCAAGGCCCTACATGGTGCTGTGCACAACTTTCTTTGGGAAGGCCATCCTTAGGAGCTGGAAGGAAAGGAGATTTGGCATGAAGTTACTTCCAGGAATGGCTGATATCCATCGTTTCACTCAGCTCTAGTAGTGATTGCCACAAAGATAGAAAGATGTTTCACAACATCTACTTACTGTCCAGGATAAGAAAGTGCCCGGTCTAAGGCAAGTGAGTGAGATTCTCTCTGAAGGCCCTATGTGGGCCTGTGCAAAACCTTTTCGGGAAGGTGATCTTTAGGAGTGGGAAGGAAAAGAGATGGGGCATGAAGTTACTTCCAGGAATGGGTGCTATACATAGTTTATCCGAGTTGTAGTAGTGATTGCCACTCAGATACAAAGATGTCTCTTACCATCTAAATACAAGCCAGGATAAGAAAGTGCTTTCTCTAAATCATGTGAGTGAGATTGTCTCTCAAGGCCCTTCATGGGCCTGTGTAAACCTGCTTTGGCAAGGCGATCCTTTTGCACTGGAAGGAAGGGAGATCTGGCAAGAAGTTTTTTCCAGGAATGGGTGTTATACATAGTTTAACTCAGCCTCAGTAGTGATTGCCACTCAGATAGGAAGATGTTTCTTTCCATCTACTTACAAGCCGAGATAAGAAAGTGCCTTCCCTAAGACATGTGTGTGAAATCCTCTCTCAAGGCCCTCCGTGGCCCTGTGCACAACCTGGTTTTGGATGGCGATCTTTAGGAGCTGGGAGAAAGGGAGATTGGGCACCAAGTTGTTTCCAGGAATGGGTCTTATACATAGTTTAACTCAGCTGTAGTAATGATTGCCACTCACAAACAAAGATGTTTCTAGCCATCTACTTCCAACCCAGGATAAGAAATTCCGTTCTCTAAGGCATTTGAGAGTGATCCTGTGTCAAGGCCCTACATGGCCCTGTTTCCATACCTGCTTTGGGAAAGTGATCCTTCGGAGCTGGAAGGAGGGAGATTGGGCACATAGTAATTTCCAGGAATGGGAGTTATACTTAGTTTAGCTCAGCTGTAGTAATGCCTGCCACTCAGATACAAACATGCTTCTAGCCATCTACTTAGACTGTAGTATGAGAAAACGCGCTCTCAATGGCTTATGAGTGAGATGTTGTTGCAAGACAATACACAGTCCTGTTTCCAAACCTGCTTTGAGAAGGCAATCGTTAGGAGTTGGAAGTAAGGGAGATTGGGCACTAAGTCATTTCCAGGAATGGGTGTTATACTTAGTTTAGCTCAGCTGTAGCAATTCTTGCCACTCAGATACAAACATGTTCCTAACCATCTACTTAGAATCCGCTATCATTAAGTGTGCTCTCTATGGTTTGTGAGTGAGATTGTCTCAAGGCACTACATGGTCCTCGTTCCATACCTTCCTTAGGAAGGGGATCCTCATGTAACGGAAGGAAGGGATATTGGGCCTGAACTTCGTTCCAGGAACTGGCGTTATCCATAGTTTAACTCAGCTGTAGTAGTGATGCCATTCAGATAGGAAGATGTTTCTTACCATCTACTTACAAACCGGGTTAAGAAAGTTCCTTCTCTAAGGCATGTGCGTGAGATTCTCTCTCAAGGCCCTACATGGCCCTGTTTACAAGCCTGCTTTTGGAAGGAGATCTGCAGCAGCCGGAAGGAAGGGAGATTGGGCATGAAGTCATGTCCAGAAACAGGTGCTATACATAGGTTAGCTCAGTTGTACTAACGATTACCACTCATATAGCTACTTGTTCCTAGACTGTTACTTACAAGGTGGTTCAGAAAGTGCCTTATCAAAGGAGTATGAGATTCGTTCTCAGGGCACAAAATGGCATTATGCTCCAAACCGGGTTCAGGTTTTTCACCATTACAAGATGGAAAGAAGAGAGGTTAGGCACAAATTTATTTCCAGGAATGGGCGTTACACATACTTTTGCTAAGCTGTAGGAATGATTGCCACTCATATACAAACTTGTTCATGGACTTCTACTTAGAAGCCT
Organism: Diceros bicornis minor; assembly: GCF_020826845.1. NCBI lineage: Eukaryota > Metazoa > Chordata > Mammalia > Perissodactyla > Rhinocerotidae > Diceros > Diceros bicornis. Next base: position 61,762 of record NW_026691046.1, read on the forward strand.
GCATCAGAAATTTCCTTCTCAAAGGAATGTGAGATTAATTCTCAGGTCCAGAAATGGCATTGTTTTCCAAATTCTGTTCCTGGGTGAGCAAAGTAATCCTTACAACATGGGAGGAAGAGAGATTATGCACAAAGTTGTTTCAGGGATTAGGTGTTATACACCTTTTAACTCCGCTTTAATAATGATTGTCACTCATTTACAAACTTGTTCCTGCATATCTACATATAGGCTGGGATTAGAAAGTGCCTTCTCATAAGAAAGTGAGATACCTTCTCAGGGTCCGAATGCCAGTATGTTCCAAAACATTTAGGTTGGTGATGCTTACGAGCTGGAAGGAAGAGAGGTTGGGCACCAAGTTATTTTCAAGAATAGGTGATATATATTTCATCTCTGCTGTAGTAATGATTGCCACCCACTCATATTCAAACTTGCTCCTAGACATTTACTTACAAGCCAGGATCAGAAATTGCCTTCTCAAAGAAATGTGAGATTCGTTCTCAATGGCCGAATTGGCATTATTTACCAAACCTCGTTTTGGGTTGTGATCCTTACGTGATTGAAGGAAGCGAGATAAGGCACAAAGTTATTTCCGGGAATGGGTGTTACACAAAATAAAGCTCACCTCTACTAATGATTGAAACTCATATAGCAACGTTTTCCTAGACATCTACTTAGAGCCTTCTCAAGGGAATGTGAGTTTTGTTGTCCAGGTGCAAAATGACAGTAGGTTCGAAATCTGGTTTAGGTTTGTGATCTTTATGAGATGGAAGGAAGAGAGATTAGGCACAAAGTTTCTTCCAGGAATGGGTGTTATGTGAAGTTCACCTCAACTGTAGTAATGATTGCCAATCATATACAAACTTGTTCCTAGACATCTACGTAAAAACCAGGAACAGAACATTCCTTCTGAAAGCACTGTGAGACTCCTTCTTAAGGACTGAAATGGCATTATGGTCCAAATCAGGTTTAGGTTTGTGATCCTTACGAGATGGAAAGAAGAGAGACTAGGCACAAAGTGATTTCCAGGAATGGGTGTTATACCAAGTTTGTCAGCTGTAGTAATGACAGTCACGTCTATACAAACTTGTTCCTAGATATCTACTTAGAAGCTGGTATCAGAGAGTGTGTTCTCAAAAGAATGTGAGATTCCTTCTAAAGGCCTGAGAGGGCACTATATTCCAAACCTGGTTGACAAATGTGGTCCTTACGAGCCGGAATGAAGAGAGTTTGGGCATGAAGCTATTTCCAGGAATGGCTGTTAGTCACAGTTTAGCTCAGCTGTAGTAATGATTGCCAAACAAAACCTGTTCCTACACTTCTACTTAGAAGCCGGGATAACAACGTTCCTTCTGAAAGGAATATGAGGTTCCCTCTCTTTTTTCTTTGTGAGGAAGATCAGCCCTGAGCTAACGTCCATGCCAATCCTCCTCTATTTGCTGAGGAAGACTGGCCCAGACCTAACATCCGTCCCAATCTTCCTCCACTTTATGTGGGATGCCACCACAGCATGGCCTGACAAACTGTGTGTCGGTGTGTGCCCGGTATCTGAACGCGGGCCACCAGCAACAGAGGGTGCACACTTAACCACTACACCATGGGGCTGGACTCTATGAGGTTCCTTCTCAAGGCCCAAAATACCATGATGTTCCAACATGGTTGAGCAAGCTGATCCTGATGAGATAAAGGAAGAGAGATTAGGCACAAAGTGATTTCCAGGAATGGCTGTTATACATACGTTAGCTCCTGTCGTCGTGATTGCCACTCATATGCAAACTTGTTCACAGAACAAGTTCCCTACATACAGGTCGGGAACACAAAGGGCCTTCGCAAAGGAATGTGACTTTCCTTCTCAGGGCCCAAAATTGCAATATGTCCCAAACCTGGCTTAGGTTTGTGATCCTTATTGGATGGAAGGAAGAGAGATTGGGCACAATGACATTTTCATGAATGAGTTTTCTACATAGATTAACTCAGGTGTAGTAATGATTGCCACTCATATACAAACTTGTTCCTAGACATCTACATAACCCCAGGATCAGAAAGCAACTTCTCAAAGGAATGTGACATTCCTTCTGAGGGTCTGAAACAGCAATATGTTCCAAACTTAGTCGAGGAAGGTGGTATTTACGAGCTGGAAGTAAGAGAGATTGAGCATGAAGTTTTTTTCCAGGAATTGATGTTATTCATAGAATAGCTCAGTTGTACTAACGATTGCCACTTATATAGAATCTTGTTCTTGGGCATATACTTAGAAGCAGTGATCATAAAGTGCTTTCTTAAAGGAATATGAGATTCCTTCTCAAGGCCGGAAATGGCAATATGTTCCAAACATGGTTGAGGAAGGTGGGCCTTATGATCTGGAAGGAAGAGAGACCGGCACAAAGTTATTTTCAGGAATAGGGGTTATTCATAGTTCAGCTCAGTTGTAGTAATGATTCCACTCATATACAAACTTGTTTCTAGGGATCTACTTAGAAGCTGGGATCAGAAAGTTCCTTCTCAAGGTAACGTGAGATTCATTCTCAAGGCCTGACATGGTATTACATTCAAAACCTTGCTTAAGAATGTAATCCTTTAGAGCTGGAAGGAAGAGAGATGGGGTAGGAAGTTATTTTGAGGAATGGTTCTTATACATAGTTTAGCTCAGCTGTAGTAATGATTGCCACTCATTTAGAAACTCGTTACTATACATTTACTTACAAGCCGGGATCAGAAAGTGCTTTCTCAAAGGAGTGTGAGATTTGTTCTCAAGGGCCTGAAATGGCATTATGTTCCAAACCTGATTTAGGTTTGTGATCCTTACGAGATGGAAGGAAGAGAGAAGCACAGCTCTATTAGTGATTGCCAATCACATACAAACTTGATCCTAGACGTCTACGTGCAGGCTGTGATCAGAAACTGCTGTCTCAAAGGAATGTGAGATTTCTTCTCAAGGTCTGAAATGGCAATATGTTCCCAACTTGCTTGAGGAAGGTCTTCATTATGAGCTGGAAGGAAGATAGATTGGGCATGAAGTTATTTTCAGGATTGGGTGTTACTCAAAGAATAGTTCAGTTGTAGTAACGATTGCCACTTATATAGAATCTTGTCCTGGACAGCTACTTAGAAGCAGGGATCAGAAAGTGCCTTCAAAGTAGTGTGAGATTCATTCTCAAGGCCTGAAATGGCACGATGCATGAAACTTGGTTTATATTTGTGATCCTTATGAGATTGAAGGAGGACAGATGAGGCAAAAAGTATTACCTGGAACGGTTGTTATAGACAGTTGAGCTCAGGTCTAGTAACGATTAACACTCATATACATACTTATTCCTAGACTTCAACATTCTGGACAGGATCAGAATGTGCCTTCTCAAAGGAATATGAGATTCCATCTCAAGGAGTGACATGGCAATATGTTCCAAACCTGGTTTAGCTTTGTGATCCTTATGAGTTGGAAGGAAGAGAGATGAGGCACAAAGTTATTTTCAGGAATGGGTATTATACACAGCTTAGCTCAGCTGTAGTAACGCTTGCCACTCATATACAAACTTGTTCCTAGACATCTACTTCCACTCTGGGATCAGAAAGTGCCTTCTCAAAGGAATGCGAGAATCCTTCTCAGGGCCCAACAAGGCAATATGGTCCAAAACTGGTTTAGTTTAGTGACGCTTAGTGCTAGAAGGAAGAGAGTTTTTACATGAAGCTATTTCGTGGAATGGGTATTATAAATCATTTTACTCAGTTGTAGTACTGATTGATGCTCCAATATAAACTTGTTCCTAGACATCTACTTACAAGAAGTTATCAGTAAGTGTCTTCACAGAGGAATGTGAGATTTGCTCTCAACGACCAAAATAGCATTATGTTCTAAACCTGGTTTAAGAAGGTGATTCTCACTAGCTGAAAGGAAGAGCAAGTGAGCACAAAGATACTTCCAGGGATGGGTATTTTATACAGATGAGCTCAGCTGTAGTGATGATTGCCACTCATCTACAAAGTCGTTTCTAGACATTTGCTAACAAGCCTGGGTCAGAAAGTGCCCTCTCAAAGGAATATGAGATTCAATCTCAAGGCCTGAAACTGTATTCTGTTATATACCTGTTTTAGGTTTCTGATCTTTATGAGATGGAAGGAAGAGATAGTGGGCATGAAGTTATTTCCAACAATGGGTGTTATACATAGTTCAGCTAAGTTCCAGTAATCATTGAAATTCAATTACTAACTCGTTCCTAGAGCTCTACTGAGAACCCGGGATCAGAAATTGCCTTCTCAAAGGAATGTGATATTCCTTCTCAAGGTCTGAAATGGCAATATGTCCCCAACCTGGTTAAGGAAGCTGGACCTCATTTGCTGGAAGGAAGAGAAACAGGGCACGAAGTTATTTCCTTAGTTGTTACTGGCAAAAGTGCCTGAGCAGTGGTATTTTGTCTTTCCATTGAGAAGGCAGCCTCAGTGCAGGCAACGAACCAAAAGGAAGAAAAGGCACTTTCCATTATGATCCTCAAAAACTAAACGGAAATGTTTTTCTCCACAGAGTATGTTCATTAGATGGATACAATAGATATTCTCTCCCAGCTGCAGTGGAAAGTTTAAAAGCTCTCAGGGGTAGATGCTCCTTAAACGTACTTGCAAGCAGAGTTAGGCAAGAACTTGCTGGCATTACATGGGAGAGAATTCTCTTTTATTTTTGGGAGGAAGATCAGCCCTGAGGTAACATCCGATGCTGATCCTCCTCTTTTTTGCTGAGGAAGATTGGCCCTGAGCTAACATCTGTGCCCATCTTCCTCTACTTTATATGGGACGCCACCACAGCATGTCCTGGCAAGCAGTGCGTTGGTGCGTGCCCAGGGTTGGGAAACTGAAAACCCCAGGCCACCAAAGTGGAGCATGCACACGAAACCGTTTGCGCCACCAGGCAGGCCCCAGGGAGAAAATTCTTAAGTAAAAGTCATTAACAGCAATGTTGGGAGAGGCAATTTTCAGGATAGTCCTCTACAGATGCAAGCAAGAATTTTGCTCCAGACTGGCCTTTCCTTTTACAGATGCTATAGATACTATCTCCCAAGTGTACTGAAATTTTAAAACCTCTCATATGAAGATGTTACTTACACTTATTGGGTACCTGTGTTAAACAAAAATGTTCGTCATGATATGCTAGTGAGACCCTGAATGTAGTTTGAACTGCAGTGTATTCAAATTCTCAAGATGATCCTAAACAGCTACAAGGAGGAGTTTCTCTGAAGAGTCAACTGTCATCGAATGGATGGTAAGGATAATCTGCACCACCTGTAGTGATAGCTCTCCTAGTAAGATGATCCTGAAAACTACTGGCAAACTTGGTTGCTTAGTGGTGTTTTGTCATTCCATTGGGAAGACAGCCTCAGTGCGGGCAATGAACGGCAAAGAGGAAAAGTCACTGAACCACATCGTCCAAAAATCTACAAGGAAGAGTTTTTCTGCACAGGGTACGTTCATGTACTGGATGTTATGGATATTGTGTCCCAGCTGCGGTGGAAAGTTTAAAAGCTCTCAGAGGCAGATCCTGCGGAAAGCTACTTGCAATCTGAGTTCAGCAAGGTCTTTCTTTCATTAAATAGGGAGAGAATTACTAAGTGAATGTTGTTAACTGCAAGGATGCAAAGGAAATTTTCAGGATAGTCCTATACTGATATTAGCAAGAAATTTTCTCTACAATGATCTTTCATTTTATAGATGTTATAGATACTCCCATCTGTACTGAAATTTTAAAACCTCTCATATGAAGGTATTCCTAACAGATATTTGCAACCTGCGTTAAACAATAGTGTTGATAATAATATGCTAGTGAGACCCTGAAGGTAGGCTGAACTACAATGTTTTTAATGTCACTCATGAATATGATTCTAAACAGCGACACGTAAAGATATTCTTCACACGGTACTTTCGTTGAATGGATGTGATAGAGTTTCTTCCCCGGTTGTGGTGACAATTTTAACATCTCATAGGAATGTGCTCCTAGCAGCAACTGGCAAAATAGGTTTACAGTGGTGTTTTGTCTCTACGTTGTGGAGGAGACCTGAGTGCAGGCAGTAACTGCAGAGATGAAAAGGCACTTTGTAAGATGATCTTAAAAAGCTAAAAGGACGTATGTTCCTCCACAGAGTGTACTTACATGTAATGTTTGGTATAGATATTCTGTCTCAGCTGCAGTGGAAAGTTTAAAAGCTCGCAGAGGCAGATCTGCTGAAAGCTACTTGCCATCTGAGTTCAGCAAGATCTTTCTTGCCTTACCTGGGAGCGAATTCCTAAGTGCAGGTCGTTAACTGCAATGGTGGAAAAGGCAATTTTCAAGATACTCCTATACAGATACAACCAAGAGATTTTCTCCACACTGAACTCTCATTTCATGGATGTTATAGATACTCTCTCCAGCTGTACTGAAAATTTAAAAACTCTCATATGAAGATGTTACTAACAGATATTGGCAACCTGTGTTAAGCAATAGTGTTCATCATGATATGCTAATGATACCCTAAATGCAGGCTGAACTGCAATGCCTTTAAAGTCATTCATGAACATAATCCTAAGCAGGTACAAGAAGAGGTTTTCTTCACGGTATACTTTCATTGAATGGATTTGGTAAAGCTTCTTTCCGAGGTGTGTTGAAATGTTGAAACTCTCAAAGGAAGGTGTTCCTAACAGCTACTGGCAGAGTAGGTTTAGCAGTAGTGTTTTCTCTTTAAATCAGGGAGGCAACGTGAGTGCAGGCAATGAAATGCAAAGATGAAAATGCAATTGACAATATGATCTGAAGAAGCTAAAAGCAAGTGTTTTCCTCCACATGGTACTTACATGGAATGGATATTATAGATAAGTTCTCCCAGCTGCAGTGAAAATTTTAAAAGCTCTCAGAAGATCATTCTTAAAGGACCCTGCAAGCTGAGTTCAACAAACGCTTTCTTGCTTTACTTTGGAGAGAGATCTGAGTGAAGGCCATGAAATGCAATGAGGGAAAAGGCAATTTGCATGATGAACGTACACAGTTACACGAACGAGATTTTCACCAAACTTGTCTTTCATATTATGGATGTTATAGATACTCTCTCGCAGCACTATTGAAATTTAAAACCCCTAAGATGAAGATGTTGCTTTCAAATATTGGCCACCTGTCTTAAGCAATATAATTCATCATGAGATGCTAGTGGGACCCTGACTAGAGTTTGAACTGCAGTCTATTAATAGTCTCTTCTCAAGATGACCCTTAACAGCCACAAGCTGGAGTTTCTCTGAAGCGTCAACTTTCTTTGAGTTGATCATAACAATAACCTGCACCACCTGTAGTGATCGTTCGAAAGCTCTCCTAAGAAGATGCTCTGATGGCTACTGGCAAAGGTCATTGAGCAGCAGTGTTTTGTATTTCCATTGGGAAGGGAGGTTCAGTGCAGGCAATGAACAACAAAGAGGAAAAGGCACTTTACAATATGATCCTAAAAAGCTAAAAGGACGAATTTTTCTCCACAGGGTACATTCCTGAAATGGATGTTATAGATATTCGCTCCCCACTGCAGTGAAAAGTTTAAAAGCTCTGAGAGGGAGAGCCTCCTTAAAGATACTTCCAAGCTGAGTTCAGCAAACATTTTTTACCTGACTTGGGAGAAAGAGCACGGATGAAGGTTATTTACTGCAACGTTGGAAAAGGCAATTTTCAGAATAGTCCTATACAGATACACGCAAAAGATTTTCTCTACACCTGAATTTCAATTGATGGATGTTATAGATACCCTTTGCCAGCTGTACTGACATTTGAAAACCACTCATATGAAGATGTTACATGTAGATATTGGCCAACTGTGATAAGCAATAGTGTTTATCATGATACGTTACTGAGAACCTGAAGGCAGACTGAACTGCAGTGTAGTCAAAGTCTCTTCTCAAGATGATCCCAAACAGCTGCAAGCAGAGTTTCTCTGAAGAGTCCACTTTCGTTGAATGTAGGGTAATGATAATCTGCACCACATGTAGTGATAGTTTGAAAGCTCTCCTAGGATTGTTTCAAAGAGTTACTGGTAAACTTCGTTGAGCAGTGGTATTTTGTCTTTCCTGTGGGAAGGAAGCCTCAGTGCAGGACATGAACTACAAAGAGGAAAAGGCACTTTACTATGTGATCCAAAAAACTAAAAGGAAGACTTTTCCACCACACAGTATGTTCCTGGAATGGATGTTATAGATATTCTCTCCCAGCTGCAATGGAAAGTTTAAAAGCTCTCAGAGGAAGGTGCTCCTTAAAGATACTTGCAAGCAAGTTCAGTAAGAACTTTCTGGCATTACAAGGAGAGAACTCCTATGTGTAGGTCGTTAACAGCAATGATGTAAAATGCAATTTTCAGGATAATCCTATACAGATATAAACAAGAGATTGTCTCCAAAGTGAAATTTCATTTTATGGATGTTACATATACTGTCTCCCAGCCGTACTGAAATTTTAAAACCTCTCCAATGAGGATGTTACTAACAGATATTCGTCACCTGTGTTAAGCAATAGTGTTCGTCATGACATGCTAGTGAGACCCTGAACGCAGATTGAACTGCAGTGTATTTGAAGTCACTTATGAAGATGACCCTAAACAATTATAAGCAGAAGTTATCTCCACGGTGTACTTTCATTAAATGGATGTGATAGAGCTTTTTTCTGAGCTGTGGTGAAAAGTGTAAACTCTCATGGGAAGGTGTTCCTAATCGCTACTGGCAGTGTAGGTTTAACAGTGGTGTTTTTTCTTTACATCGGGGAGGAAGCCTGAGGGCAGGGAATGAAATTCAAAGATGAGAATGCAATTGACAATATGATCCAAAGAAGCCAAAAGCAAGTGTTTTCCTCCACAGAGTACTTACATGGAATGGATGTAATGAATAGGTTCTCCTAGCTGCAGTGAAAAGTTTACAAGCTCTCAGAGGAAGATCGTCCTTAAAGATTCCTGCAAGGCGAGTTAAGAAACACTTTCTTGCATTACATGGGATAGAGAGCCTGAGCGAAGGTCGTTAACTGCAGTGATCTAAAGGCAATATGCAGGCTGATCCCATAAAGAGAAAAGCCACAGATTTTCTGCATATTTCACTTTCGTTTTATGGATGTTATAGATAACCTCTCCCAGCTGTGCTGAAATTTTAAAACATCTCAGATGAAGATGTTACTTACAGATGTAGGCCACATGTGTTAAGCTATAATGTTTGTCATGATATGTTCATGAGAGCCTGAAAGTGGATTGAACTGTAGTGTATTAAATATCTCTTCTCAAGATGATCCTGAACAGCTACTATAAGGAGTTTCTCTGAAGATTCAACTTGAATGGAATAGATGTTAAATATAATCAGCAAAACCTGTAGTAATACTTTGAAATCTCTCATACGAAGATGTTCCTTACAGCTACTGGCAAAATTGGTTGAGCAGTGTTGTTTTGTCTCTATATAGTGAAGGAAACATTATTGCAGGCAATGAACAGCAAAGAGGAAAAGGCAATTTACCATATGATCCTAATACCTAAAAGGAAGAGTTTTTCTGAACAGAGTATGTTCACGGAATGGATGTTGGAGATATTCTCTCCCAGATGCAGTGAAATGTTTAATAGATCTCAGAGGAAAATCCTCCTCAGAGATACTTGCATGCTGAGTTCAGCAAACATTTTCTTGCATGTCTTGGGTGAGAGAGCCTGAGTGAAGGTCGTTAACTGCAAAGAGGGAAAAGGCAATTTGCAAGAAGATTCTATATAGATGCAAGGATGAGATTTTTCTCCACATTTGACTTTCATTTTATGGATGTTATAGATACTCTCTTCTAGCTGCAGTGAAACTGAAAAACCTCTCATATGAAGATGTAACCTATGATATTGACCACCTGTGTTAATCAATAGTGTTCATCATAATATGCTACTCAGACCCCGAAAGCAGATTGAACTGCAGTAATTAAAAGACTCTTCTCAAGATGATCCTAAACACCTACAAGCAGGAGTTGCTCTGAACAGTCAACTTTTATTGAATGGATGGTAATGATCATCTGCACCACCTGTAGTGATAGTTGGAAAGCTGTCATAGCACATTGTTCCTACAGCTACTTTCAAACTTGTTTGAGCAGTGGTGAGTTGTCTTTCGGTTGGGAAGAGAGCCTCAGTGCAGGCAATGAGCGACAAAGAGGAAAAGGCACTTTAACATATCCTAAAATGCTAACTTTAAGAGTTGCTCACCACAGAGTAGGTTCATGGAATGGATGTTAGAGTAATACTCGCCCCACTGCAGTGGAAAGTTTAAAAGCTCTCAGAGGCAGATCCTCCTGTAAAGTACTTGGAAGCAGAGGTCAGCAAGAACTTTCTTGCTTTACATGGGGAAGAATTCCTGATTGAAGGTAGTTAACTGCAATGTTGATAAAGGCAATTATCAGGATAGTCGTATACAGATAGAAGCAAGAAATTTTATACATACTGGACTTTCGTTTTATGGATGTTATAGATACACTCTCCCAGTGTTACTGAAATTTTAAATCCTCTCATATGAAGATGTTACTATCAGATACTGGCAAACTGTGATAAGCAATAGTGGTCATCATGATATGCAGTGAGACCCTGAATACAGATTGAACTGCAGTGTAAAGCCACTTAAGAACATGGTCATAAACGCTTACAAAAGGAGGTTTTCTTCATGGTGTACTTTCATTGAATGTATGTGATACAGCTTCTTTCCGAGCTGTGGTGAAAATTGGAAACTCCCCTAGGAAGTTGTTCCCAACAGCCACTTGCAATGTAGGTTTAGCATGGGTGTTTTCCTTTATATCAGGTAGGAAACCTGAGTGCATGCAATCAAGTGCAAAGATAAAAGGCACTTTACAATATGATCCTAAAAAGCTAAAAGGAAGTGTTTTCCTCCACAGAGAACTTACATGGAATGGATGTTACAGATATTCTCTTGCAGCTGCAGTACAAGTTTACAAGCTCTCAAAGGAGGATCCTGCTTAAAGCTCCCTACCAGCTGAGTTCAGCAAGTAGTTTCTTGCCTTACATAGGAGAGAGAGCCTGAATGACGGTTGTTAACTACAATGATGGAAAAGGCAATTTGCAGGAGGATCCTATAGACATATCAGCCAGAGATTTTCTGCACACTTGACTTTCATTTTATGAATGTTGCAGATACTCTCTCCCAGCTGTAGTGATAAGTTTAAAAGCCCTCCAAGGAAGGGCTAACTTACAGCTACAGGGCTGTTGGGTTCAGAACGGGTGTTCTTTCATTATATTTGAGGGAAAGCCTGAGTGCAGGCCATGAAGATCAATGATTGAAAAGTTCACTCATCAAGATGATCCTCAACAACTAAAATGAGTTTTTTTCCACCGTGTATGTTATTTCAATGGATGTTATAGATACTTTCTCCCAGCAGTAGTGAAAAGGATCAAATCTCTCATGGGAAGATCTTACTAACAGCTAATGGCAACCTTTGCTCAGTAAGAACATTCTCTCCTATAATGTGAGAGAGAGCCTGAGTAAATGTCGTGAGCTGCAATGTTTGAAAAAGTACTTTTCAGTGCAGATGCTAAACAGGTACAAGCAAGGGTTTTTCTCCACACTGTGCTTTTCATATATGCATATTAGAGATATTCTCTTCCTTGTGTAGTGAAAAATTTAGGCCCTCTCATAGGAAGATGCTCCCTAACAGCTACTGGTCAACCAAGCTCAACAAGCACATTCTTTTGTTCCATGTAAGAGAAAGCCCGAATGAAAGAAGTAAATTGCAACCTTTGAAAAGGGACTTTTCAAGACGATCATAAACAGATAAAAAAAGGAGTTTTTCTTCACACTGTACTTTCATTGAATGGATGTTACAGATATGCTGTACCAGTTGTAGTGAAAAGTATAAACGGTCTCGTTAGAGTATGTTCCCTACAGCTATTGGCAAGCTGAATTCAGCAGAAGTGCTCTTTCAATACATTGGATAGAAACCTGAGTGTAGACTATTAACAGGTTATGTGTGATATCAGTCATGTGTCTTTTGTGAGATTGCTCATTTATGTGTGTAATCACACCCATTGTTATCAGTTACATCACATCAATAGTGTGACATCACTCCCACTGCTATCTGTGAGATCAGTGACATGTAAATTGTGACATCACTCCCATTGTGTGCATGTGATATCACACCCTATGTTATGTGATGTGACACACTTGTTTATGGGTGACATCACAGCCCTTTGTGTGTGCCAACATCCTCATTGCGTGTCACATCCCATCAATTGTGAGTGACATCAACCTTAATTGTCATACGATATCAAACCACTATTATGTGTGGTGTCACTCCCAGTATTATGTATGACATCACACCACTTGATTGTGACATCACTCTGATAGTGTGTTTGACATCATGCCAACAGTGTGTGACATCGCTCACATTTTGTGTGTGACATCATTCCAATCGTTATGTGTGACATCACACCCATTTTGGGACATCACACACTTTGAGCAGGATAAAACTAGGTTAGCCTGTCACATCTCTCAAATTGTGTGATATCACTCCTGTTGTGTGAGGGCAGTCATATTGTTAACTTTGATATGACATCCACAGTTTTGTATGAAATCACTCCCAGGTTTCTGTGAAGTATCTCACATTTTACTCTGATTTATATCCCTATTGTGTGTTTTATGTAACTCTCATTGTTATGTATGAATTCACACTCATTTTCCTTAGAGATACCACTCCAAATGTCCATGACATCACCAGGTTGGTGTGTACTTTCACACACTTTTTGTGTCTGACGTCACTCAATGTCTGTCTGACATCACACCAATGGTGTATGTGTGATAGTGCTCACATTTGTGTGTGAAAACACACCCATTGATATGTCTGACACCATTCACATTTTTGTGACATAATTCACATTTTTATGTATGACATCACACCTATTGTGTGTGTGACAACATTCACATATGTTAACATCACACCAATTGTGTGTGACATCACTTGAATTTACCATAAGAAATGGCTATTGTTAAGTGTCATGTCACTCCCAATATTTTGTGTGATGTCACATTAATTCTCGAGGACGTCACTCTATTAGTGTGACATCACTCGCATGGTGTTTCTGTGACTTCACTCATATATTTTGGGTGACATCTTTCTGTTATGTGTGATATCACACCTGTTGTGTTGCATGACATCAGACCAATAGTGTGACATCACTCCCACATATGTGTGACGTCAGTCACATGTCCTTTGTGGTATTACTCACATGTTTATGTGTGACCTCAGTCTCATTATGTGTGACATCACATCAATAGTGTGACATCACACCCGCTATGTGTGACATCAGTGACATGTCCCTAGTGACATAATTCACATTTTAAAGGGTGACATCACTCTCATTGTGTGCATGTGATATCACTCCCACTATTTTGCGTGACGTGACCACATGCTTCTTGGTGACATCAAATCAATTGTTTGGGTGTGACAACACCCTCATTGTGTGTCACACCACAACATTTGTGTGTGACATCAACCTTAATTCCCGTATGATATACCAACCATTATTATGTGTGATGTCACTCCCAGTATTATGTATGACATCACACCAATTGAGTGTGGCATCACTCTGATAGTGTTTGACATCCTTCCAATGGAGTGTGACGTGGTTCACATTTTGTGTCTGACATTACTCCAATCGTTGTATGGGACATCACACCCATTTTGGGACATCACAAAACATGAGTGTGCTAACAATAAGATAGACGGTCACATCTCTCAAATTGTGTAATATCACTCCCATTGTGTGTGATGGCAGTCATATTCTTAACTGTGATGTGACACCCACTGTTATGTATGAAGTCACTTCCAGGTTTCTGTGAAATCTCTCACATTTTACTCTGACATATCGCACTGGTGTGTTTTGTGTAACTCTCATTGCTATGTGTGAATATTCACTCATTTTCCTTAGAGACACCACTCCTGTTGTCTGTGACATCACCAGGTTGTTGTGAGCCTTCACACTCATTGTGTGTCTGACATCACACCAATGGTGTACTTTTGACAGGGCTCACATTTGTGATTGAAAACATACCCAATGATATGTGTGACACCATTCACTTTTTTGTGGCATAAGACAAGACACTTTTTCATGTATGACATCACACCTATTATGAGTGTGACAACATTCACAGATGTTGACATCACACCAATTGCGTGTGACATGAATGCAATTTAGCATATGAAATTGCTATTATGTGTGATGTTACTACTAATATTCTCTGTGACGTCACACTAATTCTTGAGGACATCACTCTACTACTGTTGTGCGATCACTCTCATGATGTTTCTGTGACTTCACTCATATATTTGGAGTGACATCTCTCTGTTATTTGAGACAACATGCCTGTTGTTTTTATGACATCACAAAATAGTGTGACATCACTGACACACATGTGTGACATTAGTCACGAGTCCTCTGCTGTATTACTCACCTGTTTCTGTGTGACATCACTCACATTATGTGTGACATCATATGAATTGTGTGACAACACTCTCACTGCTATGTGTGACATCGTCATGTCCCTTTTGACACAACTCACCTTTTATCATGTGACATCACTCCCATTGTGTGCATGGGATATCACACCCATTGTTATGCCTGACATGGCACACACGGTTATGGGCGACATCACACTACTTGTGTGTGTGACAACATCCTCATCTTGTGTCACATCACATCAATTGTGTGTGACATCAACCTTAATTAGGATATGATATCCCAACTGTCGTTATGTTGGTGTCACTCCCAGTATTATGTATGACAGCACACCAATTGAGTGTGGCATCACTCTGATAGTGTGTTTGACATCACTCCAACGTCGTGCTTGCGACATCATTCACATTTTGTGTGTGACATCACTGCAATTGTTATGTGTGACATCACCCCCTTTTTTGGACATCACACACCTTGATTGTGGTAACACTAGGATAGCCAGTCACATCTCACATATTGTGTGATATAACCCCATTGCATGTGACGGCAGTCATATTATTTAGTGTTATGTGACATTTGCTCTTTTTTTTTAAATTTTTTCTTTATTGCAGTAACATTGGTTTACAACATTGTAAAAATTTCAGGTGTACATCACTACACCTCCACTTCTGCACAGATTACATCATGTTCACCACCAAAACACCAACTAAAACCCATCACCACACACATGTACCGAACCATCCCCTTCACCCCCCTCACTCCCCCCTCCCCCCTGGCAACCACCAATCCAATCTCTGTCCCTATGTGTTTGTTTATTGTTGTTATTATCTATTACTTTACGAAGGAAATCATACGGTATTTGACCTTCTCCCTCTGACTTATTTCACTTTGCATTATACCCTCAATGTCCATCCATGTTGTCACAAATGGCTGGATTTCATCGTTTCTTATGGCTGAGTAGTATTGCATTGTGTATATATACCACAGCTTCTTTATCCATTTGTCCCTTGATGGGCACTTAGGTTGCTTCCAAGTCTTGGCTATTGTGACTAACGCTGCAATGAACACAGGGGTGCATGTACTTTTACAAATTGGTGTTTTCAAGTTCTTTGGATAAATACCCAACAGTGGAATAGCTGGATCATATGGTAGTTCTAACCTTGATTTTTTGAGGAATCTCCATACAGTTTTCCATAGTGGCTGGACCAGTTTGCACTCCCACCAGCAGTGTATGAGAGTACCCTTCTCTCCACAGCCTCTCCAACGCATGTTGTTTCCTGTCTTGTTAATTATAGCCATTCTGACAGGCGTGAGGTGATATCTCATTGTAGTTTTGATTTGCATTTCCCTGATAGTTCATGATTTTGAACATCTTTTCATGTGTCTGTTGGCCATCTGTATATCTTTTTTGGAGAAATATCTGTTCAGGTCTTTTGCCCATTTTTTAATTGGGTTGGTAGTTTTTAGTTGTTGAGATGCATGAGTTCTTTATATATTTTGGAGATTAACCCCTTATCAGATGTATGGTTTGCAAATATCTTCTCCCAAATGTTAGGTTGTCTTTTCGTTTTGTTGATGGTTTCCTTTGCTGTGCAGAAGCTTTTTAGTTTGATGTAGTCCCATTTGTTTATTTTTTCTATTGTTTCTCTTGCCCGGTCAGACATGGCGTTTGAAAAGATGTTGCTAAGACCGATGTCGAAGAGCGTACTGCCTATGTTTTCTTCTAGAAGTTTCACAGTTTCACGTCTTACATTCAAGTCTTTAATCCATTTGGAGTTAATTTTTGTGTACGGTGTAAGGTAAGAGTCTACTTTCATTTTTTTGCATGTGGCTGTCCAGTTTTCTCAACACCATTTGTTGAAGAGACTTTCTTTTCCCCATTGTATGTTCTTGGCTCCTTTGTCAAAGATTAGCTGTCCATAGATATGTGGGTTTATTTCTGGGCTTTTGATTCTATTCCATTGATCTGCGTGTCTGTTTTTGTGCCAGTACCATGCTGTTTTGGTTACTATAGGTTTGTAGTATATTTTGAAATCAGGGAGTGTGATACATCCAGCTTTGTTCTTTTTTCTCAGGATTCTTTTAACTATTCGGGGTCTTTTGTTGTTCCACAAAAATTTTAGGATTCTTTGTTCTATTTCTGTGAAAAATGTTGTTGGAACTTTGATAGGGATTGCATTGAATCTATAGATGGCTTTAGGAAGTATGGACATGTTAACTATGTTAATTCTTCCAATCCAAGAACACGGAATATCTTTCTATTTCTTTGTGTCTTCTTCAATTTCTTTCAGCAATGTTTTATAGTTTTCAGTGTACAGATCTTTCACCTCTTTGGTTAAGTTTATTCCTAGGTATTTTATTCTTTTTGTTGCAATTGTAAATGGGATGGTATTCTTAATTTCTCTTTCTGCTACTTCGTTGTTAGTGTACAGAAATGCAACTGATTTTTGTATGTTGATTTTGTATCCTGCAACTTTACCATATTCGTTTATTACTTCTAAAAGTTTTCTGGTGGATTCTTTAGGGTTTTCTAAATATAAAATCATGTCATCTGCAAATAGTGACAGTTTCACTTCTTCCTTTCCAATTTGGATCCCTTTTATTTCTTTCTCTTGCCTGATTGCTCTGGCTAGGACTTCCAGTACTATGTTAAATAGGAGTGGTGACAGTGGGCATCCTTGTCTGGTTCCTGTTCTTAGAGGGATAGCTTTCAGTTTTTCACCATTGAGGATGATATTAGCTGTGGGTTTCTCATATATGGTCTTTATTATGTTGAGGTACTTTCCTTCTATACCAATTTTATTCAGAGTTTTTATCATAAATGGATGCTGTATCTTGTCAAATGCTTTCTCTGCATCTATTGAGATGATCATGTGATTTTTATTCTTCATTTTATTAATGTGGTGTATTACGTTCATTGATTTACGAATGTTAAACCATCCCTGCATACCTGGAATAAATCCCACTTGATCATCGTGTATAATCTTTTTAACGTATTGTTGTATGTGATTTGCTAGTACTTTGTTGAGGATTTTTGCATCGATGTTCATCAGTGATATTGGCCTGTAATTTTCTTTTTTGTGTGTTGTCCTTGTCTGGTTTTGGTATCAGGGTAGTGTCAGCTTCGTAGAATGAGTTAGGGAGCTTCCCCCCTCCTCAATTTTTTGGAAGAGTTTGAGAAGGATAGGTATTAAGTCTTCTTTGAATCTTTGGTAGAATTCACCAGGAAAGCCATCTGGTCCTGGACTTTTATTCTTGGGGAGGTTTTTTTGATTACTGTTTCCATCTCCTTACTGGTGATTGGTCTATTCAAATTCTCTACTTCTTCTTGTTCCAGTTTTGGAAGGTTGTATGATTCTAAGAATTTATCCATTTCTTCCAGATTGTCGAATTTGTTGGCATATAGCTTTTCATAGTATTTCTTATAATCTTTTGTATTTCTGAGATGTCTGTTGTAACCTCTCCTCTTTCATTTCTGATTTTACTTATTTGTGCCTTCTCTCTTTTTTTCTTGGTGAGTCTAGCTAAAGGTTTGTCAATTTTGTTGATCTTTTCAAAGAACCAGCTCTTGGTTTTATTAATTTTTTCTATTGTTTTTTTGGTCTCTATTTCATTTATTTCTGCTCTGGTTTTTATTATTTCCCTTCTTCTACTGATTTTGGGCTTTGTTTGTTCTTCTTTTTCCAGTTCCTTTAGGTGCCTTGTTAGAGTGTTTATTTGAGATTTTTCTTGTTTGTTGAGATAGGCCTGTATCGCTATAAACTTCCCTCTTAGAACCGCTTTTGCTGTATCCCATAAATTCTGGCATGTCGTATTTTCATTTTCATTTGTCTCCAGGTATTTTTTGATTTCTTCTTTGATTTCTTCGTTAACCCAGTCGTTGTTCAGTAGCATTTTGTTTAATCTCCACATATTTGTGGTTTTTCTCATTTTCTTCCTATAGTTGATTTCTAGTTTCATATCGTTGTGGTCAGAAAAGATGCTTGGTATTATTTCAATCTTCTTAAATTTATGGAGACTTGTTTTGTGGCCTAATATGTGATCAATCCTGGAGAATGTTCCATGTGCATTTGAAAAGAACGTGTATTCATCGGTTTTTGGATGGAATGCTCTGTATATATCTACTAGGTCCATCTGTTCTAGTGTGTCATTTAATGCCAATGTTTCCTTATTGATCTTCTGTTTGGGTGATCTATCCATTGGTGTAAGTGGAATGTTAAAGTCCCCTACTGTTATTGTGTTACTGTCTATTTCTGTTTTTATGTCTGTTAATAATTGCTTTATATATTTAGGTGCACCTACATTGGGTGCGTAGATATTTACAAGTGTTATATCCTCTTGTTGGAGTGTTCCCTTGATCATTGTGTAATGCCCTTCTTTGTCTCTTTTTCCAGTTTTTGTTTTAAAGTCTATTTTGTCTGATATGAGTACTGCTACCCCAGCTTTCTTTTCAACACCATTTGCGTGGAATATCTTTTTCCATCCCTTCACTTTCAGTTTGTGAGTGTCTTTAGGTCTGAAGTGTGTCTCTTGTATGCAGCATATATATGGGTCTTGTTTTTTTATCCAGTCAGCCACCCTATGCTTTTTAATTGAGCATTTAGTCCATTGACGTTTAAAGTCGCTATTGATAAGCATGTACTTACTGCCATTTTTTAACTTTTTTTTTCTCAGTGTTTTAGTAGACCTTCTCTGTTCCTTTCTTCTTCTATACAGAATTGATGGTCATTTTAATTTAACCTCTGTCTGAAAGCTGTACTCTTTAACGCCCCTCCTCCCTCCTTTTATGTTTTTGATATCATATCTAACCTCTTTTTTGTGCTTTTGTATCCATTACCCTTTTATCATGGAAATAGATAATTTTTCTTATTTGTGGTCTTCTCTTTTCCCCTTAAATCAGTCCCTTTAACATTTCTTGTAGCACTGGTTTCTTAGTGACAAATTCCTTTAATTTTTGCTTGTCTGGGAAGTTTTTGATCTCTCCTTCCATTTTGAATGATAGGTAGAGTATTCTTGGTTGTAAGTTTTTTCCTTTTAGCACTTTAACTATATCATGCCATTCTCTTCTAGCCTGTAAGTTTTCTGCTGAGAAGTCAGCTGATAGCCTTATGGGGTTTCCTTTGTAAGTAACTTGACATTCTCTTGAGGCTTTTAGGATTCTCTCTTTATCTTTAATTCCGGACATTTTGATTATAATGTGTCTTGGTGTGGGTCTCTTTGGGTTTATCTTGTTTGGGGCTCTCTGTGCTTCCTGTACCTGGATGTCTGTTCCCTTCCTTAGGTTAGGGAAGTTTTCATCTATTATTTCTTGAAATAGATTCTCTGCCCCCTTGTCTCGCTCTACTCCTTCCGGGACACCTATAACACGGATGTTAGTGTGCTTGATGTTGTCCCAGAGGTCCCTTAGACTGTCCTCACTCTTTTTAATTCTTTTCTCTTTTACCTGTTCACCTTGGGTAATTTCTTCTAGTCTTTCACCCAGCTCACAGATCCGTTCTTCTGTACCCTCTACTCTGCTTTTGAGTCCCTCTAATGAATTTTTCATTTCCAGTATTGTATTCTTCATTTCTGATTCATTCTTTTTTATATCATCCATTTCTTTGTTGACATTCTCATTGAGTTCATCTATTCTTCTCCCCAGATCAGTGAGCATCCTTAACACTCTTAGTTTGAACTCTCTGTCGGGTAGGTTGCTCATTTCTGTTTCACTTAATTCCTTTTCTGGGGTTTTGTCCTGTTCCCTTACTTGGAATGTATTCTTTTGCCTCCTCAATTTGCCTCTTTCCCTGTGCTTGTGTGTACGTATTAGGTAGGTCAGCTACGTCTCCTGTTCTTGGATATGTGACCTTATGTAAGTGATGCCTTAAGAGGCTTCCAATGTGCTTCCCTCAGTTCTTAATGTTCCAGAGGTGACCCCTATGTGGGCTACGTGTGTCCTTCTGTTGTGGCCTGTTTGCTCTCCCTGTAGGCACCCAGGGAGGCCAAGTTATGCTCCTGGCCAGGTGTTGTAATGCTGAGCTGCTTGTAGTTGTTGTGGGCCGTTCAGTCTCTTTATGAGGTGTGGGGAGCCCCAGCACAGTTGGCTGCAAGTTCTAATACAACATTTGTGTTGCAGTATATCTTTTAAGTGAGTAGGCCCCCAGCATGGCAGGTTGTTAGGCTCAGGGCCTTACAGTTGCTGTAAGCCTCTAGCCTGTTAGGTCTCTTGTCAGCTCTCTGAGGATTGCAGATGGGTGGGGCTGGCCTCAGGCATAGGAGCACCCAATTGCTTCAGGCTTTGGAATGTGGGGCAAACCCCCTATGTGGGTCTTTGAGAAGCACTAGTTTTCTGCAACTGACAAGCTCTGCTGCCCACAGGTCCACACACACAGTCAACACAGTCCTGCCCCGTGTGCGCACCCTGACCTCCCCAAGCGGACCCAGTCTCTCCACAGCGGGAGCCCCACACACTCTACCACCGCCCTACACTCTCCACCCGCTCCTTGTGCACACCCTGCCACGCTAAAGTCGGCTCAGTTGCCAGGCTGCAGAGAATCCAGTCACCAATCTATGCAGGCCCACAAGTTGCCTGAGGGCTTGTTGTTGGGTGGGACCAGTCTCTAGGGTGGGCTGCCCGCCCTGGCTGAGCTGGATTAAATCGGTGCTCTAGCGGGTGGGGCAGACCCTGGGCTAGCAGGTCCCAGGGAGAACTCCAATTGCCTCTGTGTCAGCATGCCCACACCAGGCCACAGCCATGGCCGCCGCCAATGTCCCAGTCCCTGGAGAGGTCTCACCCCTCACCGAGATGCACTCAGGGCCTATTAGGTGAGTCTCTTTTCACCACAGCACTGTGCACCTTTCTTTCTGGTGATTTTAGGATGCTTTCTGAAATGGGTGAATTTGCGCATGGGCCCTTTAAGAGCCGGTTTTAGTTTCTTTGTGAACCGGGTTTTCTGGGGGTGCTCCCCAATGTTTTAGTAGCAGGCACAGTCAGATATTATGCCGCTGGTCTTGATTGTGCTGGGTTCACAAAATGCCCACAGCGGGGATGCTCCCCGGCTCAGGGTCCCGCGCCTTCAGGGAGGCTGCGTACCTGTGAGCTGCTCCCGGCGGCTGTGAAGCTGGCGGCTTGTGAAGGCAGCGTTTTTCCTCTTCAGAAGGGAGTCTCTGCCTCTTCCACCTCAGTGAGGATTGTCCGTTGTTGCAGGAGTTCCCCTTATCCAGTTTTCAGTTCTGTCTCAGGGGTAATTTTTCCACGAGTAGTTGTAAATTGGCTGTGTCCACGGGAGGAGGTGAGTTCCGAGTCTGCTTAGGCCGCCATCTTGACTTCTGTCTCCGTGACATCCGCTCTTATGTATGAAATAACACCTAGGTGTCTGTGAAATCTCTCACATTTTACTCTGACTTAAATCCCACATGTGTGTATTGTGTAACACTCATTATATGTGAATTCACACTCATTTTCCTGAGAGACACCACCCCCATTGTCTGTGACTTCACCAGGTTGGTGTGTGCCTTCACACACATTGCGTGTCTGACATCACTCAATGTGTGTGTGACATCACACCAATGGTGTATGTGTGACAAGGCTCACATTTGTGTGTGAAAACACACCCATTGATATGTGTGACACCATTCACCTGTTTTGTGACATAATTCACATTTTTATGTATGACATCATACCTATTGTGTGTGACAACTTTCACATATGTTGAAATCAAACCAATTGTGTGTGGGTTAGGGTTAGTGTTAACATTAGGTTTAGAGTTTTGGTTAGGGTTAAGGTTAGGGATAGAACTAGGGTTAGGGTTAAGGCTAGGGCTGCGTCTAAGGCGAGGGTTAGGTTTAGCGTTTAGGTTTAGGGCTATGTTAATAGCCCTAGCTAGGTTAGGGTATGTTTAGGTTTAGGGCTAAGGCTAGGGTGAGGGCTAGGTTTAGGGTTATTGCCAGGGTTACGGATAGGTCTAGGGTGTGGGTTAGGGCTATGATTAGAGTTAGGTTTAGTGTTAGGTTTAGGGCTAGTGTTAGTATTAGGGTTAGGGTGAGGGTGAGGGTTAGAGTTAGGGTTACTGCTAGGGCTAGGCTTACGGTTAAGTTTAGTGTCATGGTTAGGTTTAGTGTTAGGGTTAGGGTTAGTGTTACAGCTGGGGTATGTCCAGGGACAGGATTAGGATTAGATTTAGTGCTAGGTTTAGGTCTAGGGATACTGTTAGCTCTAGACTTAGAGTTAGGGCTAGTGTTAGGTCTAGAGCTAAGGCTAGGCCCTGTGTTCTGGCTAGGGTTACAGTGGTAACCCTATGGTTAGGGCTAGGTCTAGGTCTAGGTCTAGGGCTAGCATTAGGGCTAGGGTTAGAGTTAGGTTGAGGGCTATGGTTAATGTTAAGTTTATGTTTAGGGTTAGTCCTAGTGCTGGGGTCAAGGTTAGGGTTCTTGTTAGTGTTCAGATTCAGGTTTATGTTCGGGTAAGGGTTTGGGTTCGTGTTTGGTTTCTGGTTTGGTGAGGTTTAGGGTTAGGCTTATGGGTTAGGGTCAGTTTTAGGGTTAGAGTGAGGGTTAAAGTTAGAATTAGGATTAAGTCTGTGCTGTGGTTAGGGTTAGGTTACAGATTAGGGTTAGGATTAGCATTAGCTTTAAGGTTATGTTAGTGATAGCACTAGGGCTAGGGTTAGGGTTCGGTTTATGGATAGGATTTGGGTTAGCATTAGGATTAATACTCCGTTTAGGGTTAGGGTTACACATAGTGGTAGATGTTGGTTTTGGGCTACAGTTCGGTTTAGTGTTAGTGTTATGGCTAGGGCTAGATTGAGCATTAGGGTTAGTGCCATGGTTCAGGTTAGGGCTAGGGTTAGGTTTAGAGTTAAGTCTAGGTCTAGCGTTATGGTTAGGGCTATGGCTAGGATCATGGTTCGGTTTAGGGTCATGGTTTGTGTTAGACTTAGTGGCAGGGGTACTGTTAGGTTTAGGGTTAAAGATTGGGTTATTGGTTGGGAATGGGAGAGATCGGTTTAGAGTCATGGTTAGGGTTAGGATTAGCATTAGTGTTGTGGCTACGGTTAGGGATAAGGTTAGTGTTAGAGTTAGGGTTAGGGCCAGGGCTCGGGTTAGAACTGGGGTTAGACTTAGGGCTAGGGATAGGTCTGTGGTTAGGGTTAGTGTTAGGGCTAGTGTAAGGGTCCGGTCTAGGGCTGGGTTAGAATTAGATCTAGGACAAGTGTTAAGGTTAGCGTTACACTTAAGGTTAGGGTTTGGCATAGGGCTAGGTTTAGGCTTAGGGTTGTTTTAGGCTTAGGTTTGGAATATGGCTAGCGGTTTTGGTTGGGGTTGGGGATAGGGTTATTGTTAGGGCTTAGGGTTGGGTTAGGAACAGAGTTCTGGTTAGTCTTAGGGCTAGGGTTAGGGCTAGGGTTAGAGTTATGCTTGGGGTAGGTTTAGTGTTTGGGTGAGGGTCAGGTGTATGGTTAGCGTTAGGATTAGGTTTTGGGAAAGGCTTAGGTTTAGGTCTAGGGTTAGAGCTAAGGTTAGGTTTAGGGTTAGAGTTCAGTTAGGTTTATGGCTATGGTTAGTGTTAGGGCTAGGGTTAGTGCTAGGTTGCTGGTAGTGCTAGGGCTGCGGCTGGCTTTAGGCTTATGGCTATGGCTAGGATTAGGGTTAGTGTTAGGGTTAATGCTGCATGTGTTAGCATTTGGGTTATGGGTAGGGTCAGGGTTAACTTTAGGGTTATGTGTAAGGTTAGGTTTGTATTTAGGGTAAGCGTGGGGCTGGCCCCATGGCTTAGCAGTTAAGTGCGCGGGATCTGCTGTTGGTGACCCAGCTTTGGATCCCGGGTGCACACCGACACACTGCATCTCCGGCCATGCTGATGCCGTGTCCCACATACAGCAACTAGAAGGATGTGCAGCTATAACATACAACTATCTACTGTGGCTTTGGGGGAAAAAATAGGGTAAGCGTTAAGGTGACGGGTAGGAGTAGCGGTAGAGTTAGAGGTAAGTTTAGAGTTGGGTTAGCATTAGGGTTATGGTTGGGGTAGTGTTAGGGTTTGGTTTAGGGCTACTGTTAGTGTTAGCATTAAGGTTAGGGCTAGGGCTAGGGTTAGGGCTAGAGTTAGGCTTAGGGTTAGGGGTAGGGTTAAGGTTAGCACTAGGTCTAGGGCTAAGGTTAGTGTTAGTGTTAGTTCTAGGGCTAGGTCTAGGGTTACTGTTAGGGTTAGAGTATGGGTTAGGGCTAGGCATAGGGTTAGGGTGAGGGTTAGGGTTAAGGCTATGTTTAGGGTTAGGGTTAGGTTTAGAGCTATATTTATGTCTGTGGTTTGGTTAGGGTTAGGACTAGGGCTTGTGTTGGGGTTAGGGTTAGGGCTATGATTAGGTCATGGTTAGCATTAGGGTTAGGGCTACTGTTGGGTTAGAGTTAGGGTTAGGGTTGTGGTTAGGGTCAGGTCTACGGCTAGGGTAGAAGTTACGCCTATGGCTACGGTTATGGTTAGGTTTATGGTTACAGTTACAGTTATGGTTAGTTGTAGGTCTCGGGTTAGTCTCAGGTCTCTGTCTAGGGTTTGAGTTAGCCCTAGGTCTATGTCTAGGTTTAGTGTCAGGGTTAGGTTTAGGGTTAGTACTAGAGCTACATTTAGGTTTACGTTTAGGGGAAGGGTTAGAGTTACATCTAGGGTTAGGATAGGGTTAGAGTTAGGGCTAGGGTTAGGGTTCGATCTATGGTTATGGTTAAGGTTATGGTTGTGTTAGGTTAGGTTTAGTGCTAGATTTACGGGGAGGTCTAGCGTTAGGGTTACTGTTAGGACAAGGGTTAGGGTTAGGGCTAGGTTTAGGCCTTGGATTAGCCTTAGGTTTAACCTTAGGGTTTAGGTTAGGTTTATAGCTACAGTTAGGGTTAAGTCTAGAGTTAGCGCTACAGTTAGGGTTAGGGCTAGGGTTGGTCTTTGGTTTAGGGTTAGGGCTAGAGTTCGGATTACAGTAGGGTTAGAGTTAGTTTTGGGCTAGAGTTAGGACTAGAGCTAGAACTAGGGCTTTCATTAGGGTTACGACTAAGTTAGGGATAGTGTTAAGGCTAGGGCTATGCTTAGGATAAAGGCTAGGGTTAGGATTAATGTTATGGTTAGGGTTAGGGATTGTTTAGGTTTTCATTAAGGGTAAGGGTAGAGGTAGTGTAAGGGTTAAGTTAGGATTAGGGCTGGTGTAGTGGTAAGAGTTGGGTTAGGGTGAGAGTTAGAGGAGTGGTAGGCTTAGGGGTAGGGTGAGGGTTGGGTTAGGGTTAGCGTTATGATGAGTGTTACGGCTGGTGGTAGCATGAGAGTTAGCGTTAGGGCTAGAGTTAGGGTTAGGGCTAGGATTATGCTGAGGGCTAGGGTTGGGCCTAGCATTAGGAGTAAGGTTAAGAATAGGGCTAGGATTAGGGTTATGGTTAACGTTATGGGTAGGGGCAATTTTAGGGCTACAGCTAGGGTTAGTGGTAGGTTAGGGTTACATTTAGGTTTAGGGTTTGGGTTAGGTATAGGCTTAGGTTTAGTGTCAGGTTTAGGGCTAGTATCATGGTTAAAAGTAAGATTAGGACTAGGGTTAGAGTTAGGGTTTGGACATGGGCTAGTGTTGGCATTAGGGTTAGGGCTAGGATTAGGGCATAGTTAACATTAGGGTTAGGGTTAATGATGGGTGATGGTTAGTGTTGGGTGATGGTTATTGTTAACGTTAGGGTCACCTCTAGGCTAGGGTTGGGGTTAGGCCTAGAGCTAGAATTAGAGTTAGGATTAGTTTTTAGTTTAGGGTTAGTCCTAGAGCTAGGGTTAGGTTTACTTTTAGTGGTAGAGTTAGTGTTAGAGGTAAGTTTAGTTTAGGGGTAGGGCTAGGGCAATTGCTGGGGCTCGGTTTTTGTTAGGGATAGGGTTACGTTTAGTGTTAGGGATCAAACTAAGGTTATGGTTGTGGCTTAGACTGGGGTAAGTGTTATGGTCAAGGTTAGCCTAGGGCTGAGTTAGAGTTAGGGTTAATGTTAGGCTTAGGGGAATGGGTAGGGTTGGAGTTAGAGATGGTTTAAGGTTAGGTTTAGAGGTAGTTTTAGAGTTAGGGTTAGTGATAGGGCTAGTGTTAGGGTTACGGTTAGAGCCAGGGCTATGGACAGGGTTAGGGTTAACGTTAGTGCTAGGACTAGATCTAGATTTATGATTAGGGTTAGAGTTAGGGTTAGAGTTAGGGTTAGTGTTAGGGTTTGAGCTATGGCTAGGGCTAGGGCTAAGTTTAGGGTCAGATTTAGGGCTAGGATTTGTGTTGGGTTAGGGCTAGCATTGAGGGTTAGGGTTAGGGATATGGTTAGGGTTAGAGTCAGGTGTAAAGGTAGAGTTTGGCATAGGGTAGTGTTAGGGTTTGTGTTATGGTTAGGACTAGTGTTAGGCTTAAAGGTAGGGCTAGGTCTAGGGCTAGGGCTAGAGTTAGGGTTAGTGTTAGGGTTAGTGTTAGGTCTAGCACTAGCGTGAGGGTAGGATTAGGGTTAGAATTAAGGTAAGATTAGGAGTTGGTAGGGTAAGGATTTGCTTTAGGGTTAGGTGTAGTGCAGGGTCACGGTTAGGGCTAGGTTTCAGGTTAAGGGTAGGGTTAGTGTTAGGGGTATGGGGATGGCTTTATAGTGGGTAATGGGGATGGCTTTTTAGTGTTTGGTTTGGTTCAGGGTTAGCATTAGTGTTTGTGCTAGGGTTATGGATATGTTAATGTTAGGGTTAAGGTCTGGGCCATGGCTAGGGTTAAGGGTAGGTCTAGATTTATGTCTAGGGCTAGGCCTGAGTTTAGAGTTAGGACTAGGACTATGGTTTATTTCATGTGTAGGGCTGGGTTAGTGTTAGGTCTAGGTCAATGTTTAACGTTAACATTAGAGATGAGGTTAGTGCTAGGGTTAGGGTTACAGCTAGGGTTATGGTTACTGTGAGCGATAGTGTTAGGGTTAGGGTTAGGTTTAAGGTTGAGGTTGGGTTGGGGTTTGGTTAGGGTGAGAATTAGGGCTCAGGGTGGTGATGGACTGTTAGTGCAATGGTTAGGATAGGACTATGGTTAGTGCTAGGTTTAGTGTTAAGTTTAGGGCTGGGTTAGTGCTAGGTCAGGTTTAGGGCTAGGGCTGTTGTTGGTTTTATGTTTAGGGCTATGGCTAGGATTAAGGTTGGGGTATGAATGGGTTAGGGTTAACGTTAGGGGTAGCGTTATGTGTAGAGCTGGGTTAGAGTTCGCGTTAGGTTTAGGGGTGGGGGTAGGGGTAGGGGTAGGGGTGGGGTTATGGGTCGGTTTGTATTATGGTTAGGTTTAGAGTTAATAGTAGGTGTAGGTGCAGGACTTGGATTAGTGTTAGGGTAAGGTTTATGGTTAAGGTTAGGTTTCGTACAGAGTTAATGTTAGTTTTATGGTTAACGTTAGGGTTATGTTTGGGCTTAAGCTTCCTTTAGGGTTAGGTTTAAGCTTAGGGTTGTGGTAGGGTTTGGATTAGGATTAGGGGAGGTGTGTAGGTGTAGGGGTAGAGTTAGGCTTAGGGTTAAGGTTTGTGTTAGTGCTAGAACTGGGGTTAGGGTTAGTGTTAGGCTTGGCTTAAGGTTAGGTTTAACAGAGTGGTACGTGTAGGGATAGTGTTAGCGTTAGTGTTAGCATTAGGGTTAGGGGTAAGTTTAGGGTTAGGGTTAGGTTTAGGGTTAGGGCTAGGGGTAAGGTTAGGATTATGGCTAGTGTTAGGAATAGTGTTATTATTAGGGATGGAGTTGAGGTTAAGTTTGGGTTAGGGTTAGGTTTAGTTTTATGGTTAGTGGTAGGGTTGGGGTTAGGGTTGCATTCGAGTTTGGCCTATGGTTATGGAGGGGCTAGGGTTTCGGTTAGGGTTATGATTAAGGGAGGAGTAGGTGTATGGATAGGTTTAGGGTTAGTGTTCGGGTTAAGGCCAGTGGTTGTTGTAGGGATTGGGTTAGGGTTAGTTTTAGGGTTAGGGTTAGATTTAGGTTTACTGCTAGTGTTAGAGTTGGCATTAGGGTCTAGAGTCACAGTTAGGGTTAAGGGTAGGTTTATGGTTAGGGGTAGGTCTGGGGTACAATTAGGGTTAATGTTTGGCTTTGTCTTAGGTTTAGGGTTAGGGTTAAGGCTGGGTCTAGGGCTGGTTTTAGGGTTAGGGTTAGTGCTAGGTTTAGGGCAAGGGTTTGGGTTAGGTTTAATGCTAAGATTAGTGTTGGGGTTAGGTTTGTGGTTGGGTTAAAGAGTTAATGTTAGTGTTCAGGGTAGTATTATGGGTAGGCATAGGGTTACGGTTAGGGTTAGCATTAGAGTTAGAGTTAGGGTTAGACTTAGGGGTAGGGGTTATCTAAGATTTAGGGTTATGGTTACAGTTAGGCATAGGGTAAGGGTTAGGTGTAGCGGTAGGTTTAGTGTTATGATTATTCTTAAGATTAGTGTTAGTGTTATCGCTAGGGATTGGGTTATTGTTAGGCTTAAGGTTAGGGTTAGGGTGACGGTTAGGTTTGGGTTTAGGGTTGGGTTAGTGTTAGGGTTCGTGTTACTTTAAGTCTTAGGGTCTGGGTAAAGAGTGTTTTAGGGATAGAGGTAGGGTTACAGTTAAGGTTAGGGGTAGTGATACGGTTAGCTGTGGGAATTGCATTAAGGTTAACATTAGGGCCAGGGCTAGAGTTAGGTCTAGGGTTAAGTTTATGGCTAGGGGTTGGTCTAGGGCTTAGACTAGGGTTAGGTTCAGTTTTACTGTTAGGTTTAGTGTCAGATTCAGGACTAAGCATAGGGCTGCGTTTAGTGTTAGTGTTCGGGGTTAGGCTAAGTTTTAGGCCCAGTTTTAGGGTTAGGGTTACAGCTAGAGTTAGGTCTAGGGCTGGGGCTTGTGTTAGGATTATGGATAACATTAGGGTTAGTGTTAAGGCTAGGGATAGTGTAGGGGTCAGGTGAGGACAATGATTAGGGTTAGGGTTGGGGCTGGGTTTACGGCTAGGGTTAGTTCAAGACTTGGGTCAAGGTTAGTGTTAGGGTTATTGTTAGAAGTAGATTTAGGTTTAGGGTAAGGATTATGGTTAGGGTTCGGGTTAGGGCTAGGGTTGTATTAGTGTTAGGGTTATTGTTAGGATTAGAGTTAAGTATAGTGTTAGCCTTAGTGTTTAGAGTTAGTGTACTAGAGTTAGCATAGTGTTAGGGTTAGGGTTAAGGTTTGGGCAAGAGCTAGGTTTAGACATAGAGTTAGGGTTATGGCTAGTGTAAGGTCTGGGTTTTAGGGCTAGGGCTAGGATTAGTTTCAGCTGTAGGTTGGGTCAGGTCTAGATCTAGGGCAAGGGTTAGGGTTAGGGTTACAGTTAGGGTTAAGTTTAGGGCTAGGGATAGTGCCAGGGTTAGGGTTAAGTCTAGGACTAGGGTTGGTGTTAGGGATAGGGCTAGGCTTAGGCTTAGTGCTAATTCTTGAATTACTGTTATTGTTACTGTTAGTGTTTGGGTTGGTGTTGTGTTGCGCTAAGTGTCAGGTATAGGGTTAGTGGTAGGCCTAGGTTTAGTGTAGGGGTAATTGTAGCTTTAGACTTAGGGTTAGGGTTAGGTATAAGGTTATGTCTAGGGCTATGGTTAGGGTTAGGGTTAGGTTTAGGGCTATGATGAAAATTAAGCTTAACGTTCGGATTAATGTTAACATTAGTTTTAGGGCTGGGGTTGGGGTTTGTATCATGAACCCTAACCCAACTTTAGCTCTAACCCTAAACCTACCCCAAGCCCTAAAACTCCCCCTAGCCCTAACCCTAATAATATGCCTACCCCTATGACTCACTGTAACTGTAACCCTAAGCCAACTCTAACCCCAACTTAAAACCTAGTCCTAGCCCTAGCTGTAACAGTAACCCTAACGCTAGCATAACCCTAACTCTAACCCTAATCTTAACCCAAACCAAAACCCTACGCCTAATCCTACACTTTCCATTGTCCCACCCTAAGGCACACAGGACACTAACGTCAGACCTAACCCTAATCATACACCTAGCTCTAACCTCAAAACCCGCCCCGTCCCAAACCATAAAAATAAATCTAGTGATAAACCTAAAAAGAAACCTAACCCTAAATGTAATAACTAAACTTAGCCCTAAGCCCAGCCTTAACGATAACTCTTGCCATAACACTAACCCTGTCACTACACGTACTCCTAACTCTCACCCTAACCCTACATGTAATCCAACCCTAATCTTATCCCTAGCCCTTGCTGTAGCCCTAAACCAGTCCTAACACAAACACTAACCCTATTCCTAATCCTACCCCGACTGCTAAACCTAACCTTAACGGAAACACAAACCACATCATCTAACTCTAAGAATAACCATAACACTAAACCTAGCCCTAGCCCTAAACATAACCCAGCGCAGGCCCTAACTCTCACCCTAACCCTACCCCTAACCCTAACTCTAGTCCTAACACTAACCCGAACCCTACCACTAATCGTAACCCTAACCCGAACCTGAAACCTAACCCGCCCTAATCTGAGCACTAACTCTAAGACTAAACATAACTCTAACCCTAACATGAACCTTAACAGTAAACCTAATCCAACCCAACCCTAACCTTAAACCTTGCCCTAAGCATAAGCCGAACCCTAACCCAAACCCTAAACCGGGCCCCAAATTTAACCCTAACCTGAAGCTTAATCCGACACTAAACCTAAACCTAAACTTATCCCGACCCGAAACCTAAACCTTACCCTAATCCAAAGGCAAACCTCAAAATAAAGCTAAGCCTAACCTCACAATAACCCTAACCCTAAACCTAACATGAACACAAATCGGAACGCTAACCTAAACAGAAATCTAGCCCTAAACCGACCCAGAACCCAACCCTACCCCTAAAACTAACCCTAACCCTAAGGTGAACACTAACCCTAACCCGAACCCGAACCCGAATCCAAACCCTAACCCTAACTCAAACGCTAACTCGAACCCTAACAATAAACCTAACCTGATACTGACACCAAACACTAACCATAACCCTAATCCAAACACTAACCTCACCCTAAACCTTAACACAACCCTAACAGTAACCCTAATCCTAACTGTCCCAACAAAGCAAAACATAACCCTAACCCAAACTGGAAAATGAACTCGAACCCTAGCCGTAACCCTAACCCGAAAACAACCCTTACCTTAAACCTAAACCTAAACTTAACATGAAAATTACCCCTAACCTTATCAGCAATCCTAGCCCGAACTGTAACCCTAACCCTAAACCTAATCTTAGCCCGACTCTAACCCTAAGCCTAACCAGAACACGAAACTGAACCTTAAGCCTAACCCTAACTCGAACACCAGCCCTAACACTAAAACTAAAAATTACCCTAACCTGAACACTACTGCTAACCCTAACCTTAACCTGAACTCTAAACATAATTCTAACCCTAATGCTAACCCTAACCCTAATCCAAACCCAACGCTAACCCTAACCCTAACCCTAACCCTAACCCTAGACCTAAATCGAACCCTAACCCTAACCATAACCCTAATCGGAAACCAAAACTTAAACCTAACCCCAACCCTAACCCGAACCCAACCCAAAGCCTAACCCTAACCCTAGCCCTAACCCTAACCCTAACAAGAAACCTAACGCTAAAGCTAAGCCTTTTTCGAACCTGAAACCTAATAATAACCCTAATCCGAATACTAACCCTAACCTCAGCCTAACCCAAAGCCTAACACTAAAGCGAACACTAACCTGAATCCTAACCCTAACAAGAACTCTAACACTAACCTGAAGACTAACCCAAACACAACCCTAAGTCTAAACCGATATCAAAACCAAACCCTGACCCTGACATTAACCAGCAAACTAACACTAACACTACACCTAACCCTAACCCTAAATCTAACTCGAACCCTAACACTAACCCTAATGCTAAACTGAACCTGACCACTGACCCTAACCCTAAGCATAACCCTAAACTCTAACACTAACCCTACACGTAAAACAAACCTGTACCAAACCCAAACCCTAACACTAACCAGAACCATAACCCTAATGCTAACCATAACCCTAACCCCAATACTAACAGAAACCCTAACCCTTACACTAACCAGATGATAACGCTATGCTAACTGAACCCTAACCCTAACCTGAAATCTCACCCAAACCTGGCAACCAACCATAAGCCTAACCTCAACCCTAACACTAACCTAAACTCCAACATACTATTAAAACGAATCATAACCCTATGCCTAACCAGAACCATAAACCTAACCCTAACCAGAAACATATACCTAAATATAAACCTAACACTAACCCAAAAACGAAACCTAACCCTAAAACTGACAGTAAACGGAAACCAAGCATAACAGTAACGTAAGACTAAGAGTACCCCAGGAAATGGCTTTGGGGAGAAAAGCATGATGAAGGGCACGAGTGAGACCTTATGTCTGAGTGCAAAGGTGCCAGGCAGAGGGCGAGAGGATGGCTGGCTTGGGTCGCCTGCTTTCTCCAAAGGAGGCTGCACAACCAGCTGAACATGCTACCAGGGCCAGGACACTTCCAAGGGGACAAGTTCCTGAGGACATAGCCCTGGGGACGGCCGTCAAGTCTCCTGGGGGTTGTGCTGGGCCCCGTCAGTGGAGGAAGCAGCCAGGCAACAGGTGTGCCAGAGGTGACATCAGGCAGCCTGCCAGACCCGGGTCCCTGTCCTGCCCAGGCCTCCTGAGGGAGGACTATGGTCGTGGTAGTGGCGAGTTGGGTGGGGCTGCCGTCTAGCCTGTCCCAGGATGACCAGGGAGAGGGCGCCTGGAGATGGGCTGCCCCTGGCCAGGTCTGAGGGACCGACTCAGCTCGGGGCAGTTGAGGGCAGAGAGATAATCCACCTCTGCCCTTTCCCTACAGGTTCTTAGGGCTGGCCAATTCCTTAACAAGACAGGTTGTCTGGAGAAAATCAGACCCAGCTGAAGAACATGTGTCCATGGGAGAAACACGGGAAACTGAGTCTCTCCACACACTGGCAGAGATTCTTATCTAGCATACTCTCCTGAGCTAATGACAAAGGTGGATGTCGTGGGTTGGCCTGTGGGAAGGGAGAGGGTAGGAAGATGATTGTCATGCCAAGGGACATGTAAAGGCTTGTCTGAACCATTTCCCCTGCACTGGGGTCAGGTCCGGAAGGGCCGGTACGGAGGTGAGCAGGAACTGGCCTCTCTGTGGTGGGGCTGGCCCCGCGGCGGGCGTGAGGGCGGTGGGTGGAAGTGGGATGACGTGTGAGTTGGCACCAGTCAGTGGTGGAGGCAGCAACTCAGAGGCCAGGAGTCTCTATCTCTCTCCCTCTCTGTCTCTCTGTCTCTCTCTCTCTCCCTCAGGGACCTGAGGAGTGTAAGGTGGCGCCCCCTGCCCACCTCACTTACTTCTCCCATGGACCCTTCTTTCTCTGACCTCTCCGGGAGCCCTGTGGGCTTGGGTTCAACCCCCCACACCCCCACACAGGCCCAGGGTGCATGCGCGACCACCGGGGCCTAGGGCTTGCCTCGAGGTCCTCAGTGAAGTCTCTGCCCTCCCGCCAGGCTCTGACCGGCTGGCACCACCCAGCTACAGCTGTTCCATCACCGCCCTTCTGGACTTGGCTTCAGCTGTTGTCTCCCTCCCCTCCCCCACTCCCACTCAGCTTGGAGGCCGCTTCCCTGCCTTGGAAACATTGTTCACGTCCTGATGGCCACAGGCATACCGGGCTTCAATCTCAAGGCTGTGCCTGGGCCAGCTGCTTCATCCCGGGTCTCATTTCTTCCTGAAAAGACAAAGTCGTGGCCTCACCCCATGTCTTCACTTTGCGACTGCAGCCAGGCCAGGTGTAGGAAAGGCTCTGTGGAGTCTGAAGAGCCGTGACTGGCATATGGCACCCCAGGGCTAAGGAGCCACGGCCATACTGGACTAGTCCTTCCCGCGACAGGTCCCTGCCTCCTCTCTGGAGTCGGGAAGGCCTGGCCATCCTAGTGCCCAGACCATGGTCCGGCGAGAAATCCGCCATGGAGGGCAGGCGTGAGGCCCTCTGCCTGAGGGCGTATATGGCACGCCCAGGGCGACAGGAAGGCTGGCGCAGATCGCCTGTTTTTTTCAAAAGAGGCTGGCCTATTCGCTCATCCTCCTGCTCCAGGCCCATTTCGTGGAGGACCAGCTCAGAAGGAAAGAGCCTTGGTGCCTGCCGCCAAGTTTTTTGGGTGTGTTCTCACCCCCGTCAGAGGAGGAAGCCACTTGACAACTGCTGTGCCACACTTCGGGTGTTTTAGCCTCCCTCAGCCGGGTCCCTGCCATGCCCATGCCTACCTGCATGGCGGGACTACTAAGGTCTTGGCAGTTGCCAGTGGAGATAGTCGTTAGAGACTTAACTTGGGGTTGTAGTAAAAGAGCATAACATAACTGCATTGAGCTTGGGCTCTGTCATTTATGAGCTGTGTAACCTGGATGAGTTTTCTAGCCATTGTACCCAGTCTCTTCATCTATATAATTGTGAAAAGACCAACATCTACTACTTCGGGATATTTTGAGGATTATGTGTGTTAATGTATCTTCAAGCACAGAATTAACATTCAGAGTGTAGTGCCTGGTTCAGTAGAAGAGTTTGCTGCTGTTATTATAATTATCATTATTTCATGTCCTTCACTTCCTCATGAGTTCCCTGTAAAACCAACCATGATCCATGGTGTCAACAGTTTTATTCCAGGTTCCTGCTTAATGGCCTGCAGAGGGAGCCTCGGACTCATAACCTCCTATTTTTATCCCAGTCTCTGGAGGGATGCATTTACCTCTTTCTTCTTGGCACTGAGGCACTGAATGGGGTCCCACACTCAACCCTGCATGTACTCCTTTTAATATCCCATGCTACTGAAACACTGTTTAGTGTTTACTTGGTGGCATCTACTCCCTGACATGAACAACGCACGGGATATAGGATTTAGGAAACATTGTTCCGTGTAGGGCTCTGATTTTATCATAACACAGATTACAGTTGATCAAGGGCCAAGGTAGAGTTCCTTGTTGCAAAAATCTTCAGAGATGACGGTGTTCTAATGTGATACCACCTGAAAATTAAGCCAGCACATAAAAGCAGATGTAGTTTTAAAAGGAAAAGCACACAACTGAAAGAATTGATCCCATTAAATACACTATTCTATTTGTTTATGTATCAAATTACTGATAGGTAATAAGCAGGTGTACAGATAGTAGAATTATCAATTTCATAGAGAATTCTTTTAACAGTTGTTCATATCTTGTGTTTTACATCATTTATTAGGGTAATATTTTCATCTTGTGTCTCTATCTTTCTGAACTTTTCCAAGAGATATATTATCTTCTAAAATTTTAGGGAAAGTTAAAAAGAGTTATGAAACATTTGAAGTTGTTGATTTTGTATATTGGAGGAGGACTAGATTGCAAATGAATTGGTGATAATTAGAGTTTTATTTTGGTAAAAGATGGTAGTTGGTATTGATACCAGGATGTTCGTAACCTATTTTTTACATCATTATTTGATGTAGTTTCTAAAATGCCAGAACCGGTAATTTTAAATATAATAACTTGTCTCATTTTAAAATATGTGTTCTTGGAGAGGGTGACTGAGGTAAGTAGACAATAATTTACTGTAGTGACTTGTTTTTCTCCAATTAATCTGTTATAAACCCAGCAGCCATATAGCATTCTTTTGTCCAAATGACCTGATGGCACTTTCTTGACTTTTCTTGCTGTGACTCTAGCAATCTCGGGTCACACCACCCCCTCGCTCCTAGTCATGCTTTCATATGTAAGAGTAACATTGTCAATAATATGGTGACAAATTTGCACACAGTCTACAATTTACTAAAATATATATATCAATTGCAAACTTTGATAACATAATTGTTAAGGAATGAACAATTTGCAGTGCACTTAACAGCTGATTACTACACATTATTGTGTACTGACATCATGGTTAAAACCATTATTTGCAATTTTTCAAATTTCAAAAATTGAAAATTATTTCAATTTTATTTTAAAGGAAAGGGTTCAATGACTTTTTTCTTTTTGAAGAAGAAAGACTTGCATTTCCATCTTAGAAAATTGAGAACTGGATTTTAGCCCTTTTTCTTGTCTTCAGCTCTTCTTTATATTGGTTACTAATTCACATGTCCAGTTACTTCAGATCATGGTGCTATCTCCTCTGCCTTTTTCATGGCTCTCACATTAATTTATCCATAATCCATTCTGTGAAAGAGGTTTATCTCCACCTTCATATATTGAGGAAGGAACCGACCCTCCTTTATGTGAACTTGGAAAGAAAGGCCAAGGTGACGCCTCAGTGCCCCTCCCCACCAGTGAGCTGCAGATGGGCTGCAGATTCCTGTGACTCTTTTGGTCACCTCCTGGCTCCCTACATACTTGGCATTGTCTGCACGGAGAAGTCTATAGAAGCCGGCTGAAGGATAAGACTGGCTAGAAAGGACATCAGCAAGCAGTGTACTCCAAAATTTGTTGGCCAGAAACATTAATAAGAAGAAAACCTTTCCGTTTATCTTGTTTTCTCTTTATCTTCTCTCTCTTCATTTTCCTTTACTTATATGGTATAAACCCTATCCACCCCCCATGGTGGGATTTTTCAGTTCAAGACGAAGAGGGATTTTTGGCAATAGAACTTTGAACAACCAAAGTTATGCAAGATGAATAATTTCTGGAGACCTACTGTCCAACATGGGCCTATAGCTAACAATATTGTATTGTAGACTTAAAAATTTAGTAAGACGGTAGATTTATGTTGTGTTCCTACCTCAAAAGAAAAAAAGTATTTTAAAAAAGGAAGTTAAATTAAAAAAATAAAGAGGACAGGAGGAAATATTTGGAGGTGATGAATAGGTTAAGGACTTGATTGTAGTGATAGTTTCATGGGTGTATATTATCTCCAAACACATTAAGTTGTACACATTAAGTATGTACAGCTTTTTGTATGTCAGTCACACCTCAATAAAGTGTTTTGAAAATGTTTTTATTTGGCATATTCAGACATTTGGAATAGGACTAATATGGCTGGAATGAGATGATAAAAGACAGAATAGGCACATAATGAAAAAAAAAAGCCCATCATCTTTAAAGTATAATATTCCAGTCTTACCAAACAAAACAGCAAACAACTCACAGATACTTATTACCAAAGTTATCTCTTTACATTGCTAAATGTTCTGTCCAGTAAAATAATGCATGAAATAACATATTACAGAAATAAATAACGGGCTGGAGGAGAAAGCATGTTTACAAATTGTTTGTTGTTAGAATGCATCTGGCTGTAAATTAAAAAGAAAACAAACTAAATGTGCCTTTTAAAAAACAAATATTATATCCCATAAAAAAGACCAGAGTAATTTACTACAAAGATTCTTTGTGCCAGAAAAAATAAAATCACAGTTGTTGCATTATAAAGATGGAGAAGGAAATATGTTTCATTCCATTTGCTGTTTAGTTGATGAATATTGTCATAAATATCACTTTTTACAAAAAAAGTGAAACAATTTTTAAAAAAGGCCAGAGATATAATGACTCCAGGATTAGAGAATTCAGCAGCTCAAAAATATAATCAAGCACACATGATATTCTCATATTTTGCTCT
This sequence comes from Diceros bicornis minor, assembly GCF_020826845.1. Taxonomy (NCBI): domain Eukaryota; kingdom Metazoa; phylum Chordata; class Mammalia; order Perissodactyla; family Rhinocerotidae; genus Diceros; species Diceros bicornis. The sequence goes on from NW_026691046.1 coordinate 99,774, forward strand.
ATCATCTTTGGTTCTCAGCTTAATCTACAGGCTGGGCTCCTTATGGTCTCAAAGGCATGGCTGTTTAAAGTATTAGACCATAGCAAGCGAACAAAAAGACAAAAAGAGTGGGCATCTAGTCCTCTTGACTGTAAGTGCCACTCAAAAACACATCCTCCAAGTGGGGCCAACTATAATTGATTTAGAGCTGTCAACCTCCCCTCAATCACACGGCCTCATGGAGGAAGTTGAATGTCTAAGCACAACTGAGCTGCTGGTAGGAAGGGGACAGATGGGTCATGAATAGGCAACCAGTGGAATCTGCTTCCGTGTTTACTTACATAATGCAAAAAATATTTTAAATTACAATGCAAAAATATCTAATCAATTAATGGGATCTAAAATAATGTAGCAGGCCGGCCCTGTAGGGTAGTGGTTAAAATTCAGCATGCTCCAATTTGGTGGCCTGGGTTCATGGGTTCAAATCCCAGGCATAGACCTACACCACATATCAGCCATGCTGTGGTGGCAACTCACATACAAAATAGGGGAAGACTGGCACTGATGTTAGCTCAGTGCTAATCTTCCTCAATCAAAAGATAAATGAATGAATGAATGAATGAATAAATAAAGATAAAAATAATGTATCAATAGTAATGATTTTCCTACATATCAATAGTAAAGTGTTTGATAATGCAGTATTAAAATCTCATTCTCACTCACAAAAACATAAAAATCTAATGCACAAAGTACATTAGTTAGACTGCGTTCAGCTGAAAGTGATAGAGAACCTCATAGTGGTCTTAAGTCATGACATTTGTTATTTATGTTACAAGAGTTTCAGAAATAGACAGATGCAAAGGCCTTTTTTTTCTATCAACATTTTGATAACAAAGACTCAGGCTCCATATAACTTTTGCTTGAATATGCTTAGTGTGTTGGATTTTATTTTTACAAGTGTCTGCCACTGCACAGCATCCACATGGGAAAGAACGAGGAAGAGTCAGCTATAGCATCCTATTTGATGCACATTTTATTTAGTGCAAGAAAGAGACCATACAATCAGATTGTCATTGATTTATGTCCATGGCGCATAACCCACAAGTGAGGTGGAGCACACTCTGGCAAAAATTAGCTTAGATCTGTCACAATCGGCTTTGTTCACTCAAAATTGTGGTTATAATAGCTAGGTAAAATGGAGGAAGGATACTAAGTAGGTAGTTACTGTATGTTATGCAAAGCATAGTTTTAATTTTGGCTAAAAATGTGTTTGAGAAATGCAAAAGAAAATGAATAAATTTAGCGCCATTAAATTTCCCAAATGGAATGTCTGAATATTACAAAAGTCTGTATCCTTTCCTAAATAATTTTTAGCTTTAAAACAGTTCAAACCACTTTATCAAAGGAATTTACTTTGAAAGTTAAGAATTTTACTACCTTTTTTACGAAACAAAAATCAAGTTAGAAAAATCGAGAAACAGGATTTATATAGAAAAGTGATTCAAAAAGAAAAGCTGTAATTACGGTAATTGCATTGTTCTAATATCATTTGTAGAAACAGGGACGAGAAAAGAATGCCCACTTTCAACAATAAGAATAGGTGCTTCATGCTCCAAGGTCAGAGTTGAGTAGTTGTGGCAGAGACCCTATAGCCCACAAAGCCTAAAATATTTGCTCTCTGTCCCTTTACAGTAAAAGTTTGCGAAATGCAAATTCATAGCCCAGGGCGCAGCCCTTGAATGATGGCTGATGGGCATGGCTGCATAGGCACTGCAGCTGCTTCACTCTCAGCTGAGATGACTTGGTCCCATGTGTTCTTCTTGGCTCACAGAGCTCCCCAGTGCGATTGAGCTCTAGGTGAGCACAGTGGTAAAGCACTTGATGTCCCTGATGCCCTGCCTTCCTTTTCCTGCCTCAATTTCCCAGTACCTCACTGGTGTGTTGCAAAATCCCCACCACCTAAAATATTCGCCCTTAATCCCTCAAGTTTATGGGAACATCCAACTAAAACAAGACCCAAACTTGGAACTTTTAGAGATGGATTATCACTTACTTGAAGCTAAAAGAATTCCGACATAGGAGGGGACTGTTTAATGTGAATATTATTAAGTTGTCTATGCAAGTTTGTGTCTCACAACCAAATAAGGTGTGGGCTGTGGGCCCTATGGTGCCAATGAGACTGTTTTTTGGTCTTGGGAATGTGGAAGAGTGGCTGACTGAAACACCAAGACTTTCCTTTCCTTTTCAAATAGAGATCAATGTATAGGGCGTCCAGGAAACCAGTATGCAAACAATGAGAGAAATCACTGTCTGATGAAAGTTGTGACATTTCTGGCATTTGAAGATTCTTTAGGGAAGACTCTGGCTTGCAGAGCTCCTTGCTTCTCTGTTGTCACAACAGTGGTCCCTGGGGTCTTTGTGAAGCACTTGGACACTCCCATAATCAAGGCCAACAATTGGACTCTCAGCTACATCCTGCTCATCTCCCTCACCCTCTGCTCCTTCTGCTCCTTACTCTTCTTTGGCCGACCCAACGCAACTACCTAATTATTCAACAAATCACATTTAGAGTTATTTTTACTGTGGCTCTTTCCACTGTCTTGGCCAAAACTATTACTGTGGTTGTGGCCTTCAAGGTCACTGCACCAGGGAGAAGGATGTGGCAGTGGTTGGTGTCAGGGGCACCTAACTTCATCATTCCCATCTGCTTCTTTATCCAGCTGAGTCTCTGTGGGATCTGTCTGGGAACCTCTCCTTCCTTCATTGACACAGATGCACACTCTGAACACGGCCACATCTTCATCGTGTACAACAAGGGCTCAGTCACTGCCTTCTACTGTGTCCTGGGACACCTGGGATCCTTGGCCCTGGGCAGCTTCGCTGTTGCTTTCCTGGTCCAGAACCTGCCTGACATCTTTCATGATACAAAGTTCCTGACGTTCAGCATGCTGGTGTTCTGCAGTGTCTGGGTCACCTTCCTCTCCATCTGCCACAGCACCAAGGTCAAGGTCATGCCGGCCGTGGGGAATCTCTCCATTTTTGCCCCCAAGGTGGGGCTATTAGACTGCATCTTTGCCCCCAAGTGCTGCATTATCTTCCTAAGGCCAGAGAGAAACACATCAAGAGTGTTAAGGCATACAAATGCTTTAGGCGAAAATAATCAACATGTATTTTTTTTACCATAATTTGCATACACCTGAAAAATAAACTACCAAATTTTTGCAAGCAGACTTTAAGTGCCAACTAAATTTACCTTACATCTCCAATTAATTTATTGCTTTACATTTCTTTGGCTTTGTCCAATGATCCTCGGGCATTCAAATGCACAAATACACAAAGATGAATATTACCTCAGATTAATTTTCCTCTAAAATTATCTGTGGTAGCTTGCAAAAATGGCCACACATCAGTCCTCTCCCTCCATCTGTGTGTTTTGTTAGTACCATCCCACTTTGACTCTTTGTGGACTTGGCCTTGTAACTTTCTTTGGTCAATTGGACACTAGTAAATGACATAAGCAAAGGCTTGAAAAACACCTTCTCATTGGTACTTCTCTTTCTCTGGCTGCGCTTCGGAAACCTGTGACCATCAATATGTAAGTGACATACTGCACATTTCTATCACTCCAGGTGACTTCAAGTCAACAATCAGATATGTGAGTAAGGCCATGGTAGATCATCCAATCCCACCTGAACCATTAATAGGTCCAGATCAAAGATCTGCCCAGCTAACCCACAGAATCTTGAGAAAAATAAGTCATTCTTCCTTTAAGTCACCAAATTTTAGGATGGTTATACTGCAAAAGCTAACTGATACATGATACTGTTATTGAAATTTGTCGTTTCATTATAGGTTTAATTACCACAGATTTCTATTTCTTTATCCAATACTGTAGACTAAAATATTCCTCTCAAGATTCAGTTTCTAAAAGAAAATCTGACACCATACCATCGTCCATTGTATATTCCTCATCCCTCTTTTCAACAACACATCTTTAAGAATATATATTAAGAATAACTTCACTAATTTTATGATCATGGATATTCTTCTGTATTGTCATCCACCACTGTTATGCACTGAGAATTTCTACTTTTAATTTTAGCCTTATAATCCATTTGGAGTGATTTCCTTGTGAATAATGTTAGTCGATGGTCCAATGTTTTATTTTGCAAAGGGATATCTTATTGTCTATAAAACAATTACTGTATCATTTTAAAAGTTGATTTTAAATACAGTGAATCTGAATGATGCTTGGAAAATGGATATTCTTTTCATTCATGATTGTAGTATATCTCTCCATTTCTTCAGAGCTTCTAGGTCCTTTGGTGTATCTTTGTAATCTTCTTCATTTATCCCACATAAATTTTCAATTATATAACTACATATGGCTTCCTGTTGCATAAATCCAATTATTTTAAATATTTCATTTCTCCTATGACTAGAATAATTACTTATAGGTTTAAACTAGTTCTGGCTCATATAAACATATTTTTCATATGGTTACCTAGTATCTTTTCACACTAGCTAACGTATTTAAAAGTTATAAATTGTATAAGTTATTTCTCACTAAAATAACAGATTTTTCTCTTCTTCTCTAATATTATTTACCTTATTCTATCTATTCTCATTTTTAAATGACTGGGCTCTCTGGTGCTACATTGAATCACAATAATGTTTTCCAGGAGCATTTTCCTCTTCTGAAGTGTAGCATGAACACCAGATAAATTCTTTGTCAGGGCAAAGCAGTCATCTAAGAGAGAGAAAACAAACACGTGAAAAAGAAAACAAAAACAAAAACCATTTCTACCTGGAAGTCAACAGACTTCCCTCTCTTGGCTATTTAGTGCTAGACATGTTTTGACAATGTACCCACTGAGAATTAGTGGATCTCACTCTAGTTCCAGGAATTAATCTTGGTCAAATAGTTTAACCTCTTTAGACTTTCTTCATCTGTATTATGGAGAGCTTGAAAAGTGTTTTTCAGTTTTATAGTCCTATGATTCCAAGGTGCCCTTTACCCAGACGCACTTGACAAAGACCAGAGTGAATTTTCAGTTATCTACTTCTCCATCAACATTGTTATCCACATCATCACTTAGGGAGGAAGATTGCCCCTGAGATAACATCTGAGCCAATTCTCCTCTAATTTTTGCCTGTAGGATGCACCACTCCTCAAGAATGGCTTGAGGAGTGGTGCATTAAGTGTCTGCTGGTGTAGAGGCCTGTGCCGGGAATCCGAACCAGTGAACCTCAGGCCACCAAAGCATAACACGGGAACTTAACCACTACGCCCCTTGGCCAAGCACACAATGTTATTTTTGTCTGAGGAAGAGGATGTATGGAAATACTTATCTATGGTTTGTAAATAGATATTTCATAAGGCAATTTTGTCTGTAAATATGCAAAGAGAGGGTTGCAATATGTCTTTGTACCTAAATATCTAAATGGAAACTTAACATGACTGGGCCAAGAAAGGACATGACAACATGATACATCTACAACTAATACATCTACACATACAAAGAACAAAAAAACCCACTATGTATTCGATTGGGATACATAGCATTAGGCTACACTTGTTCAAAGACATTGAAACCCTGACCCCAAATTCTCACTTCCTCCACCCTACAAGGGATCCAGCTTTGGGTCATTCCGGAGACCCAAAAGTCCCAGGTCCAGCCGTTGCCCAACCTGGAGGGGCTCCACAAAGTCCCTTGACTTGTCACCATGAGGTTAAGGGTAGGAGTGTGCCAGAGTTCAGACAAGGGGGCTAAGTAGGGTGAACATGGATCTCAAACGTTAGCAGTTGTCCTAGCATCTTTCAGATGCACTAGATGCTGGACTTCCTGCTGGTTCAGAGTCAGGACTTCAATGGAGCACTTGTGGCTGCACTGGAATTGAACCAAGACGTGCACTGGAAGTGGACCAAGATCAGCACCAGAAGGTGAACACAGGCTTGCAAGTGGGAAGTGGAACATGGCTCCCACCAGTGTGAGTTGTGTGGCAAGTGGTACCATCTTAATGTAGAATGTGTGTGTGCCAGCAGTTGGCAGGAAACTGGAGTTATGGGCTTGATGTAAGGACTTTGTGGAGGGGATCTTTAAGGCCTGGGGACCACTAAGCTGTAGTTTGAATGGGTCTGAGTGCCCAATCCTGGTATGGTAAGGTGAGAGGTGAGACTAGCCCTTGTGAATTTTTGTTTGGTTGATTAAGTCAAACTCTGTCCTGAGATGGACTGGTAGGTGGACTTGGGGTTAAAACAGGTTCTTACAGATTGTCAGGGGCCCACACTCACCACTCCAATTCGACATATTACTGGAAGATCTAGCCAGAGTAATCAGGGAAGAAAAAGAAAATAAAAGACATCTGAATATGAAAAGTAAAATTAAAATGGTCTCAATTTGCAGATGATGTCATGACGTTTTTTTCCAAAAAAGTAAGAACTAATCAATGAATTCAGTAAAAGATACAAAATCAACATAAAAATCAGTAGCATTTCTGTTCACTATACATGTTTCTGTACATATTTCTACCTTTTGCGGGGACCAACTCAAAAAATTAACAGTAGCCTTGTCTCAAGTCAGAGGAGGTGGGTTTCAGTGTGGGAAGCCATAAGTTTATGTGGTGGTTGTAAAACCTGGAAGCCCTTGCCTCAGCCAGAGTCTCATGTCTGTTAGTATTGCATGCATTTTGCAATTCCCAACTCAGTAGTCATGTAACTTTAATATTTTTATATTAAGAATATATTTTACTTAACCCAGTATGTCAAGAAGTATTATGATCTCAATATATGATCAGTATAAATGTTATTATTGAGATCTTCTCTATTCACTTTTTTCATACAAAGTTTTTTTTTAAATCCATGCATATTTTACACTCATAACATATCTCAATTTGGACTAACCATACTTTAAATGCTCAATAATGACATATGGCCAGTAGGTACCAGATTGGCTAACAAAATAATTAATAGATATTATGTTTTTGGAGCTGTTTTAGATTTATGGAAAAATTGAGATGAGAGTACAGAGTCCCCATATACTCCCTCCTCCCTGCACACAAGCACAGTTTCCATTATTATTAACATCTTGCATTATCGTGGTATATTAGCTATAATTCAGGTAGGAGATTGATACATTATTAACTGAGAACTATAGTTTACGTTAGGGTTCACTCTTTGTCTTGTACATTCTGTGGGTTTTGGGAAATGTATCCTGTGCCCTACATTACAGTATCAAACAGAAGAATCATTTTCCTGCCATAAAAGTGCACTGTGCTCCAGGGCCAGATAGATGTATAGCTGTGGCCCTTGTCATTGATGTTTGGGGTGATGGGAACATAGGTGTTTTCCAGCTTGTATCCTCCACTTTACGATGAAAAATAAAGGAAATTCCCACATAGTCCCATGTTCTCACAACAGCATAAATAGTGGAGGAAACTAATGCTGAAGGTGTGGAAGTGGATCATCACAACATATTGATCCCTGGGATTAACAAGTTTAAAAGAACTGAGGAAGAGGAAAGAAGGAAGATTTTTAAGAATCAAAAATGTAGCTTTATTTCTGCATTGATCTTGAGCTATGGATTTGGAATTTTCTGAATTCAGCCTGACTGTTGCTTCCCCAGGCAGGGATTCATGTGCTTATGGTGTTTCTGCACTCATGATTGGTGTGCAGCCCTGTATGCGTCCCACATGGAATGTCCTGTGGCTGTCCTGGGCCCTGGGTGTATCAAGCTCTCCCTCCCTATCTTGGACTTTGGAGGGAGAGATGCTGGAATGTTCTTGGCTGAGCCCTGACTGACATGGATACTTTCTGAGTCTTTCACCTTATATTTGATATCACATCCTCTGATGCAGTTATTTTGCAGCATCGCAAATGGCATTCATGTGGATGGCTTGTTGACAAAGGCTTGTGACCCCATCTGCCCAAGAGGAGGTGGTCCCTGGAGCCTTGCTATCCAGAGACGCGGGTGAAATCATAGTGCCTAAGGCTGGAGAGGATGTTCCTCAAACATGTTTTCCAACTGGTGTTTTTCACCTGGACACAGGACCTCAGATGCAGAGACCCGGGGCAGAGAGGGGTCTGGATCTCACCAGGGGAGAGGAAGAGACTGCTGAAAGGCATCGGGGGGCATTAGAATTGCTTTTCTAGTCCACAAAAACAACATATACACATGTGTGCATTTGTGTCTGTGTTACTATAGGTGACATGTGTAGATATCTCCTTAGGCTGCATGTTCCACCTCTGCTTCTGCTGCCTGACACCTCAAGCAGAAGCAGGGCTTTGCAGAGGCTTCTAAGAAGTTCCTTTTGATTTTCTTCTTCCTGTTGCTGCAGTTTCCTCTATTTGTGTGTCCTTTGGCTTATCCTGACTGCTTTTTGAGAATGGAACCCAGTGCATACAAGGATGGAGATGTGGTTATTTGTGGGTTTTCCCCCTTTATACTTATTTCTTACACAGAGGGATCAAGAAGCCTAAAAAGGATGTCACTTTGCAGAGGTAAGTGAACCTTTATTTATATTCTGCTTGATTATTATGATGAATGATGCCTATGGGATCTGTGGACGGATAGACCAGGGCGCTCTGCATCACCTGTCCTGTCTTTCCCCGGCATCCCCACCTTCCCAGAACTGTCCATTATTATCTCTGTCTCTTCCCGCTGACTTTCTTGCTTCCTTCAAAGGAGAGAACAGTGTTTTTATATTTTCCAGTTTTCTTCCTTTCAGTGTTCAATTTTCAGGGCTAGAAGCTTAGTGAGACAGCACTTTCCACCAACATACTCCACCATCTCTGCCCTTCCTCCTGCCTCAGCTGCCGCTGCATAGTGTTCTACCTTCAGATCTGTTGGGGGGAGAATCCCAGCCTGTACAGAGGAGCCCCTGGGTGGGAGTGACCCTGTGTGCCTGTCCCTCACCCGTCTGTAGTTGTGACTTATTGTCTTTGTTTTAAGCAAGGGCTCGAGAGCGCTTTTTTTTGGTGTTAGTTATTTTTACAAAAGCATGTTAAGGAAGTGTCCTCCAAAAAGAATGTGTTTTAGAGAAGTGGATCCTAAATTTTATCAAATGCTTTATATACTTCATGAGCATATTGTGTTTTTTTCCTGGCAGAAAGGTGAGGACATTAAAAGTGAAGATATTAAAAAATTATCTAATTTTCTAATAGTCTGTTTAAGATGATTCCTTGCTCACATTTTCTTTTTGGTGCTGGTAACAGGCTCACGTTAACTTCATAATTAATAGAGATATATCTTCTGATTCTATATTCTGGAAGTTTCCCGGTAGAGTAAACATCTATTCTTAAGTTTTAGAAACAATTCATCTGTAAACACATCTAACCCACCATATATTTGGAATTTTCTTTCCTAAAAACTCTCTTGAAACCATAAAGAACATTTGTATAATTTTCTATTTGAGCCAGTTTGAGTAATTCCAGTTTCATTTAAAAAGCAGCTTTATCATTGAGATCCCAAAAGGCATCTCCATGTGCAGATGCACAACATTCTCTCTGACTTCGCTCCTGGTCCCATTTTCTCACCTAATGTTGTTGATGTTTGTCTTCCTCAAACAGTTTTTCTTTATCAGACTTGTCTGAATGATGCGTATTTTATTGAGTTTCCCAAAGAATCAGAGTGACTGATTACTTTTCCTCTGGACTTATTTTATATTTGTTTTATACTCTTATTTCTGTTTCTATCTCTTTTTCTAAATTATTTTTTTATGTTTTCTTTCTCCCTTCTCCTTGTTTTGAGAGTTTAATTCACTCGCTTTCCTTTTTATTTACTATTCAAGATATTTAATGCTCAGATATTTTCTCTCAGAACAGACAGTTTTCTTCTCTTCTTCCTTTCTCTCTCGTCTCTCTCCAGGGTTCCTTGCTATTCCTTTCTAATCATTGTTTTGATTTCCTGTTTGACCAAAGAGTTATTCATGAGAGTGATTAGTGGCTTATAAATTGTCTGATTTGTTTAAGATATGTTGGCAGTTAATGAACATTTTTGCGTGCAAGTTGTTTAAGGAACTGGACTTCAAATCTGCCTGTTCCTCTGATGAGCTACTGAGTCAGAATTTCTGTGGTTGCCCATGTATCTCTCTTCTGGTGGCTTCAGGAATTGATTACTATGTAGAAATTGCTTGCTGGATGAGGATAGGACCTAATGTTATAATAATATGCTTTCTTTGCTTTGGAGTAGGAAGTTTGAGATTTATATGCAGGCACATGTGTGTCTGTATATGTGTGTATCCAAAAATATTTAATGATAGATCAAGTTTAAAAATATGTACGATTCCTATAGTGACTGTTTTTGGACGAAGACTTAGAAGTTAGTTGAATACTCTTTCTATGGTTGTAGTTAGGTTCACTTTACTTCATATTTTTAAAATCCTTTTTTTTAAATATATGATTGAACATATACTTTCTGACTGCTACCCACCTTTTATTCCCTAAATATTTTGCCTTCAGATATGTGTACCATTATACACCTTCATATATAAATGTTTCATATTAGTTGTTCCTTTAATTTGTGAGCACATGTATGGAATATCAGTGACAATCCCCTTTCTTTCAGCATCTGTGTCAGTGTTATTTTCCTGTGTCTTCGTGGAATGATGAGTAACATTCAATATTGAAAAAATGATTAAAGTAACTTCAGTATTCTATAATGAATATATGTAGCATTATCTCTGTGGTTCTACTTTTAAATTTCGTACTTTGCTTTTTTCTTTTTTCCTAGTTTTGCTCCATTTAAAGTAATTTTCCTTATTAAACTTTTCTCCACCATGTTGGATATATACATCTTTTTCACATTTTATTTTAGAAATATTTTTTTTGTTGTTGTTGTTGAGGAAAATTGGCCCTGGGTTAACATCCATGCCCATCTTCCTCTACTTTACATAGGACACCACCACAGCATGGCTTGATGAGCAGTGCATAAGTCCGCACCCGGAATCTGAACCCACGAACCCTAGGCCACCAGCAGCGTGTGCAAACTTAACCACTATGCCACCAGGCTGGCCCCTATTTTACAATGTTTTTAATTTGAGAAATAAGAAGAACCCAGAATCTGAAGTCTTGCCTCACTGACTCCTTAATGTTGGATGAAAAATTAATTAGTATTATACTTCTTTTCTTTTTCCTCAAATTCATTGTCTCTAGGTATAGATTAAGCTCTTGGTTCAAGATGGTTTTAAATTTTATGCACATTCTTTAAAGTAGTTTGTATTTTGCATTTTAAAAAATCACATTAACACAAAGTACTTAGACAATTTTTTTACTTTTTCAGTGTTTACTTCTTGGGTATGGTGCTTTTTTTTGAAACTCGTCATCCTCAAACTTGATTATGGATCTGAATTATCTAGAGGGCTTGTTAAAACACAGAAGGTTTGCTGGACCCCACCCAAGACATTCTGATTCAGTAGGTCTCGAGTGGTGCTGGAGGACTAGCATATCCACATTGTGATTGGAAGTTCCTGTGCCAAACATTTCTTATTTTTTTATTTCAGAGGCAGTAAAATCCGTGTCTCAGTGTGAGGGCTGTCCCTACCCAATCCTTTTATTCTTCACAGGTGTCATGCCACAATAATCTTCTTGTACTCCTAACTCCACCTCAGCATTTGGAGGCCCCAACTGACACACAAACGTTCTTCATTTTTCCTCAGAAAGGAGTGCTTTATTTTCAGAAGTCTCACACAATCTGCAAAAAGTTTAATGTGGATGCTGTTCTCTGCTCTTTAGACATTGCAACTTGTTTCTACAACACCTGCCCCAATCTTCCTTGTTCTCAGTATTTAATGCTCTAACATTGGGAACACATGGGGCTTCTGGACATTCTGGACACTCTCCCTTCTTCAAGTTTAATTGATCATATAACATCTGAACTAAGTTGAACTAAAGTTGGCCATAACATGGCTTGTCACATGACCATCAGGTATATGTGTAGTGTGTGTGCACCTCACGGAAACAGAATGTTCCTGGAGTGTGCCTCTCAATGATTCTCCTAAAATTTGATTAAATATGTTCTAAATAGAGGTTCTCAGTTTCAGTTAAATGTACCTAATCCATACATACATTACTGGTCTATAAAATTTTCTATATCATAAACTTATTTTGTTGAATAGCGTGTAAGTTATTTCTATGCTCCCAAGGTCACATGTTTGATTTTAAAATTTATTTTCCTTTCAACTTAAAGAAAGAATTTGTATTAAAAGAAAGAAATCCAAAGGAGTATCCAAGAGAATGAAATACTAGGAGTATGGAGGACTAGATACCTCTAAGGGGTTTCCCTCCACATAACACTATCTTCCATAAAATATAATGTTATTGCATTCTTGAGTTCACATGAAGTAAGCCAAATCTCAAAGGAAAGAAGAAGGAAATTGAAAGCACCAGACAAATTTGGATTCACCCAGTTGTCTAAGGCCAGTACGATCCTCTAATTAAAGGATTTGTCTTTGAGTCACCAGTGACTTGAGGGAATGAATCTGGGAGTCACAGATTAGTTGAGAGTCAAACAAAAAAGTCACTTAGCTTGGTGTCACCTCACATGACTGTGAGCAGAAACCAGTGACATTCTTCCCTGGAGGAAAGAATCTAAACTAAAGCCTTACATTCTGTACACATTAAAATCAGACAAAAATGAGCTCATGATCAATGTTCATCAAACAAATAAGGAATACATGCCATAGTCGCTAAGAGTCATCAAATCATGAACAAATTAAAAATAGAACAATAGATTTACACACTAAAACCTCCAATATTACATTTACCAACTTCAAGATATAACATAACTGTGTATAAAAAATGGAAAGACATAAAATGGAATAACAAAATCAAACAGGAGACTCTAGAAATGATCTGATATATTTGTCAAAGGGCCTTATAGAACTTTAAGAGATGAAAAATAAATAAATGTTGAGTTTTAAAACTCCATAGATGAGTTCTACAACAGAAGAGAGAATAGAAAACTAAATTTGAATTCTGAAGGAAGCAGAATGCAGCATAGAAAGACAAGGAACTAGAAAACATGAAAGATAAGGTAGATATGGAGATGATGAGAGAGAGTAAAGAAAAAAGAGAAATAAAATACTGTACAACAAAAACAAGTGAGTCATGAGGGTAAAACTGAAAGTTAAAGGGTCTATAAATTTCTCAGGAGATAAGAAACTATATCCGCTTCAGGCAATGTGGGCTGGAGGTAAAATAGAAGTAGAGACTATAACTCTCACCCAAATAGAGGAGATACAAGAGAATATGGAAAACAAGTATAAATCAATAAAATTTAATGGGAAATAACGTAACAAAACTTGTGGAAAAAATAGAAGGAAAACATATAGATAGTGGGAGCAAAACAAGGATATAAATAATCACAACAAATGTAAATGGAATAAATTCTCCACTTAAATACAGATAGTTAAATTTGATGCGACAATGACAAATTTAGCTGTATCTTGTTTAGAAGATGTGAAAACTAAAAAACATGGAAAACTAGAAATTCAAAATATAATAGAAGATATAAAGATATGCTAGGAAAATACCAATGAAAAATCAACCCAGGGTAGCTATAATAATATCAGAAAAAACAGATGAGGAAAAAAGCATAATTAGGAATTAAGTGGTTAATCCCCAATGCTATATAAGTTCAACTGATCATGAAGACATAGTCGTTGTTATACTACACACGATGTCATGTGAAGATAATATAGCCTCAACTAGGAAAGGAAGGAGGAGAAGGAAGAGAAGGAGAAGGAGAAGGAGGAGAAGACAAGAAGAAAAAGAAGGTGGAGGAGGAGGAAGTATAGGAGAAGGAGGCAGAGCAAGAGGAGAAATAATATATCATCATAGTGAAGAATTTAAACTTTCCTCTGAGACAAACCATAACATATATCTAATAATAGAGTATTTGAAAAATAAATTAGCAAGTTTGATTTAGTGGATGCACATCGAACCCTATACCCAACAAGTGAAGAACACCTATTCTTCACAAGGACACGGGGAACATTAACAAGCAGTGAGCATGAACTAGGGTACTAATCAATCCTCAAATAATAGAACACTTGAAATAAATACAAGTGACTGCTCTATTTTATTCTTGATGTTATTACAGATCCCAGGCAATAGAAATGCAGAGAATTTTCTTTGGCTTAGGTATTATTTGTGTGTAGAAAGTCTGTAGAAAAGATGAAGACAATATGGGCTATCAGGAATAGGTACCGTTAACGATTAATTTTAATTTTATATTTTTAAAATAAGAAATGGATGAGAAGCTCTTTAAACTTTACAATGCTCTCTCTCTTAGATTCCTAAGTGTTTCTAGTCCTTTCAGTCCTTCTTGATTCTGTCAATTGTTCCTGCCTGTTGATGATTCTTCCTTCATTGGATCTCTGAAGTTCACCTTAGTTTCCTGGTTTTGATGGTGGCAGACACACAGGTTTGAAGGGGCAGAGGCTTAGGCAATTTGATTGACAGCCTTCTGTTGCACCATTCTCAAGGTGCACATGTCATGCATCTATGCTTGTCACGTATCTTTCAGTTGCAATTACTCTTCCTCCCCAGGGCTATGTCCAATCTCATGCTAATATTGTTGCTCTTCTAGGAAGGATTTAATGGTGTGCTCATATAAACAAGCATTTTGGATCCTGAACCACAGAGCCATTTACAAGTCTAATCTGAATGTGATCTGTTTTTCCATTCATTGTACTTTCTTCTATGTATTTAACCAGTTTCTTTCATGAGTGTGGAATTCAGTAAGGACGTTCCACAGCTGGAGTCAAGTGATTTCCTTTAGTTATAAATTCTAAGGCTTCAGGAGAACCATCTGTTGCCACAGACATTCGAGTCAATAGTAAATTCATTTTAATAAAGTCATTGTATTGCATTTGAAGGAAGTCATTTTGAGTATTTTCCCTAAGGATCCCTATCCCTCTATGTAGGTTTCAGTACAAGAACTACTAGTATGTTCTGTCCTTGGTTTTTGCCATTGAGGAAATCAACAGGAACCCTCATATTTTGCCCAACATGTCTCTGGAATTTGATCTCTATAATGCCCTGCCCAGTGAACGGAGGACATTGGAGAGGTCCCTGATTTGGCTTTCAGAGTTGGGCAAGGACATCCCTAATTACAACTGCAGGAGAGACAGCAAGTCTCTAGCGGTCCTTACAGGAACCACCTGGGCAATTTCTGCCCAGATTGGAACACTGCTGGAACTGTACAAATTTCCACAGGTAAGACTGCGTGGGATGGGGAGAGATGAAACCATGTATCCTTTGGTGCCATTCTCAGGTGCCTAAAAAGGAAGAGAGGAGGACACTGGGTTTGTGCATCTCTCAAAGGATATGATCTCAAAGGGTAGGTGTACAGGACATTGATGGGGTATGACATTTCCTTTCTTTGGAGTAGAGAGCAGGTTGAGGGGGAAGGAGAGAAAGCAGTTTCCTGGAACACTGACTGATCTTATTTTCTAGAAAGCTTTCAGGGAGTGGAAAATGATTAGAAAATGAAATGAGCAATTGTCCCCTTCTACCACTCCAGGTGTTGCTGAACAGCCTTCAGGACTGAGACTCTGATTTTTGCCAATCATCGTCCTCATATTGCTTCCAATTTTCTTTTCCTTTTAGCTTACCTATGGTCCTTTTGATCTTACCCTGAATGATGATGAGCAGTTTCCATCTCTCTATTAGATGGCCCCCAGGCACACATCTCTAGCCATTGGCATGGTCTCTTTGCTGCTTCATTTCAGTTGGAGCTGGGTGGGGCTGGTCATCTTGGAAGACAAGAAAGATGTTGAGTTTCTCTCAGACTTGAGAGGAGAGATTTACAGGAATTGAATCTGTGCAGCCTTTGTGGAAATGATCCCTGTCACTGAAAGGTCATATTACTCAAGGACATGGCCATATGATTTGCAATTATAGGAAACAGAAGGGAATGTGGCTATCATTTCTGGTGATGTCAACTCTTTCATAAGCTTGAGCTTTTCTACTTGGGAGTATTTAGTGATATAGAAAGTCTGGGTCACGACATCACAGTGGGATTTTATCCACAGTGAGAGATTTCATCCTTGACTCATTCCATGGGACTCTCATTTTTTCACACCACCATAGTGAGGTCCCTGGCTTTGAAAAATTTATCCAGAGAGTTAACCCTTCCAAATATCCAGAAGACGTTTACCTCACAATGTTGTGGTTCCCCTTTATTCCTTGCACGATTTCTGAGTCTGACTGTAAAACACTGGAGATTTGTCCACCCAATGCCTCCTTGGGATGGTTGCCTTGGCAGATTTTTGACACAACCATTACTGAATGGAGTTACAGTGTGTAAAATGCTGTGTATGCTGTGGCCTGGAGCCTTCACAAGATGCTTCTTCAACATACAGAAAGGCAGCCAATGGGAAGTGGGAAATGTCTGGGGTATTGTCCCTGGCAGGTGAAGTCTCTACCCCTTAACAACATGTACACTCGTAAAAGTGACTTTCTTATGGGGTTCCACAGGTGCTCAAACCAAGCAGTTAGGATTCTTTCTCCAAGAAAAGCACAAGAGTTTCTGTACTTGTTTCACTCTCTAGGAGGTAAATCAAGTCTTGGGTAGTAAGTCATCTACAAGAAGGTTCTAGTGGAAACGAGGAAGTAAGCTATGAGTCAATATCAATGCTTTGTGTCACAAAGGATCCCAACATTCTGCCGGCCTAACCTTTCAATAGGGACTATCCTGCCTTCTCCAATGAAGCTCTTCAATGCCAAGAAGAAGAGATCTTACCCTTTATGTGCCTATCTTGTGCTGAACATCATAGTGAATACTTTACATAAATGATCTCATTTAATTCTGCAACAAATTTAGGTATTGCTAACATCATTTTGCAGATTGATGGTCTGGGAAAATTCAGAGAATGCATGAGGGTGGCTAGATTGTACCTTGTACTCGAGATTTGTCTGAATCCTATCACCACTGATCGTCTTGATATTCTTGTCTTTAGGCTTTTTCTCTTGAAACTAACAGATATTTTAGAAACGTTATGATATTTTAATTCTCCATATGATTTAATTTGCTTTACTTCATTGGATACTTGTAATAAAGTTACATTATGAAGCAAGGATTACAGCCAATGAAAGGCTGTCCCCAATTCAGGGTTTTCTCTTTAACACCCGGGCCCACTTTACCACAGGATGATGTGTCTCTTTTAGCTGCACCCCCTTATGAGGAAGATAGAATTTAACAATCCTGCTGGTGACTCAGTGAATTTGGCTGATGAAGGAAAATCAGATTCAGAGTAAACCATTCTCAACTTTTGGAATTTTCCCGAAGGTCTTGGACTTAAGGTGAAAGTAGGAGAATATTCCCAACATGCTCCACGTGGTCAAGAATTGTCTTTATCTGAGGAGGTGATTGAGTGGGACACGGGAATTACTGAGGTGGATTGAACACAATCATAATTACTTACACCACACATGAATAACCAAACTCTTGTTGGGGCTTTGTGCCCCCTCAGAGCTTCATAAAGGGTCACATATGGGAATTTAACAATTCACTTCCAACTGAAGTAATTTTTTCTTTTACCAATAATCCAAGATGGAAGCAAGACCTTCATTAGCAAAAGGCTGCAAGTTGCTGAAGGTTCAGAAGGTGGTTAGTAATTTTTAGGAATAAATTAAAAAAAATTAAGTTATGTACATGTTTTTTAGAGATAATGTTATTGCACACTTATTACACTGCAGTATAGAGTAAACATAACTTCTTAATGAACTAGGAAATCAAAAAATTGGCGTGACTCACTTTATTGCAATATTTGATTTGTTGCAGTCCTCTGGAAACAAATCCACAATATGTCTGAGGTGTACCAGTGTTTTATATCATACAATAAGCATGGCATCCAACCAATGAATTGGATTTAGATATTTCAAGATTACGTTTGTTAAGACTCAATACTCTAAAACACTCTAGTTACTGGAAAATTAGGTAAAAGTCACAGCTGTTATCAAGTGTTATCTGATTTTCTCCAGACTCCACACTCTGTATGCAGTGAGAGTTGCAGTCCGGGATTCAGGAAGAGCACTCAGGAGAGCAAGGCTGCCTGTTGTTTTGATTGCATTCCCTGCCAAGAGATGAGATTTCCAATGAGATAGGTGAGTATATGCCTTGCAGCGACATTCTCCACATCTGTTATTTTTTTGAAGGGAAACATTTGTCCTGAGCTAACTAACATCTGTTGCCAATCTTCCTCTTTTATTATTGTCCCCAAAACCCTAGTACATAGTTGCATATCCTAGTCGTAATCATTCTAGTTCTTCTATGTGAGCCACCACCACAGCATGGCAATTCACAGAGAGACGGTGTGGTTCCATGACCAGGAAACCAACCTGGGCCACTGAAGTGGTGAGCACTGACCTTTCACCACTAGGCCATCAGGGCTGGCTCTCCACCTCTCTTTTGTATGCACTGTTCTCCCAAAGAAACAGAAAAGCTCTGGATGAGGACTGCAGGGTCAAAATGTTTCCTTCCTCCATTAAGTAATTTAACTTTTATAGCCAATAATATTTCCTCCGAAAATGATACACTCTCTCTCTACCTTGAACTAGCTTGCTTTACTCATTTTAACATCATTGCAGACATTATCATCTCAAGGAAACCCTTTATGACCACTCCACAGTAACCTAACTTAAATCTCTCTCATGGAATCTAATACATGGTATTGTAAGTCCTTACTTTTCATCTTCTTTAAAGCTACATTTAGATCACATTGAACAAATCCTTATCTTTCCAGTGTCTGGTGCTGTTCTTGGCACAGAGCAGGAGCTCAGAAGGTTGTGTTTGATTTAAGAAGTAAGTATTTCCATGGTGTACAATGAGCTTATGGTACAGCTTGGTCCCTGATCTCCTTGAGTTCACAGGTGAGTAGGGGAGACAACATGTAGTGATGTGAATTCAAGGTGGTGACATAGGGCTGCAATATAGGTACGCAGAGACCCATGGGATGAAATAAGTGATAGGATATATGTTTGTGGGGAGGGAAGTGCCATGGACTTCTTCATAGAGGCAGTAGCATTAGTATTATATCAGACTAATGAAGGCGGATTAAATTCTTGGTGGAATTCTTAGAAATGGCAGAAACTGGCAAATTAGCCCTGCATTTAATATTCTAGGGAACTGAGTAAAGGTTCAACATGACTAGAACACAGACAATGTGGGTTTGGGAGTTGGGTCATGAAGTAGAAGAGGGACAGAAAACCAACACTGAAGATTTTTCATACCATAATTAACATCTTGGAATTACTCAGATTTATGATATTAAATGGTGCAATGCTGGAATAACCTCCATGGTGGCATTATCTAATTTTATTTTTGTGATTGATATGAAGCTTATTTTCACAACATCTTTTGTATAATTTCAATTTTTTTGAAATGTACTGAGATTGATGATATAGTCTGGCATATCGTCAATTTGGATAAAGCTTCCACATGCACATTTGGCACGTGGTAAATTTGGGTATATGTTCCATATGCACATCTAAAGAACACCACGTCCACTAACTTCAATTCCTACATGCTTGGAGATTAATAAATACACTTGTAAACAACCGATGATTAATGAGTAAACTATGATGGATATTAGAATGTATTTCCAATTAAAAATATTATTCATCAAATCTTATGGGGGGGAGTTAGAACTATCATTAGAGAGAAATATATAAGCCTAGATTATATATATTTATATATTATTGTGTATATTTAAATATAGAAAGGTTGAAGTTCTAAATTCTAAGCATTCATCACAAGCTAGAAAAAGAGCAGAAAATTAAACAAAAGGAAAATAGAAAACACAAAATGGTAAATATTAGAGGAAGTGTTAACACAATAAAAGGCAAACATCAAAAGGATAAATAAAACTAAATTAGATTCTAATAAATGACAAATATACTCAATAAAATCCTAGTACTAATGTTCAACAAAAGAGAAAAATTGCAACAAAAAAATACCAAGGCTGAAAAGGGAGTAATCAGTGCAGATCATATGGAAAATTTTTAGCATGAAGAAAACATAAATAACATCATGTTGATACAATGAAAATCTAGAGGAAATTCACAAATTTCCAGGCAAATAAAAGTTACAAAACTGTCTCAAGAAAAAATGAAAAATCTGAATATTTCCATACCTATTAGAGAAATTGAGACCATACTTTAAAACATTTCTAGAAACTTGAATTGTAGGCTATTTATTCGGTACAAAGCTGATGAATCTTCCCAAACATTCAGGAAAGAAATAATATACATCTACTCAATCTCTTCCAGAGAATAGGAAATACAGAAATCTTTTTGACTCACTTTGAGAGACCAGATTAACATTGGTACGAAAATCTAACAAAATCATTGCAGGAAAGGAAATTACAGGCCACTCTCTTTCTTGGATTAAATTCATTTATTCTAAAATAAAAAAAAAAATCACATCAATTCAACGTTCCAAATCTAGCTATATTTTATAAGAAGGACATATCATGACCAAATTTGGTTCATGCAATGTAATTCAGTATACTAATCTCTGAAAAAAGAGAAATAATAATCTCAATAACTGTAAGAAAAACTAGTAAAATTAAACACCTATTCATATTTTAAAACAAACAACAACAACAGAAACAACCCTTACCAAATCAGGAACAGAAGGAAACTCTCTTACTCCCATACATAGTATTCACAGAATGGAACTTTATGGTGCACTGTTGAAAGCAAGGATAAGAGAAGAATGTTTAACATCACTGCCTCTATTAGACGTTTTGCTGGAGGTCTTGCCTGATACAATATTGGCAGGAAAAGAAATAAAAGGAATAATTTACTTCAAAGGAAGAAGTAAAATTGATGTTATCTTCAGATGATATTATGGTATAAATGTAAAATCCATATAAATTAATGCATTAACTGAGTTTAGTGGTGGCTGAATACAAGGTTAATATACAAAGTTTTGCTTCCATCTACCCGTCATAAAACATTCAAAATTTAAATTTTAAAAAATGACATTTACAACATCTTAAAGTATGAAGTACCTAGAAATAACTTTAATGAGACTTTCAAAAGATTTCTCTCCATTAATTTATAGAACAGCATTTAGAAAAATGGAGGAAGATTGAAAGAAGTGGAGAGATAAACGAAATTCGTGACTGAACAGACTTAAAATTCTACAGATATCAAAACTGTCCAAATTAATCTACAGCTTCCACAAAATTGCAGCTAAAATGCTGACCCGTTCTGTGGAAATTACAATTGATACAATTCTTATGGAAATGATAAAGGAAAAACTTAGCTAAGAAAATCTTGAAGACAAAGAATAGAGTGGGAGGACTTACTCTACCTGACATCAAGTATTATAGCATCACAATAGAGGAGGTTCATCAAGATGATAAACAAGAAAATCAACGGAAACAAATGGTAAGTTCAGATACAAACTGCTCATATAGGGACTCACGTATAGACGTCTGATTTACAAGGAAACACTGAGGAGGAGTGGGAAAATGAAAGCCTTTTCAATAAACCATGTTGGGTAAATTGGCTGTCTTCATGAAGAAGACAATGACTCGCCAACCCTAACTCACACCATCCACAGAAAACGTTATCAGGCAGATTGTACTTCTAAACGTGAAAAGTGAGAGAATTTAAGGGGATGTAAAGAGGAAGAAGCAATGCCCCTGTAGAAAGACAAGGCATGTATTGATACCTGCAGGGATGAGTGGGCACGGAACACTTTCAGAACCACATGAAGATTTGGGAATCTTAAAAATCAGAGCAGAGGTAGTAGAGGTAGGCAAGACCAAGGTTATACAGTCTTTTTGGTCTTCTTAAGAGTTTGTCGGATTTTTTAATGGAAGATAAGTATGATTCCACTTACATGTAGAAGTATCACTTGTGATGCAGGACAAGGGCAGGGAACCAGAGTAAAGAGACCTTATGATAACATAGGAGAGAAGTGACTAAAATCTTAACAGAAGTGGTGGAAGCGAAATCAAGATGAAATGTACTGGAGATCATTTTAGATGGTATAAAGGGTCTTATTTTGAAACTCCCTAGGAGTGAGGTCTATGACTTGATCATCTCTGTTTCCCTAGAATGTAGCATATTATCTGGCTCATGGAGGTTTTCCAATAACTGCTTGCTCATTGAATGAGTAAATCTAGGCCATAGTTTACAGGGGTACAGCTTAGAGAGACAGGGAGGACTTTTGGTTTTCTGCTGAGAAAAAAGAGCATTCATGAATATGCAAGATAATTACTGAGAAGGATAATAGCTTTGTTTACTTAACCAGAAAGAAGATGGGCAATATTAACTGGGAATGGTTCTCTGCAGAACATTCTGTTATTTGGTGCCTGGAGCAACAAAGGAAGACAATTGGCTAAACTTACCCAATGTCTTCTTTGGGGGCATGCAAATAAGAGAGAATGACTGAGCCTGGGCTGAGGACACTTTGCATCTCTCCCCAGACATGGATCAGTGTGTGAAGTGTCCAGATCATCAGTATGCCAACAGAGAGCAAGATCGCTGCCTCCAAAAAGCTGTGACCTTTCTGGCTTATGAGGACCTCTTGGGGATGGCCCTGGCCTGCACAGCTCTGTGCTTTTCTCTCCTCACAGCTGTGGTGCTGGGGGTCTTTGTGAAGCACCAAGACACTTCCATAGTCAAGGCCAATAATCGGACTCGCAGCTACATCTTGCTCTTCTCCCTCACCCTCTGCTTCCTCTGCTCCTTACTCTTCATTGGTCGTCTCAACACAGCCACCTGCAGTCTTCAACAAATCACATTTGGAGTTGTATTTACTGTGGCAGTTTTCAGTGTCTTGGCCAAAACTATGACTGTGGCTGTGGCCTTCAAGGTTACTGCACCAAGGAGAAGGATGAGGCAGTGGTTGGTGTCAGAGGAACCTAACTTCATCATTCCCATCTCCTCCTTTATCCAGCTGAGTCTCTGTGGAATCTGGCTGAGAACCTCTCCTCCCTTCATTGACACAGATGCACACTCTGAACACCGCCACATCTTCATCGTGTGCAACAAGGGCTCGGTCACTGCCTTCTACTGTCCTTGGACACCTGTGCTGCTTGGCCCTGGGTAGCTTCACAGTGGCTTTCCTGGCCTTGAACCTGCCTGACACGTTTAATGAAGCCAAGTTCCTGACGTTCAGCATGCTGGTGTTCTGCAGTGTCTGGATCACCTTCCTCCCTGTCTACCACAGCACCAAGGGCAAGGTCATGGTGGCCGTGGTGGTCTTCTCCATCTTGGCCTCCAGTGTGGGGCTATTAGGCTGCATATTTGCTCCCAAGTGCTACGTTATTTTCCTAAGGCCAGAGAGAAACACTTCAACAGTGTTAACGAATAAAACACATTCGGGGAGAAAATAATCAAAATGTAAGTTATTTTCATAGGTCACAAGAACTTGCATACACTTGAAAAATAAACTACCACATTTTTGCAGACCCACTTTAAATACCAACTAAACTTACCTTACATCTCTGCTTAATTTTTTGCTTTACGTTTCTTTTGGCTTTGTACAATTTTCCTCTGTCATTCAAATGAACAAATACATAAACATTCATACTAATTCTCCTCTAAAATTATGTGTGAAAGATTGCAAAAATGGCCACACATTAGTCCTCTCCCTCTGTCTGTTTGGTCATAGCATCCCACGTTGACTCTGGGTAGATTTGGTCTTGTAACTTGCTTTGGCCAATGGGACATTAGCAAATGACATAAGCAAAGGCTTGAAAAACAATTGCTCATTGTTGGTACTTCTCCTTCTCTGGCTGCGCTTGGGAAGCCTGAGGCCATCAATATGTGAATGAGTCTAGATAGACTGCACATCTCCATCACTCCAGGTGACTTCAAGTCAACAATCAGATATGTGAGTAAGGCCGTCCTAGACCATTCAATCCCAGCTGAGCCACCAATAGGTCCAGATCAAAATAACTTCCCAGTTAACCCACAGAACTTTGAGAAAAAATAAACTATTCTTATTAGAAGCTACCAATTTTTAGGATATTTTGTTATACAGCAGAACCTAACTGATACATTATGCTACCATATAAATATGTCCTCTCATTATTTGTGTAATTATCACAGATTTCTATTTCTTTATCCAATATCATACACTGGAATATTCTTCTCTAGATTAAGTCTCTGAAAGACAGAGACCATATCATGTTCCATTTTACTTTTACTCCTTCCTCTTTTGAACCAGACATCTTTAAGCATATATATTAAGAATATCTTCACTAATTTTAAGATTATGGATATTCTTCTATATTGTCATCCATCACTGTTATATGCGGTGGATTTTTACTTTTAATTTTAGCCCTATAATCCATTTGGAATGATTTACTTGTGAATAATGTTAGTTGATGGTCCAGTGTTTTATTTTACAAATGGATATCTTTTAGTCTATAAAACAAATACTGCATCATTTTAAAAGTTGATTTGAAGCATATGGAATCTGAATAATGTTTGGAAAACTGATATCTTTGAAACACTGTTTTCAGTCACAAGTATAGTATATCTCTCACTTTAACCTGAGCTTTTACATGCTTTGTATCTCTTTATAATTTTCTTCATATAATTAATGTGTAGTTCCAATTATTTTAACTACTTATCTTAAATAATTCATTGCTCTTATGAATGGAATAATTATTAACATGTTTAAACTAATTCTTGCTCATGTCACAGTATTTTTGAAGTTTCATATAGGAATCTAGCTTCCTTTCGCATTCCTCCACTTATTTACCAGTTCTAAACTTTATAAGTTATGTCCCACTAAAATAATAGATTTTCTCTTCTTCTCTAATATTATGTACCTATTATTCTTTTGATTCTCATTTTTTCATGACTGTGCTCTCCAGTGCCACACTGAATCACAATAGTGTTTCCCATGAGTATTTTCCTCTTAAGTGTAGCGTAAAGATCAGATAAATTCCTTGTCAGGGCAGAGCAGGCATCTAAGAGAGAGAAAGTAAAAACGTGAAGGGGAATCATTTCTAGCTGGACATCAACAGACTTGCTTCTTGTGGCTGTTTGGAGCTGGAGATGTTATGCAATGTGGCCAGCTGAGAATCAGAGGATTGCTCTCTAGTCCCAGGAATTAGTCTTGGTCAAATCTCTCAACCTCTTTAGACCTCATTTTCTTCACCTGTAACATGAAGAGTTGGATGAGTCTTTTTGAGTTCTCAAATCCAGTGACTCCAAGATACCCTTCACCCACATGCCCTTGACAAAGACCAGAGAGAATTTTTAGTTTTCTTCTGCATCAACATTATTATCCATATCACCACTTAAAGACATATCAAATATCTACTTTTGCATGACACTGATAAAACAGGTTCCATACCAAATCGCAGTTCATTGGGATAACAAATCTGTAGTTAATTGTTTAGAGGTAAGTATAGGGATGGGCCTTGCTGGAACCAGCAATCAATGGGCCAAAAAGTCTTGCTTTATTTTACAGCAAGGCTGTGGAAACACTCCCTAATATAACAGAATGCTGAAGTACTTAGAAAGTATGAAATAAATGGGAGCCTTGTATCCATGGTTATGAGCTAATAAGGATATGATTTTTAAAATTTTGTTAATGATGCCATTTGCCTGCTATGGGGCTGTTCTCTGGTGAGTAAAGAGCAGATGTATTCAAGGCCACTTTCATTCCTTTAATAAATATTTACTCAGCGCCTACCACTTGCTGCACGATAGCAGTGATCTATCCTAAGAGCATTTATATTCTAGTAGGGTGACACAGACCAAAACCTAAAAGAGAAACTTGAGGTGATCAATAAAGTTACACATACGTCAAACTTTTTTCATTCTGGACTATTTTTCACCCTTTCCCTACTTTTACTGTTTCCCAGAACTCTAATCATGGACTTGAAAACCCAGAAAGCATTGGTCCCAAGTTTATTCTCGCAACACCCCTGTTTCAAAGACAAAGTGTTTATCATCTGAGAGTATGTCTCTTTAAGACTAAGTTCCTATGAATCAGCATTATTTCCTCACTTTCTTGAGAGGACAGATGTTATTATGAAGGAGAAACAAAATATCATATGGGATTTATACTTGAAATGATGTTTCCACTCTAATTGTGTTATTTAATGTGGTGTGATTTGGGGAAAGTCAGTTACTCCTTTAGAGACAGTGGTAATAATACCCTGAAAAGCATTCTATAGAGATTAAATGAAACAAAGTATGAGAAACTGTTTTGTAAATTGCAAAGCAATCTATTTCAGCTTATTTTTCTAAAAATATTTTCATTTATCCGATCCTTTTTGACTCTACACAACCTGCCTTCACTGAGTTTTATCATTTATTCAACAATAATAATGGGTCAAAATGGTTGAATATTGGAAATTTCATATGGTTCAACTTAATTAATAGGCCATCACAATATTTAATTTGGTTATAATTACAGTTAAATTTTTCATGTTGCCTTACCATGTGCCAGGCACATTCTAGGCATCTGACATGTATTCACTCATTTAATCCTCACAACAATGCTATGGAGACAATACTATTAACCCCTATTGTATGGATGAGGAATATTAGACGTTATATAATTGACCAAAGTCACACAGCTGGTACCCAGGCAGTCTACCTCCAGAATCTCTTTTAGGGATCCATTAGAGGTCGCGGCGCTTACATCGTAAAAGGATCACCCTGGTATCTGGTTGGCGAATGGACAAGAGGGGACTAAGCAAGAAAGCACATGGCTACTGAAATGATCCGGGCAAGCAATTCTGAATACAGGATTTCCTTCCTTTTTAAGGCTGATTAATATTCCATTGTATAGATTCCCCAGATTTTCTTCATCCTTTCACCCACGGATGCACAATTAGGTAGTTTCCATCTCTTGGCTATTGTGAATAATATTGCAGTGCATTTTGTCAAACAATTTCCTGGCACTTAGTGAGTTTGAAAAAATTCTTCTTATACACATTAGTTACTGTAATGACCTACCTTTCTAAATGTCTAAAGTTTAAATATTTGTCATTCTACAGAAATACCTTGCCTAATCATGATTTGTGTTGTTATCAGTTCATGAATGAGCTAAGATTTTCGTGCAAAAATTTGTTATAATGGCTTTTTTTGCATGTATTCAGGAACCTTGCATAATACAGGTATTCCCTGATTCTTGATTTTTAGTAGAGTTTTCTAGTAAGCCTTTAGGATAGGAAATATCTTCGTAGATGTGAGGCAGAGAGCAGAAGAATAATAAAATGATTGTTATATTTAATTACATCAAAAGAAAACTGTCATTTTGCTAAATTGTTTTTACACACCCTTTGCTTATTTGTAAGAATGGCACATATCATTTTATTAATGAAAAGAAAATTCAATAAACAATTTTAACATAAAACAATATCTATTGAGAACTTATATGAAAATTTTAGCAATCTGTTGTCACCAATTTCCTCATCTGCAAAATGGAGATAGATAATACCATCTTCCTTATGGGTTGCTGTGAAAATGCTCAAGAGTAATGTATGTAAAATGCTTATCACCATGTCGGTGGGAAAGTGATGCCTCATTCATTTTTCCACCGGGATGATGACAGCTTTTTTAATGCTTGAAGTCTGTAGTTTTCAAAATACGTTCTACTGTTGTAAAGTGAATCCTTTTTACAAACTCTTTGTAGAGTTAGATCCCTTTGGAATACAAATTCAGGCTCCTGTGTGTGTGCGTGTGTGTGTATGTATACGCACATCTCTCCAATAATACTTCAAGCCTGATAATGAAAAGCTACCTTCCCCACTCTTGACTCTGGTTCCAAAAACAACTTCTTTAATTTTCTGGTTGAAAATCTATATTTCTAAATTAGCTATTCATACAGCTCTTTCATTTTTCCTGTTTTGACTATTTATATTTTCTTTCTTCTCTGAAAAAATCAACATGAAGTGTTCTTACATATGTTAAAAACATAATTCCCCTTGCCCAATATAACTATTTAATGAATTAGGATAAATCAGAATTCAATGTCTACTGTTTTATGACATAAGTGTTTACAATTTTATAGCATACAAATGTTATCGAGAGATGTGTTACATCAGATATTATGAATACATTTTCCTTCTCACTTTTTCCTTTGACCTTTTAAATGGTAAAATTCTCTTGTTTCTTTGTTGTCTTCCTATGGATTCATCACTGGTTCATCTCCTTCCACCAGAAATTTAAATCTCTTTTCAGTAACTTCTGACTCTTGAGACAATTCATGGACTTAATGTTTTGCTTGGGGACATCCCTCTTGGGCTTGAACATATACACCGTCCCACATATACACAGTATGTCTGGAAGGATAGAGGAGGAAAGGACGTTTATATCTGTGCAAAAGGACTGGGAGACAGTGGTAGAGTGAGAATATTTTATTGACTTTGTACCGCTCTTTGAAGTTTTCCTACATGTGCATCTACGATGTAGTGGCCTCCCTCCCCCCAGATTTTTAAAATTAAAATAGCGTTATATCCTTATCTACTGGCTTGGGACAGCAAGTTGTAGAGAAATGTAAATATATGATACAATTTTTTAACGAAATTAAAAAGAGCAAACACGCACAAATATTTAGAATTCTAAATATGGGCCCATCATTCTATTAGGCTGTGTAAACGTGGGGAAAGGATTGAAGAACAGCTGTTCAACATCCAGCTACCTGTACAGTCTAGGGGTCCACGGAGATCCCCGCCTCCAGCCCCGCACCTGGAGCTGATTTCCTCCACCTGTGTAGTCTGTCTGACTTATTCCAGCCACACCCCCGCCTCTTCCTGGCCCTGGAACTGGTCTCCGCCCACAACGTTCGGGCCTGGTTCCGCCCACAGCCTGGTCCCCGCCCACTGCTCACAGAACCGCCCCCCCGGTCCTGGAGTCACTCACACCCTTATCCCCGCCCACAGTCCGCCCCTAGAGCTGGTTCCTGCGCACAGCTCCGCCCCTAGATTTTGTCCCTGTACTTGGTGCTGACGCAGCCCGCTTTCCAGCTTCGCACTCACTCTAGAAATTACACACCTGTCCCGAGGCTGGGGTGTGCGGCCCCGCCCCGCTCGCCGCGTCAACTCACAGCCCCCAAACCTTCGTCCTCCCCGAACGACCGCCCGAGACTGAAAGTGGAAGCGCAGGCGTCGCCGTGGAAGGAGCGGCGGGTCTACGCAATGTGTCCCCTCTTCTACGCGCGGACAGGATACCCTTGGACGTTTGGCCGAAGGGGCGGGGCGCAGTGAGCGGCGGGCGGTCCCGGCTCCAGTCACGGTCCAGGTAGGGGCCTGTGCCGCGGGCAGCCCCGTCAGGGCCCGGCTTCCCTCCGTCCTCCCGGAGCCCCATTTCCCCTGGGCTGTTTGCTCAGGGCTCCCGAGGCTGCTGTTCCTCCTGGCTCCGGGCGCCGCCGTCCCCTCTTCAGAGTCCCCGTCATCGTCCTCCGTGTGATTTTGTCCCCAGGGGGCTTATCCACATCTGCAGATGGTGTTTGGGTTGTTACAAATGGGGCGCTCCTGGCATCTAGAGGGGGAGGCAGGGATGCTGCTCAGCGTCCTCCAGGGCCCAGGACGGCCCGACAGAGAATTATCCGGCCCCAAATGTCAGTGGTGCCGAGGTTGGGAGACCTGCTCCAGGGCCTGAAAATCTCCCGAGCCCTGAATGAAGTGTGGAAATTTTTGACAAGTCAGCCGAGTCACTTACAGGGTCCCTAAATGACAAGCTTGTTTAAAGGGTCCGGAGTCACCAAAAAGTCTCTGTCCAGCCAAGTGAGTTGAGCGAGTCAAGTGCAGACAGCACGAAGCTGGTTTCTCCCATCTTGGGGAGCAGGTGGCTGGATAGGAATCGGGAAAATCCAGTCACAGCCAACAGTTACAGTTAAATCAGTAAATACAAAAAAAGAAGAGTGAATGGGGTGAACTTTCCATCCAACACCCTATAAAAGGCCTCAAAAGCTTGTTTGCGCCTTTTTTTCCCCCCTCAGACACGAGAAGCATCCGTGGAGCTCAAGTTTGAGGTGAAACCAGGCTCAGGGTCCACCTGTCCTCGCTGATCCATGGATTTCTGTGTGGCCAGGTGAGTACCCTGTGGACCTGGTACCAAGAGGTTCCGGCAGCCTCTGCTGTGCAGAAGACCTGCTAGTGAGATTTCCTGGGCTCGGGTTGTCACCACATGGAGTCACTGAGAGTGAAGGTATCTTGAGAAAAATTATTGATGTTTGATGGATTATATTCAAGGGAAAGATGGTAAGCTGTGTGTGTTTCTGTGTGGTAAATATTTCAGTAAGTACAGTTATATGCAAATAAGAACACATGAAACAAACGTAAATAACTACAAATGTGTATTATAGTAGAAAATATAGATTTACTTGCATTGCATAATACTCAAAAGTCAGGATTTATATATAATATAAATACAAAAATGTTTTGCGTGTGTATGCAGTATTAAAAGACATCCCATTAAATATTAGGAGGGATACTCAGCAACATTCCTTAGACCCATTCAATTTGAGTTCTAAAGTCCTATAAATCCTCCACAAAAATTTGAAATAAAGGAGAATTCAGGGAAAAAGATGATTTGAACTTAATAACAAATTTAAAATTGAATTTGCCAGTAGCCAGATTTATTTTGAGCATTTTTTTTCTTTATGACATTTCAAATCATTTGGAAGAGTACTGAGCAACAGAGTAGATTGCAGGGAAGGGCACTAGTCTCCAAAAAGACTGTCCTCACCACCTTGCCTTCTAAAGGGAATTAACTTTGTTTCTTGAAACTTTTCTGAAATAACGGTCTGGTGATTCACGTTGCAGAGAATCTTGTTAAGTAATTTTGTATTTAGTTGTTGGCCTCTACTAATTGTGTGTGTATGTGTGTGTGCCTTTTTCATTTTAGCTTTCCTGTGATGTTCTTGAGGGGAATGTGTGCTTGTCATGCAATAGATAGTCTTTGAGTGTATAATTTATGGTGACAAATCATCCTCGCTTATTCAGAAAAGAGGGGATTTCCAGGACACAGGACGGGTAGTGTTCAAACCAGGGCAGTCCTAGACATATCGAGATGGTTCCTCATCTCATGAGCTAGGCCCTGGGACACATGCATGGGGACCTGGAGAACCAGAGAGACCTTGTCCCACCTCCATGGAATTTATATTGTATTTGGGAATTTGGATTTTGAAATGTTAATGATGAGAGTGATGTAGGAGTTTGGCACAAGGGGAATCAACCTGAGGGGGCAGGGAAGCCCTCTTGAGAAGGACTGATATTTAGCTTCAGAGCTAGAGTTGGGACTGGATTTAGCTAATTGGAGGGTTAGACTGGAGTGAGGGTGTGGGAGTGTGTTGAAGAGAGCATTTCAGGCAGAGGGACCCGCATGAGGACACCCCTGAAGCAGAGAGCCTGGTGTGTCCATGAACTGAGAACAGGGATGGTTGAGCTGAGTGAACACAGGGGGAGGGGCGTGAGCCACACTGGCGAGGGGGACAGGCTGGACCAGATCAGGTGTGACTTAGGACTCTGTTCTAAGACCAGTGGGAAGACTCTGGAGAGATGCGAGTAGAAGGATGATGTGATTAGCGTTTGGTCTAAGCACGTGGGTTAAAATGGACTTCATGGTTAAGAATGAAGACTTAAGAGGCAAGATGGGAGGTGCTGGGAATAAGATTAGGAATAAAATGATTGTTCCCTAGGCCTGGGTGATGGCTGTGGAGTAAGAAAGAAGTAGAAAGAACAGACTTTGGAGTGTAGAACCGAGAGAACATAACGGTACTTTCTTGCCTGCATGTGTCAGATGGCACAGGGCACTGACTGTTCTCGCTGCTGTCCGTGCAGACCTGCAGACGCCCCCTCACCCAGGTCTGTGTGTTCACCCCTCTTTGCCACTCACAGGCCCCCCTCCACATCCTAAAGAAAGTCAGGCCTTACTTGTGAGGGGGTTGTCTCAGACGGGAGACACCGAGGAGAGCCCCTCCAGACATCAGAGCAGCCCCTTCAGCCTCTCCCTCAGCCTCCTCCCTTCCACTCTCTCGCTTTCCACACCCAGAATGACCCTGCTCAGTATTCCACATCCCCATGATCTTCCTCACCCAGGCTTGAGAAGGGTGGGGCAAACACTGGGGTGGACCTCATCTGCACCTTCCACTCTGACCCCCGCACGTCCCAGGCTGGACAGAGAGCGACTAACTGGGAGTTGAGCCATGAGACCCAGCGCGTCACCCACCTGGGCTCCTTCACCCTGGACTGGGACAGCCTCTACGTCAGTGGTGAGGGGCTGTGCTACAGCCACACTGTCTCTCCCAGTCGGAGAACTGTGTTGCCTCCATTGCTCTACAGTGAGCTATGATCCATTGCTCTATCCTCCTGGTCTGGGTTCACTCTTCTCATCACTGTGTGATCACTGGGTCCAGCCTCCTTCCATCTCGTTGCCTCCCCCCTGAACACCCCTCCCCACTTACCCTCTGCTGTTCCCACAAAGGTCCCTACATCCTCCCTCTCCCTTAATCCTTTTGTTCACCCCAACTCTTGCTCAGCTCCTCTCGCCTTCTCTCCACAGGTTACACCTATGGAGCCGTGGCCCCGACTACCACCAGTGAGTATTCCTGGTCCTGATCTCCTGTGTCCCATCCGCATTTGGGGTTGGGGAGCACTTGTTCTCCTTCACCTGCTGTCCTTGGTGATGGAAGCACCTGGAAGGGCCCTAGTTCATCCCTTCTCTCCCTCCCGGGTTCTGGTGGAGAGTCCCAACCCAGGGTGAGAAAACCTTAGACACAGACATGTTCTCCACCACATTCTGACCCCACGTGGTTTTCACTTTAATTCTCCTAAAGCCGCGCCCTTGGTCCTCCTTTTCCAGATATTCCATCCGTCTGTCCAGTTTTCTCTCCGTCCATCTGTCTCTCCACCAAATTCAGTCTCTCTTGTTCACCTATCTCTCTCTCTTGGGCTCCTCTCATCCACAGGCTTGCTCATCCCTCTACTCACACAGTCACCCGTCCCCTCACTCTCCTTTATGCTTCACCTGTGAATGGTGGTCCTGGGAAAGCCACTGCTGGAGACCGGATGAGCCTGGGGGATCCTCCCACTCTATCCCTCCCTGATGACAGCCCTCGCCCCAGCTCCCGAGCCGGTGACCACGTCCCTGCATACTTGATCATCACCTGTGCCACCAGAAGCCACCACAGGTATCTGGGTGCCCCTTTTCCTTCTCAAGAGAAGTTCTCCAGCCCTACTCGTCCACCAGCCAGTTGTGATCCAGGAGCTGGGAAGCCAGGGTGTGAAATTCTGGTTTTAGGGCAATCATGCTGATCACAAAGATTATACCAATGATTCAGTATAAGTCCAGCCCTCAGAGAGCCCTAGTCTTGTGAAATTAACACACCATTATAATACAATGTGGGATATTTTGGGGAGAGGCACCTGGCATAATTTGGAGGGGAAGAGCTTGCTAGACAAATTTTCACCAGGATGGAGTCTTTAAGAATGAGTAGGAGGGAACCTGGCAAATAGAGGATGAAGGGTTTTCCTGGCAGAAAGATTCCATGAGCAAAGTCTCCGACCAGAAACAACATGCCCTATGGGGAGAATTTGGGTTGCGTGAAGCTTAATGTTTAAGCCGCAGTAGATGGAGAAAATGAGACTGAAAGGTCAGCAGGAGCCAGATTGAGTAGAGCCTTGAGTGCCAGGTCAAGAAGGTTGAACTAAACACTGAAGGTCATAGGGAGCCATGGGTGGTACTAGAGCAGTGGTGGCCCTAGTGAGGTATTCATTTCAGAAAGATCCTTCTAGTAGTCCACGTAGAACATCCTTTAGACAGAGCATCGAGTGAGTCTGCTGGGGTGTTGGTCCGGGTGAAGGAAGTTAAGACCTGAGCTAGGACAGGGATGGAGAGAGGAGTGTATGTGAGGACCAGTGTGCAAGGTGAATGGGTGTTACTGGGAGGGAGGAGGAGCTGAGCAGATATGCTGGTTCTGACTTGGGTGACCACACGGGTGGGTGGTGGTGCCACTAGGACAGAAGATGACAGATTATAATGAGTGCAGGACTCTGGTGTGGTCTCAGGCCAGCTTTCAGAGATGGCCATCGCTCTCCCTCTCGTCTTGCAGCTTTGGGGCACAACCTGAAGACCCTCATAGTCAACGTCACCATCTCCACCCTCCGGTATTCATCACACATGAGCAACGGCTCAGCCACGTTCAACTCCACTGAGAGGCTCCTGCAGATCCTGGTGAGACCCTGGTCCCAGCAGCTCCTGGTGGGTTAAATCCCACCCAGCCCCTCCCCCAACCCCTGTCCCTGTCTCTGTATTAATTTTCAGGGACTGGGGACATTGGTAGATGTAATTTGAGTGAGTATGTGCAGTAGTTTCTACGCAGGTATTCTATTTTTCAGACACAGATAAAATAGTGTGGCTACTCCATGCACCAAGAAAATGAATAACTTA
This sequence comes from Diceros bicornis minor, assembly GCF_020826845.1. Classification (NCBI taxonomy): domain Eukaryota; kingdom Metazoa; phylum Chordata; class Mammalia; order Perissodactyla; family Rhinocerotidae; genus Diceros; species Diceros bicornis. The sequence continues at coordinate 134,140 of NW_026691046.1, forward strand.
TCAAATTTTTTCATGATGTGAAGTCTTTAGAGAGTAAATGTCGTGGTTAAGAGCACAGAGTATGGAGCTAACTCCTCATGTCCAAATTCCAGCTCAATCCCTTACTAGATATTTGTATTGACTGAGTTATTTACCTGATTGGTGCCTCAGTTTCTTCATCACTCAGTTGGCAATAATGATCAGCATACCTACTTTGTAGGTTTATGGAGAGTATTAAAGAAGTTAGTGTTTGAAAAATGCTTGGAACACCTAGTGTATTGCCAGTGTTGTACCTATATATTAGAAATAAAATTTAGAAATTCTTCTGACACTGCCTGTGAGCCCCAGAGAGTGACACTGTTGCCTGGATGTATGTAGAATGCACTCCATGACATACGATGAATAAATGAGTGAACAACATTGGCGAATGCATTACCAATGTCACCTATGTCACCCTACAGGCATTCCCAAGCCGAACCACATGCAGACATTCCTGCTCTGTCCTGCATCACATTCCCTGGAGAAATCACTGGGGCTTCTTAGACCCTGGTAACCGTGCCCACTAAAGGTTCTTTTCTGTCAGCAAACCCCAGTCTTTGTCCAATTGCTGCTGGTCACAGGGTCTGTGCTCTGATCCTTGTCTTCACTCGAGGGAGAAGTGCCATCCCCAGAGCTGGGCACACGCAGAGCCTGAGCCTTGGAGAAAATGATTCCCTGGCCCTGGGGCAGGTAGAAGAGCGCAGGGACAGAGTGAGATTTGGGGAAATTCCTCCAAGGGTTGTCAGAAGGGATGGAGGCAGGGGATGTGTCAGCAAGGACTGGTCTGGTTGGTGGGCCTTTGTGGTTAAATAGTAGAGAGGCTGGGAAGTTTCCTAGGTTCTAGCATAATACAATCAATATGACGATCATGAAATCAGAATCAGCCTAATTAAGGCCAAATTAACCCAATGTCAGCTGTTCCCTGACTCTCTAATCCAGTAGTGACTTATAATAAGGGTATTCGTGTTATATCATCTCCTTTTCATTGATTGGCTAGAGTAATTATACTTTACATAGCCTGTATATTTTTACATAGTAAAGAAAAAGTGAGTTTTAAAACAACCCTCCTTGGAAAAGTCTCCTTAACATATTGAATTAATAACAGAAGCCACGACAGGAAATTCACCACATATCTTGAGCTTTAGTCTCTGGTTTTAGATCTTCCTAACTGGTAAATTACCTTGACTTCTGCCTTCTTTCTTGAGATTAGTGCATTTAGGACTAAGTAGGAGTGCAACCTCATGCCATGGGAGAAGTGGTGACTCTAGGAAGAGGTTTGTTTCATTCTGTCAGTGTCTGTGTGTGTGTGTGTGTGTGTGTGTGTATGACAGTTTTTGCTGCATCTGGCAGTGTGGGCCAGTGTAGACTCCTTTTCTAGGGAAAAAATTTCCCTAACCACTTTCTCTGGAATTTATTTTCACTGATGGCTTCATCGGCACTGTCCAATAGTAACATTAAGCACTCTATATTATAGAATTTAATTTTTTTCTTAGTAGCCACATTTTAAAAAATGAAAGCAAACAGGTGAAACTAATTTTAATAGTACATTTTAACCCACTATAACCAAAATATCATCAATGTGGGTCAGTCTATACAAAACTTAATAATGAGAGAGTTTACATTTTTTTCCTGGGTTTCATAAATCCTGTGTGTACTTCTCACTTACAGCACATTCTCCTTTTGTAAGTTGAGTTTTTTCAGACATACATTCTCTGTACTGAGATTTAATGTTCACAGTTGTCAAATAAGATTCACTAGGAGTGGGGTGGATGATAATTTCACTACTGATTTAAGCTCTAATGGAGCTATGAACACCAACTGGTCAATGGGTTAATCAAATGAATAGTCATATAGTACAGAACAATACTATGATTTGGGATTTAGAAAAAGACTGGGGAACGTGAGTCCTGACAGGGAGCACCAGGGATTTTGTTGTTGAGAGTGACAAGGACAAAAAGAGAATAAAGTCATACTCATAAGTGTCTAACAACATGGGGGAGAAGAAATGACCTGCCGTAGTCCTGAATTTTGACCTCGAGCTTTCTGTTCTTGACCCAAATCTCTTTGATGACGTCCCAGGACACAGGTCAGATTAATCCCCACAGGGAGAGAGGGAGGGTAGAAGTACAAGGCATCTGACATAATTGTCCTGGGAAAGCAGGCTTCATTTATCACTCTGATCGACATTCACAATTTATTTTTATAGGGTAAGAGGAAAAGAAGTATGGTGGTCAAATCATCACAGAGGAAGCGACATGATTGTGGAAACCAATCAAACCCAAAGCCTGGTTTGAGCATCTCCATCCCTTTGAGGATGTCCAGTTACATATTCAAGAGGACAGTTACTAGAATCACATCCTATCCTGACAATGAGGTCGGATGCCATCAATGGGAGGAAACGTTGGAGCAGCCCCAACAACTCTGCTGGCAGAAGATACTACAAGGTCTCCAGGCCTGCAGAGTGCAGGTGAACCGTTAAGTCCTTCGGACCTTGCCAAAACCCTGCTGAATCTTGCACCTAGTTGCACAGGTGCATGCCTGCCAGGTGTGCTCGCAGGTGGTCTGAACTCCAGTCCCATGCCCTCCCCTGCCTGGTCTTCAGATTCAGCAGAGACGATCCCAGGAGCTGGTCTGTACATCCCACAGCTCCTTTGCAAACAACTTCTGATGACTCAGGAAGATATCAGGAAACAGGAAGAGAAAGTGAAGACAGCAAGAGAGAGACTGGTGGTAGCACTGATGCAGACAGACTGGCTAGTGAGGCAGGGAGAGTGAGGGGCCAAGAAGGACGTCCCGACAAACACGGTGATAAAAGACAAGACGGGGCAGATGACATGGAGCTCACACTACATCAATGCCTCTGCAGGGGTCATTAGGTTTTCTTGCTTTGAGCTCTTGAAACTTTAATATATACCAATACTTTTCTTTTCTTTGATTCCTTTGCATAACAGAGAAGATACGGACAGTGATCCTTCTGAGGTGGGAGATTGAGTTTCAGGTGAGGAGAGAAAGGAGATCTTTCCTTCCTTTCCTTTCCTGAGTGTTATGTATTTGTATTTTAAGATCAACAAAGAGTTATCGCAGTCAGGGGATTCTTTAGAGTTTTGCCATCACAGTCACAGAGAAAACATACCTAGTCTAAATGGATTGTCCTTTTTGTGTAATATTGCAATAGATTCCAACATAACATTTCACTAAAGAGCTGTTATATCTGTCTTCTCAAAAAAGACACCTACTTCTGGGTCTCTATTTTTCTGGTATTTGTTGCATGTTGAATCACTAGTTGCATACAATGAAATACTGGATTTTCCATTTTTTTAGATTTATATGCATTGGAAATTTGATTCATGAAAATTGATATGCCATTGCGGTATCATGCTGTCAGGAGAACGACTGTTTTCAGCATCACAAGTCTCACAATAAGCCAGTGTGTTGGGATTTATCTATTTGCCTGATCGAGTATGTTGCATTCTTCAAATCCTCTTTATCATTACTTACTTTTGTCCCACAGATTTATCAGTTTCTGAGAGCAATGTGTTAAACAATAATGGAGTATCTTAGTATTTATATCTTCCCTAAAAAATGAGTTATTTTTTAGCTAAATCTTCTCTCCTCTATTCTTCCATGTGGTAATCATCTGGAATTTTGGTGCGAATGTGTTTTTAATGTCTTGTTTTAAAACTAATACTAAATTAGACAGACGGTTTTTTCCTTTCCATGTGACCCCTGTTATGTTTTCCTGGGTTCACATTTCTTCTTCCTGATGTACATTCTTTACCAGTTCTTTCACTGCAGGCCTGTGGGATGTCAACTTTGAGTCTGTTTGTAAGTCAGATAACGTCTTTCTTTCTTTGAAACATAGTGTGAATAGGTGTTTCATTTAGCTTTGTAGTAATTTTTTCCTTCTTTGTCAAGTTATTTAATATTTCTGAGCCTCCACATCTTTACCTTAAAATGGGAATAAAACCCTAAATATTGTGACTGTAACTGGGATAATACACGCAGAGCTTGCCAGTCATGTTGCTTAGGAGAAATTAAATAGTCAATAATGATAACGATTATTAACCATTATAATGATATCATAATAATGTAATATATAATAATAATATATTAATGTATAATAATTATACATTAATTTATAATTATAATGTTCAGTGTATAATGTATAATATATGCAATGTATAATAATATATTAATATTATTAATCATTATAATCCTCAGAGTGTGCATTCTCAGAAAATCACTGCTTAAGATTGAGAATGTGATGCTCACACACAAAAAGTCTGAGAGAGTGGCATGACCGTGACTTTAATTCTCAGCCCTTGGGTATCTTCAGCTGTGGTCGTCTGCACAGTGTGTACAGATAATATAATCTGTACCCACAGCCCCACTGCAGAACAATGCAGCCTGCCTCATGCCTGGGATGCTCTGGGCTGCTTGTTGGGAAGCCTCTGCTGTGAGGCTAGTTGGACTCTGTACAGAGAAAGATGAAAAAAGACTCTTTCTTTTCTCTCAGATCCCCCCCCCGTGTTTTATTCACTTTTACATCCAGAGCAGATACTCTCTTCCCAGAGCCTTGGTGTTACTCTGGGATTCAGGCTTCCCAGACACCTAGTCATTTCAGCTCCCAAGGCCCAAGGTGACTGCAGAGTCATGTCTCACCCACTCCTCCCATCTTGGCCTGTTTCCCGTCATGGAGGACCCATGAGTGGGGAGAGGAGACATTGAGGGTGATTGATCTGGAAGTCCTCGTGAATCTGAGCTTGAGAGAATGAAGCAGAAAAGGGGAACCTGAGATTGCCAGGCCTTCAGTGGGGGAGGAATATGGAGGAACCGAGAGGGGTGTGATGGCTGCACAGAGTCAAGGGGAGGGATGTTCCAAAGTTTCCTAAGAAGGGAAACCTTGCACTGAAGTGGGGATACGATTTTACATGATGGCAATGTCTGTGCTGGTTTCACCAATTCTGGTGTCCCTGAGGGATGAATTGGTGTGACACCACAGGACAGAAGTTGTAGTCACTTTCAGGACTTAAGGAAGGTGAAACCTTTCAGCTTAGTCCCCTGTGAGCCAGTCAGGGGCCAAGTCTAGAAAGGCTTGGAGCCTGTGTCCATCCAATGTGGTTTCGTTCTGTTCCAGCTAAGCTCGTCTGGACCTCAGCTGGGAAAAGGGGACCTCAGATCTAGTCAGATCTAGTCGTCGCAGCTTCCGTAGTTCACCATGAAGCAGGTAATAGCCCAGGCGTCGTCTCTGGAGCTCATAGTCGCCCTCCTTCTACCGCCGGCAGACAATGACTTGTGAGGTGAGGAGAGCACATCAGAATGGTCCAGTCAGCTGCCCAGTATGGGAGACGCCAGGGGAAGGAGATGCCAAAGCCACAGAGACCTGATGCCTCCTGTGTCTCCCTCTTCCTTTTGTCCACTTAATTTTCACCCTCAGTCCTTCTTTTCCTTTCCTTTTCCCTCTTTCGGCTCTCTCTCCCTCTCTTTCCTCTACATGTTCTAGCTTAATTGAGGTATAACGACATACAGTAAACTGCATACATTTAAAGTGAACAATTTGATACATTTTGATTATAACTTATTCAACCAACACCACAATCAAGAAAAGGAATGCCCATCCTCCCCAAATTTTCTCATGCTCATTTTAATTCCTCCTTCCTTGCCGTTTGCAAACACATTCTCATTCCCAGGCAACCAGTGATCCGGTATATGTCCCTATAGATTTTCCTGTATTTTCCAAGGATTTTGATAAATGGGATCATATACAATGTACTCATTTTTTACTGGCTTCTTTCACTCAGCATAATTATTTTGAGATTTATGCTTGTCATTGCATGTACTATGAATTCATTCCTATCCCCAACCCTTCCCTGGCAGCACTGTGCACACACCCGAGTGCTTCCCAGGTTGGAGTGAGAGCCAATAGTACTGCTGCACCCCCAAAAGTAGGAATGCGCCTTGGTGCAACTCTGGGAGGTGTTGGCGGCAGCCCTGGACCTGCAAATGAATGCTTTCCTGGATGGTTGGAAAGCCCACCGTGCCACTGCAGTCCCAATGAATGGCCAATGCTTAGAACCCGTGAAGAAGTCCCACATACCAAGTACATAGACTGGCATGAGCATAAGAAAAGGCAGCAGCAGATATATGCACACATGCAAATGCTTTCCCAGATGGCACAAATAACCATAGTAGTGCTGCGGTCTCACAAGTGGGTAGGTGCCTCCGTGTGACGGCAGCTCTGAGCCCAGTGTGAATGCTTTCCCAGCGGATGGGAACACTCACTGTACCCACACAACTTCCAGCATATGGGGTGGGATCAGAAACACAGCTCATGCTTCCCCCACAGTGGTAGCAGGTGGAATCTGTGACCTGATACTACCACAAATACGCAGGCAAAAGATTAGTTCATCAAACACCATCAGAAACTACACTAACAATTCAGAGCAGAAGGAAATGACAAATCTCCAGAAACGAACCTTGAAGTCACAGAAATTTACAATCTAAATGACAGAGAATTCAAAATAATTGTCATTAAAGAAACTCACCAAGTTACAAGAATGTTAAGACAGTTCGATAAACTCAGGAATAAAATTAATGAGGAAAAGGAATACTTCATCAAAGAGACTGAAACTATTTAAAAAAAAGACAAGCAGAAATTCTGAATATGAAGAACATAATTAATCACATAAAAAAGAATCTAGAATCCTTAAAAAACAGAGGTGATATTATGGATAAAAGAATTAGTGATTTAGAGGATAGAAATATAGAAATGCTTCCAGTGGATGAGGAGAGAAGACTCAGATTTTTAAAAAATGAAGGAATTCTTGGAGAAATATATGACTCAATTATAAAAGCAACCTAAGAATTATATGTATCCTAGAGGGAGAAAAGAGGGAGAAAGGAGCAGAGAGCTTGTTCAAAGAAATAATAGCTGAGAACTTCCTAAACCTGGGGAAGAACCGGACTTACAAATACATGAAGCCAACAGAACGTCTAATTACATCAATGCTAAAAGACCTTCTCCAAGGCATATAATAGTAAAATTGACAAAAGCCAATGACAAAGAAAAAATATTAAGGGAAGCAAGACAGAAGAAAATAACCTACAAAGGAACACCTATCAGGCTTTCAGCATATTTCTTGGCAGAAACTTTACAGGCAAGGAAAGAATGGAATGATATATTAAAAATACTGAAAGACAAAAACTTTCAGCCAAGAATACTCTATCCAGTGAAACGATCCTTATGATACAATGGAGAAATAAAAGTTTTCCCAGATAAACAAAGGCTGAGGGAGTTCATCGCCACTAGATCTCCCATACAAGCAATGATCAAGAACGCCCTCATACCTGAAACAAAAAGAAGGCAAATGTCTACAAAGCTTTGAGCAAAGAGATAAATAGACAGACAAAATCAGAAAGCTACAGCTCTGCTTCACAACAGGGTAGCAAATACTTAATTATAACTTAAAAGAAGAAGGGAAGGAAAGCATCAGAAGTAACTATGAACACTTCAGCTTAGTCACAAATGCACAACACAAAAATGAATAACTTGTGACAACAATAACTCAGAAGGAGAAGAGGAAAGGAATGGAACCTGCTTAGGCTAATAGAGATAAGAGGCTCTCAGAAGATGGACTATGTCATCTATGAGATCTTCATACAAACCTCACAATAACCAGCAAACAAAAAATCAGAGCAGAGCCATAGATCATAAAAAAAGAGAGAACCTCCACAGAAAACCCCCAAAATGAAATGGTAGTCAGAAACATAAAGGAAGAGAAACAGTGGAAATATAGATTAGGTGGGATTAAGCCCTCATGTATCAATAATCACTCTAAATGTAAATCGATTGACTTCTCCAATCAACAGACACAGAGTGGTGGGGTGGATTAGAAAACAAGACCCAACAATACGCTGCCTCCAGGAAACACATCTCAGCACTAAAAACAAACAGGCTCAGAATGAATGGAGGGGAGAAAATACTGCAAGCAAATGGCAAATAAAAGAAAGTAGGTGTTTCCATACTTATATCAGACAAAGCAGACTTCAAGATAAAAAAGACTATGAGAGACAAAGAGGGGCAGTATATAATGATAAAGGGGACTTTCCACCAAGAGGACATAACACTTATAAAGATATATGCACCTAACACAGCAGCACAAAAGAATATAAAGCAACTATCAATAGACCTAAAGGGAGAAATTAACAGCAACACAATAATAGCAGGGGAGCTGAACAACCCACTTACATCCATAGATAGATCATGCATAGAAAGGCAACACGTAAATAGTGGAATTAAATGAAACATATGATCAGATGAACTTAATCGATATATATAGAGCATACCCTCCCAAAAAAGCGGAATACACATTCTTCTTAAGTGCACATGGAAACTTCTCAAAGATATAACATATGTTGTGAAACAAAACAAGCCTGAATAAATTTAAGATTGAAATCATATCAAGCTTCTTTTCTGACCACAATGCTATGGCACTAGAAATCAACTAGAAGACAAAAGATGGGGAAGTTACAAATATGTGGAGACTAAAGAACACAGGACTGAAAAAACATTGGATCAATGAACAAACCAAAGGAGAAATCAAAAAATACCTGAAGACAAATGAAAATGAAAAGACAACAAAACAACTCTTATGGGATGCAGCAAAAGCAGTTCTAAGAAGGAAATTCATAGCAATACAAGTGCACCTCAACAAACAAGAAAAATACCAAATAAGTAACCTTAAACTACACCTAATAGAACCAGAAAATGAAGAACAAATGAAGCCCAAAGTCAGCAGAATAAGGGAAATAATAAAAATTAGAGCAGAAATAAATGAAATAGAGACTAAAAAAACAGTAGAAAGGATCAATGAAACAAAGAGCTGGTTCTTTGTGAAGATTGAAACAAAACTGACAGACCCTTAGCCAGACTCACTAAGAAAAAAAGAGAGAGGCCTCAAAGACATAAAATTAGAAATGAAAGAGGAGAAATTACAACAGATACCACAGAAATCCAAAGGATAATAACAGAATACTTTGAACAACTTACATGCCACCAAATTGGATAACCTAAAAGAAATAGATAAATTATTAGATTCATACAACCTCCCAAAACTGATTCAAGAAGAAATAGAGAAAATAAACAGACAAATCACAAGCAAAGAGATCAAAATGGTCATCAAAAACCTCCCAAAAAACAAAAGTCCAGGACCAGATGCCTTCTCTGGAGAATTCTACCAAATATTCAAACAAGCTTTAATACCTATGCTTCTCAAACTATTCCAAACACTTGAAGAAGATGGAACACTTCCTAATTCATTCTATGAGGCCAACATCACCCTGACAGCAAAAGCAGGCTAGGACAGCACAAAGAAGGAATATTACAGGCCAATATCGCTGATGAACACAGATGCAAAAATCCTCAACTAAATATCAGCAAATCGAACACAGCAATATATTAAAAGGATCATATACCATGATCAAGTGGAATTTATACCAGGGATGCAGAGATGGTTCAACATCCGCAAATCAATCAATGTGATACACCACATTAACAAAATGAGGAATAAAAATCACATGATCCTCTCCACAGATGCAGAGAAAAGATTTGACAAGATCCAACATCCATTTATGATAAAAACTCTCAATAAAATGGGTATAGAAGGAAAGTACCTCAACACAATAAAGGCCATATATCACAAACCCACAGCCAACATCATACTTAATGGTGAAAAACTTAAAGCCATTCCTCTGAGAACAGGAAGAACACAAATGTGCCCACTCTCACCACTCTCATTCAACATAGTACTGGAGGTTTTGGCCAGAGCAATTAGGCTGGAAAAAGAAATAAAAGGAATCCAAATTGGAAAGGAAGAAATGAAACTCTTGCTGTTTGCAGATGAGATGATTGTAAATATAGAAAACCCTAAACAATCCATCAGAAAACTATTAGAAATAATGAACAACTACAGCAAAGTTGCAGCGTACAAAATCAACTTACAAAAATCAGTTGCATTTCTATACTCTTATAATAATGGACTAACAGAAAGAGAACTCAAGAATACAATCCCATTTACAATTGCAACAAAAAGAAAAAAGTGTCTAGGGGTAAATTTAACCAAAGAGGTTAAAGACCTATACAATGAAAACTATAAGACATTGATGGTGCTCAGGGCAAGCTGCCCCAGGAAGCACCACTCTGGTATGCGGATTATTTCGAGCTGAAGACAATAAGGACTCAGAGAGCTCAGGAAAAATATTTGAGTTTCCCCTCCCAAACTGCCTAAAGAATTTAAAACCAAAAAATCTGTTTTAGGAAGGGGTTATTATCATGACTGCTATAAAAGATAATTTAGGATAGAGGTTACAATAGAAAAGGCACCAACAAGCCCATCTTATCGGGAGTCCTGTCTCTCTGGCCACATTCTTTGGATGGCCCTGCGAGGAGTTGTCAGACAATCCTTTACAAGGGAAGTCTCCATTTGCAAAGGTATCTCCCTCTCTGTATTGAGAAAAAGGGGGGGTGAGCTCATTTCTAGTAACTTATCAATGTGGAAGATGAGGCCTTGGGGCTGTATAATAAACCTTACTCTTGTTTACTGTGCTTTAGTGGTAATCTCCTGTAACTGACTCCCCCCACCCCCAAAATCCTCCTTTGTCATTGGCTGAAAATGATATTTAAGACGAGAATTTCTGCTATTGTGTTGAGAAACGCAGTGTCCCTGCTTTCTCCCATGTATACATGTTATTAAACTTGGTATTATTTTCTCCTGCTAACCTGTCTTGTTGATTATTTGGCCAGCCAGAAGAACCTTAAGAGAAAGGGGAGAGGGAGATTCTCCCTCTTCCCCCGACAGTTTTGGCGAGCCAGCCAGGAGAAGCACTGGCTGGTAAGTTGCCTTCTCTGGCTGGAAGACCTGCCTTCTCCCTGGACTACTGCAGATGGTGAGATACGGGAACGCCTGACGAAAGCCGGCAAAAGGTAAGACTTCTTACCACGTCAGCCTCCCGGAATCTCTATCTGCGGAGTCCGGCGGAAGGAAGTGGTGAGAATTTTTTCTCTTTCTAAATTTAGATTGGCAGGAGAAAATATTTGGGAAACTAGTTTCTTGGGCTTTTAGTGACTCTTGGTTTAAATTTGGTAGAGTACTCTTGGTTTTTGATCTTGATCCCTTTTCCTCCCAGAGATAGTCTCTGTTTTTCTCTTTTGTCTGTGTCTTTTGTCATAAGAAGGAAATACCATAGGGTAGGACACAGGCATAGGCCGTATAAGCCTGCTGTCCGGGCAGGCCCCACAGACTGGTGAGTTTGCGGGTCTCACCAGACCGGCGTTTACAAACTTTGCTGTGGGTTATTATGCACATGAAGTGAAGGCCATTGCCAAGGGCATCTTGGAAGCCAAAAAGGCCGCAAATTTGGTGGGCGCGGGTCGAGCAGTTAAGAGCCATTAGGGCTCTCGCCACTTTCAAAAGACTCCCCTGTCAGGATAAGTTGGGTCACGGAACGGGGTAGATGACACAGGTCCCCCGCCAACTGCAAGAAAATGTCCGTGCAATGACGAGGTACTCTGTAAAGCACACAGTCCCCAACCCCGCGGCACCTCCCCCGCTAGGTATTATTCTGGCTCCAAGAGACCTAAGGCGTAGCTAAAGCTGTCATTGTGCACATAAGAAAAAAAAAAAAACCGGATGAGGTTTTTCCTTCTGTCTTGTTCTGTGTCCTGAGAAAACTTGGCTTTGTGACCAGTGAGAATATTCTCCTTGGTCTCCACCATACGGAAGGTGCATTTACCGGGGTGCACCTTGGTGGCCAGTAGAGTAGACTGGGGTTCCGAACTGTCTCTGTCCGGCTGTGCCAAGCTCTCAGGGGAGTCTGAATATCTTTGGGAGTGAATTCTACACTCCCAAAGGGAGTGTAGATGGGGCTACATCATCTGTGCCCTCACCAGGGACACCTCTTGCGTCCATGGGAAAGATTTATTTTAAGCGTGGAAAGTTACCTCCGGGTCTTTCCTTAAAAAGGCTTATTGGTTCGAGTCACTATTGGAATAAATATACAAATGAAGATCCTACTCGTCAATGGCCAGACGACGGATCCTTTGAATTGGAAAAACTTCTATATTGGGGAAAAAAAATGTATTGAAAGCTCTCACATAATTGCTTAATTGGTACCTAAGAATTAAGGCCAGAAAAAGGAAGGAAAAAATTTGACTAGTCTTAAGACCTTGACTCAGGTTACAATTAAATTGAGAACATGTAAAAGTGTAAGTGTTGATAAGATTATAAAGGTTGGAATGTTTGAGCTAATTTTATACAAAGAGGTTACATCAACTTTGCCTGAGTATGTTTTAAAATGTCTGACTGGGAATGCTCCTCTTGTCCAAAATTAGAAGATCAGGACCTATTGATAAAAATCTTAATGATAATTATGTTTAAAGGTATAAGAGGTGACGAAATTTACATGAAATTTTGTAAGAAAAAAACTGTTATTTCTATTACAGAACTGGTTAACAAAAATAGTAGTTTAAATGATGGCTAATTTTATCTGAAGTCTTATGAAGTCTTGTAGGCAATCTAAATAATTATTGGGAATAAGTAACTAAATAGTTGTGAAAAAGATGAATGTTGGATGAACTTTAAACAATAATTATGTGTTATGGTGGTTACAGCTTCCAAACTCTTTTTGGTGACTTAAAACTTGAGAGTTTTGCTAAGTTTTATGATAAAAATTCTCTGAGTATCATCATTTCCAAATAAGATAAGATATTAGACATTGATTGCTAAATGTACATTTGTCTACTTTTGGCTTTTCATTACAGGAAAACTAAAAGGTGTTTTGGGTCTATTGGTAAACATGTGTTTTATTAAAAGATTGTACTATAAAGTAACATGTTTCCAGAAATGATGAAGTAAGTGTTCATAAATTTTCCAAGCCACAAGATACTAATGTAAAAGAAAGTTTATAATTGTTTACTTAGTTTTTACTTACAAATTAAGGTTTCTAAGGGGTAAAATTCCTAATTAGTATATGTGATTGAAGCTACTAAAAATTAAGAAAAATGTGTCTGTGTACAAGGAAAGTAAGATGTATAAAGGTACAAAGAATGGAAATATTTTGTTTGGTTAAGAAAGATAAATTTGTCCTCAAGTACTAGGAGGGAAAAGAAAGACATGGGACAAATTTTGAATGTAAAAAGAAAGTTATAGAAGGTTTGTGGAAGAGGAATTCTGGAAAAGGAGTTTTATGCATGGTCAAGTTGGCTAAGATTGAAATGAATTTAAGTAAATGAGTTTTAATAGCAGAAATAAGCTGGTGCAAAATTAAAATTTGGTCTTCTGTCTCTTAAAAGGATAATTTGCTTAAACTTGATAAAGAGGTTACAAAAGATTTTTCTTTACCTTTGAGTAAGTCTACCTAAAAGACAGAAAAAAAAAACTGTTAAAATAATTTCCTACGTTCAAAAGACTGAGGTCTCTCTATTAAGACTTTTGGACTGTTAATGCTCTGTTTGCTTTGATTGTTTATATTTTTGACAAGCTCCCCCAAAATTCATATCTTAAAGTCTTTTTTTTAACTTTTATTTCTTTGGGAATTTTCAAAGGGCCCTGGAACTTCTCAAAGAAATTTGCTCTCTTCCTATAAGGGGAAAGATACTAAACTTATTAGGCTTATTCAATATGTTCAATTACATGGAAAGCATTGTCAGAACAGTGATGATAAGCCTGCTTAGGTGCTATTATGTGGGCAAATGTTATTGACATAGGTGTTTTAAAATTGTATAACATTACTGAAATTCTGATCTGTCCTGGTTATCAGTCATAATTCTGGTTATTATTATTTTAAAGTGTTGTATGTCACAAAATTAACCAAATTTCCTTGTCAATTGCCATTTTGAGGTCTTGTTGTTTACAGACTTATTTCTTTGCTCTAATGCTTTTGCAAAATGTTTCAACATCAGAAAAATTCATAGAAAGGACTCTGACATTTACACTGGAGTACAGGTTTCTGACAAACTTTCTGATCATAAAACTGAACTTGGTAAAAAAATTACAGAAATCCGATGGAGAAACTGATGACTTCATAAAGCCACTAACAAAAAGAGTGGGATCAAGAATGGATTACACAGGACTGAATAAACTGATAAGGATGCTTATAATTTTTATGATTTTTCATTTGAAGTATTGCTGAATTTTTAATGTTTTGTTTTTTCAGATTTAAGGAAAACTTTTTCTCTTTTCTCCTGAGCTAGCTATGACATAACAATTTGATAAATGATACTTTTGTAAGCAAAATTGAAATATTTACCTTTTTCTCTCTACCTGATCCCTCGAATTTAGAAACTCTTAGTAAGTGAGTATTGTTGTCTTCATGGCAATATAGTTATTTGCATAAGTTCAATAAGAATCTGTTCTCCTTATAACAGGACACAATTGGAAACACTGGTTCTATTACCAAGGTTGTGACTGGAACATCATATTTGCAATATAACCTTTGAGAAATGAAGATTGGACTTTATGGAATAAAGCCACATGGAAATATTAGCCTGGTACCTTATGTTCCAAGCAGCACTTACCAGGATAAGTAAAGAATGTCACTTATCTGGCAGGTACAAGGAAACTTGAAATATTTTGGGGAAACCTCGGAATAGAGGAATTCACCCAAATCTATAGGTATTGCAGGCAAAGTCTGATGACAAAATCCTTGGCTTGGCTTTCCTGGCCTCGAGAGACCTTTAAAGTTCAATGTGAGATTCCTTATAAAAAGTTCCAGCAAAGCAGATTTAAAAGAGCCTATGTGATCAACTGCTATTCTTGCTGTACTTATGTAAATAATTGGGCCAACTCTATTGGAACTAGACTTATTTTGCAAACTAGTTTTAATTTTGCTATCAATAAAAATGAGGGTGATTTTAGAGAAAAAAATTATATTTCAGTAAAAACTATTTCAGTATAAATTTGCGGATATTAGATCCTAGTTTTGTTGTCTTTTGAGGTTTTTGTTTTATATCTGTTGACTAGACTGGATCCTGATTTCTTCTAGTCTCCTGAAATATCTGGCTACAGATGTCCAAACTAACGTTTTCTATTTTTTTCCATCATTTTCATTTAAAATCACTGAGGACTGAACCTGCCCTTTTTCCTGAAGCCTTACAAACTGAAGCTGATGAACTTGATATAAACTTAAGAGATGACCTGACGACACCATCAGAGACATTTTAAACTGCAAAAGATACTTTGACGCTGACATCTAAAATTCTTCTTCACTGGCTGTCCTCTGAACTCAAAAACTGGTTTACAATTTGCTCTAACCATTAATCTTGTTTTTCTTTCATTTACACAAATATGCTTCTGGAGTCTGCCATGCTGTTGGCACAATTTGGAAATCCCGTGGATTCTTAACTTCTGCAGGAACTCCTATTGCTAATGGACACTTAATTGCAGCCTTATTACAAGCTATTCACCTTCCTTCAAAAATTGCCATTGTTCATTGTTCAGCCCATACTAAGGAGATTGATGTCATATCTTTAGGGAATGACAGGGCTGACAGAGCTCCTAAACATGCAGCTCACTATGGACCCCCTTATCCGTTTTCCACCCAATTCTTAAACCTGCCTTTATCCCTGACTGATGTTATTAACTATTAGGCAAATGCCCCACAATCTGAAAAAGACAATTGGATACAAAAGGGTGCCAAACAATTATCAGATGGATTATACATTGGACCAAATGGACTTCCAGTAGCTCCTTTTCTTTTGACTTTTTGGCTTACACTTATCTCCCACCAAATGGGACATATGTGCAAACGGGGGATAGTTAAGGAACTGAAAGACGATTGGTTTTGCCCTGGCATCCATAACATTTCTGACCAAATCCCCTCCCAGTGCACAACTTGCAAATCTTACCAAGTCTCTGGGAGAAATCAGTGTGATCCAGGAAGTCCTCCCAGGCCCACGCTGCCTTTTGCGGCACTCCAAATGGATTTTATAGACATGCCTTCAGCTTTAGCTTACTCTCACTGTTTGGTTATTGTCTGCATGTTTAGTGGATGGACTGAATGCTATCCGACCAGACATGCAGATGCCACAACAGTGGTAAAGAAATTAATAACTGAAGTTATTCCTCGCTTTGGCATTCCTTTATGGATTGAATCAGACCAAGGAACTCATTTTACAGCAGAGATAAACCACTTGCTTGCAAAAACTCTGGGTATTCATTAAAATTTCATACCCCATATCACCCTCAGTCATCAGGGCAAGTGGAACGTAAAAATCTAGATATAAAAAGAACTCTAGGAAAAGTCTGTCAAGAAACTGGACTTAAATGGCCAGAGGCTCTGCCCTTGGCCCTTATGAAGATTCAAAATACTCCAAATAGAAGGCATGGACTGACTCCTTTTGAAATAGTTTTTGGACGTCCGATGCCTACTGGCGTCTCTAAACCTTCAATTCCTGGATTAAATGAATATTATGGGAACTTAAGTGAACAATTTGATGCTATGACTTGTTATATACAAAAATTAACTAGTATACTTGAAGCATATCGTCAACAGGTAAAAGAGGCATGGCCACCACCTTCTGACAAGTCTTACCATCCCTTTCGACCAGGAGACCTGGTGTACATCAAGGTCTTTAGAAAAAAACACGCACTGTCACCTCACTGGGAAGGACCTTATGAAGTTTTACTGACGACCTGCACTGCCATCAAAATAAAAGAAAAATCTTCCTGGATCCATGCGAGCCACGCCAAAATAGACCCAGAACATCGCTCTCAAGACAACTGGGAGATAATCCCCACAGGAGACCTTAAACTAAGGATTTCGAGGGCCAAAACCCAGGCCCCAGAAGCAGCCGACATCACGAAGTAGACAGCTTTTCCCAAGATCACGGATCAAGAAAACCTACTTTGACCCATTTCCTCCCCCTTGCTTCAAAACTCCCTATATATATACACACTCACACACACAAACTATTAGTGGATATATATATATATATATATTTTTTTTTTAATCATTTAATAGAAAGCTGACTGGAGAGTGCTGGTCTCTATCTGTCCCTCTTCCCCTCTCTAAGTCTCCGCTATGGGCTCTTTTCCGATCTGTGTCTTGCTTTTACTAACCCTCTCCTTTTCAACAGGTCGGGCACAGACCAAACACCCCCTTATGCCAGTTTACCAAGCCCTAGCCACGCTAACTAATCAATCTGACTGTTGGTTATGTCAACAGCTAGATAGTGCAAAAGAACCTGAACTAGTCTTTGTTCCTGCTGATATGAACACCTGGTAGACTAAGTATGGAAAATGGATGAATAACAGCGTATGGTATCCGCAACAAGGGAAACTTCACTCTGCTTCTTCTCCTGGTGAGTCACTTGGGCCCCAGAAAGATTACTTAGAAGGTCAAGGACTGTCCCTTGCCCAAGCACAAATAATAAGTGAAAGTTTTTCCCTCTGCATTGAAAGTAAACATGGCACTGGACCTTTCCTGGGTGATATACCGAGACAATATTGCCGTCAAACTCTGTGGTTTGATTCCGCAGGTGGCATCTTCAGAACTCTCAAGGGAATTGTAAGTGACTCTATCACTACTCCCTCTGGCACAAACATTTGCCAAATCACCAAGTGCTCTGGATGGCTTACGAGCCACCCGTGTGCAACTTGGGGTATAGCAGCTATCCGCATGGTTAAGCTGCCCAATGCCACAGACTATATATGGGTGGATCAAAAATCTGGACTCACCTGGTCAGGTGACAAGACCAGGCTTTATAGCTGCCAAAATCAGACTGCAGGCCTCCTGTACCAGCTATTCCACAATCTATTCTGTTCTCGCAGACTGACAGGAGCTCATGGGAAATGGAGATGTTTAGGTAGTAATAGTGCAAGTGGCACAGATCATGAAATAGTCCAGATCCTGGGAACTACAGATTCAATTCTAACCTTGTCTTTAAACTACACTGGTCTTTTCATTTTATGCGGCAACAAAGTGTATAAAGGATTCCCACCTAATTGGTCAGGACGATGCGGACTTGGATACCTGGCTCCTTCTGTCACCAAACACTCCACCTTAAATGCTAGCCAAATTACAAACTTGGGTTCGTTTGTTCATAAGATTGTGCCACATAAACGTGCCAGTCGAGAAATCGTGGAAAATCCACTTGTGTATCACAACTCCAAGTTCTTTTCAGCCTTGAGAGTCCTATTCCCCGGCTTTGGAGATTATGAGTTAGAGAAAGCAATATTAAATCTCTCTATGGTAATGGAACAAGAGTTCAACACCACCATGCAAACCTTAAACATACTCCAGTCAGAGATTAACAGCCTAGCATCTGTGGTGCTCCAAAATCGACGTGCTCTGGACATACTCACTGCTCAGCAAGGAGGAGCATGCGCAATCTTTGGAGAAAAATGTTGCTTTTATGTGAATCAAACAGGTCAAGTAATATCTAACTTAAATCTATTAAAAGAGAAGATTGACATTTTTCATCAGATAAACGAAGCTCACACATTTTATTGGACTGACTTATTTCCAGGATTGGGGGACTGGTTTAATGGAATGTGGGGAAATGTGCTCCGATTTGTTCTTTTCTGCCTGTTCATCCTCATTCTAATCTACGTTCTTTTCTCTCTTTGCAGACTTCTTATCACTCGGATACTAACACGATTTCTCTCTCCACAGTCACCAGCTCAGCTTTTAATATGTGAAACTTCTAGGGAAGTTTCAGAGGAGGGAACTGATGGTGCTCAGGGCAAGCTGCCCCAGGAAGCACCACTCTGGTATGCGGATTATTTCGAGCTGAAGACAATAAGGACTCAGAGAGCTCAGGAAAAATATTTGAGTTTCCCCTCCCAAACTGCCTAAAGAATTTAAAACCAAAAAATCTGTTTTAGGAAGGGGTTATTATCATGACTGCTATAAAAGATAATTTAGGATAGAGGTTACAATAGAAAAGGCACCAACAAGCCCATCTTATCGGGAATCCTGTCTCTCTGGCCACATTCTTTGGATGGCCCTGCGAGGAGTTGTCAGACAATCCTTTACAAGGGAAGTCTCCATTTGTAAAGGTATCTCCCTCTCTGTATTGAGAAAAAGGGGGGGTGAGCTCATTTCTAGTAACTTATCAATGTGGAAGATGAGGCCTTGGGGCTGTATAATAAACCTTACTCTTGTTTACTGTGCTTTAGTGGTAATCTCCTGTAACTGACTCCCCCCACCCCCAAAATCCTCCTTTGTCATTGGCTGAAAATGATATTTAAGACGAGAATTTCTGCTATTGTGTTGAGAAACGCAGTGTCCCTGCTTTCTCCCATGTATACATGTTATTAAACTTGGTATTATTTTCTCCTGCTAACCTGTCTTGTTGATTATTTGGCCAGCCAGAAGAACCTTAAGGGAAAGGGCAGAGGGAGATTCTCCCTCTTCCCCCGACAACATTATTGAAAGAAATCAATGATGACCTGAAGTAATGGGAAGATATTCCATGCACATGGATTGGAAGAATAAACACAGTTAAAATGCCCATATTACCTAAAGTAATCTACAGATTCAAAGCAATCCCAATCAGAATCCCAATGACATTCTTCATAGAAACAGAACACAGAATCCTAAAATATATATGGAATAACAAAAGACCTCAAATAGCCAAAGAAATACTGAGAAGAAAGAACAAAGCTGGAGGCATCACAATCCTAACTTGAAAATATATTACATAGCTATAGTAATCAAAATGGCATGGTACTGGCACAAAAACAGACTCATAGATCAATGGAGCAGAACTGAAAGCCCAGAAAACAAACCACACATCTGTGGTCAGTTAATCTCTGACAAAGGAGCCAAGATCATAAAATGGAGAAAGGAAAGTCTCTTCAATAAACGCTGTTGGGAAAACTGGACAGCCACATGCAAATGAATGAAAGTAGATCATTATCTTCCACCATACACAAAAATTAACTCAAAATGGATAAAAGACTTGAATCTAACACTTGATATAATAAAACTCCTAGAAGAAAACATACGCAGTACAGTCTTTGACATTGGTCTTAGCTGCACCCTTCCCAATACCATGTCTACTCAGGCAAGGGAAAGAAAAGAAAAAATATACAAATGGGACTACATGAGACTAAAAGACTTCTGCAAGGCAAAGAAAACGATGAACAAAACGAAAAGACAGGGCCAGCCCCGTGGCTTAGTGGTTAACTGCGCAAGCTCCGCTACTGACGGCCCAGGTTCGGATCCCAGAAGCACACAGATGCACCGCTTGTCTGGCCATGCTGAGGCCACATCCCACATACAGCAACTAGAAGGATGTGCAACTATGACATACAACTATCAACTGGGACTTTGGGGAAAAAATAAAGGAGGAGGATTAGCAATAGATGTTAGCTCAGAGCTGGTCTTCCTCAGGAAAAAAGAGGAGGATTAGCACGGATGTTAGCTCAGGGTTGATCTTCCTCAAAAAAAAAAAAAAAAACGAAAAGACAACCCACGAACTGGGAGAAAATATTTGCAAATCATCTATCTGAGAAGGGGTTAATCTCCAAAATATATAAACAACTCATACACTCAACAACAACAAAAAAGATAATCCAATCTAAAAATGGGCAGAGGATATGAATAGACATTTTTCCAAAGAATATATACAGAAGCCCAACAGGCACATGAAAAGATGTATAACATCATTAATTATTAGGGATATTCAAATCAATACTACAATGAGAGATCACCTTACACCTGTCAGAATGGCTATAACTCCCAAGACAAAAAATAACAAATGTTGGAGAGGATAAGGAGAAAAGAGCACCCTCACACACTGCTGGTGGGAATGCAAACTGGTGCAGCCACCAGGGAAAACAGTATGGAGATTTCTCAAAAAATTAAAAATAGAAATACCATACCTTCCAGCTATCCCACTACTGGGTATTTATCCAAAGAAGTTGAAATCAACAATTCAAAGAGATTTACGCACCCCTGTGTTCACTATGGCATTATTCACTATAGCCAAGACATGGAAGCACCCCAAGTGCCCTGCTACAGATGAATGGATAAAGAACATGTGGTATGTCTTATATACAATGGAATACTACTCAGCCAGAAAAAAAAAACAAGATCATCCTGTTTGCAAAACCTGGATGGACCTTAGGGTGTGATGTTAAATGAAATAAGCCAGACAAAGAAATATGCATAATTTCACTCATATGTAGAAGATAAACATACACAGGGATAAAGAGAACAGATTAGTGCTTACCAGAGGGGAAGGGGGCTGGGGGTTGAGTGAAAAAGTTAAAGGGGTACAGGTGCATGGTATGGATAAAAGTCAGACTACTGGTGGTAAGCACGATGCCGTCTATACAGAAAATCACAAATAATAATGGACACCCGAAATTACACAATGTTAAAACCCTTTATAACTTCAATAAAATAATTAAAAAAGAAAAAAAATCATTCATTCCTTTTTATGGTTGAATAGTACTCCACTGTGGGGATATACCACACTTTGTGTATCCATTCACTAGTAGATGGACGTTTGGGTTGTTTTCCGTTTTTGTCTACTATAAATAGGTTGTTATCAACATGTGTGTACAAGTCTGTGTATAGACATATGTGTTATTTCCCTTAGATGGATTCCTAGGAGAGGAATGGCTGGGTAGACGTATGTAATTATTAAAGACGAATCCAAGCTATTTTTCACCAGCACTGAGAGTTTCAGTGACTTGACATCTTCAACAACATTTGCTATAGTCAGTTTTTTTAATTTTAGCCATTCTCAAGTGTGGTGGAATCTCATGATGACTGTCACTTACATTTCCCCAATGACTCATGTTGTGAAGGAGAAGGCAAGCCACACACAGACTGGGAGAAAACATCTGCAAAACATATCCCTAGAAAAGGATGTGTATTTATAATATATAAATAGCTCTTACAACGCAATAGTAAGAAGACCAGCAACACGTCATGGCTTACCAGGAGACAGCAGATCAGGCCTGTGATGAGCACCAGGAGTCCTGCCAAGCAGATGAGGATGAGGGCCCAGAACGGGAGGTCTGGGGAGACAAGTGGTGGGGTGAGCCACGTCCTTTCATCGCCCCAGGGCTCCTGGTGACCCCACTGTGTCTCAACCCTCCTTGACAAGGGTTGGCCAACATTCTTCATCATCCAAGACACTGTGCGCATGGTTCTCTTCGATGAGACACAGCATCAAGACACTCGTCCCCTACCATGGGCTGGGGCTTCCTGCAGGTTTACCAGGCTTCTCAGTCAAGGTGTCATCTCTATTGGGAGAATATTCTGGAAGTGAATGAAATGGAGAATGCATGTGAGTGTGTTTCACTCTTTTAAATAAAACTTTTTAGACACAGAAAAATAAAGACAACAGTCTCATAAACATCCATCATCTAGATTTAACAATGTATAGTCCATCCAATTAAAACAATATTTCATCAATGTATAAACTATTAACACTTGCCACCCTTGATTCATCCCATGTTTTCAATGAAATATTAAAGTCAAGTAGACATCATGATGTTTCACCCCATTTTAGTTTCCATCTCTAAAAAGTGAGCACACTTTGCTACAAAATCCAAGACCATTATCACAGAACAAAAGTGTAATAAATTAAACCAAATTCATACCTCTGGGCACAGAGGACTGAATTTGGGCTGGACTTTCTTATGACGGTCGGGGGGAGAATGGGTCATCACAGTTGGCAAGCCTATGGGATCTCTCTAAATTTGTAAAATCCCACTCAAGTGTTCTTCCATGCCTAGAAACATATCATCCACTTCTCCTTTATCTATTTGCTTAATATTCATTTTCTAGGATTAACCTACAATGTAATATCCTGCAGGAAGTCTTCTCTGATTACCGCCTCCAAATATGAGTTTGCTCACATCGAATAATTGATAAGTTTCAATTCTCTATTCTTGTTATTGCCAGCTACAACATAAACTCCAGGAGGGGAGGACACACAGCACCCAGTGGGCATGGGGGGAGGGGTGCAGGTCCCCCTACTTGTACCTCTATCTAGACAAACTCTTAGAGGTGTGCTGTCTGATATGGATCAGCAACAAGTCTCGTTTTGAATTAAAATTAATTTTAGTTAAATAAAATAAAAAAATCTAGTACCTCAGTAACACTAAAAATCAGTAACAATAAAGAGCAGTCACAATATCATCCTTCGAGTACTCAACAGCCACATATGGCTATGCATTGGAGAGCACAGATATAGAACATTCCACCACTGCAGAAAGTTCTAGCGCATTGGTGCTCATCTAGCGTGGGACTTGGCAAACTATAGCCTGTGGATCAGAAACCACATGACCCCCAAACCTGTAAGTCTGCTTCACACACAGCTGGAGGCCCTCACTGACCATCTGGCCCAGTGGCTTACAGTGCAGAGATAAGGAAACAAAAGTCCAGAGAGGGGAGGTGACTAGCTTGAGGTCACAGAGCTGTCTAGGAGAAGGTGACGGCCTCTTATATCACACTGGTGTCCTTTTCTCTCTCTCAATGGTGGGTAAAGACTGGGGGACTATGCCACCTCCTGCCAGCCTGAGAAAGGTCAATGCTCTCTCAGCCCCAGGCATCCAGAGTCCCCAGAAAAGCCTCACTTCCTTTCACAATGACCAGGGAGCCTTACCATCCCCAAGGACACTCTTCCTGTCCAGAGTCAAGTTCTGCAGCTTGGTCCATTCTTGGTCAGCTGCAAGAATTCCTCATAGATGGCAACTCTGTCCAGTCTCTGTGCCAAGGCGACAAGGTACACAGGGAGTCCACTCCAGTGTGGTTACTGTGGGGGACAGAACTGGAAGGCCACAAGGGATGAACAAGAGTGTCTAGAATTCTACCCTGATTCTAGATTCCCTTCTTCTGGGTCCTGTCCAAGATAACTTTCTACAATAATGTAAACATTTGTCTGCACTAACGAATACACTCATTATTAGCCCCATGTTGTTATCGAGCACTTAAAATGTGGCTAGTGTGTGTGAGTGAGGAACTGAATTTCTCATGTAATTTAATTTTAAGTAATTAATTTATAAATAAATAACCACAGGGAGAACATTTTTGAAACATTTGAGAAAGGACTTCTGCAAATGCATAAAAACAATGAGAACACTGGTAAAAATGGTCAAAATCAACTTTTCAGAAGTCTAGAAATTAATCAACGGCTTGTAAGTATCTGAGGAGGGTTTAGTGAAGAAACATGGTGGAATCTTGATAAAGGGAGCAAACTTTGTGGCACTACAACTTGCACTATCCCATCCTGCTCTCACAATATCCTCCATAACTTTGAAAGCCATCAGTCTCAGAACCATGGTAGCTGAGACAACCAGCAGCCCAGCAGCCATAATGGGTTTGGAGCTCTGAAAAGACCCATCCCCATCGAACTCTCACTAGCTGACCTGCCTGGCAGCTCCCCGAAAAAGCCCCATGTTCAGGGTTTGACGTTACTTGACTCAGAGCTTGCCCAGGGTGGAAAGTCTGTCCCCAGGACACTTGATAAAAATATTCAGGGCTAATTGTTTTCTATTGTAGTTGCCTGAGGGAGTGATACCAGCTGAGACAGGCAAGAGGTGAGCCAAAAACTTAGAAGAAAAATTGGGGGAATGAGATGTCCACAGGGGGCTTTGAAAAGCTCCAGTGTATTTGCGGGCATCTAGAAGGCCACAAGTGCTCAGGGCTGTGGCACGCCCAGGAAAGACTTGAGAACATCTTAATCTCTCACCTCTAGTTGAAGGGTTAGCTTAATATCTGAAAACTTGGTTATGTATTACACAATATTAATAGAATACGGGCCAATACCATGCAATCTCCATCACATATACAGAAAAGAATTTCACAAAATACAACGCCCTTCATGTCTAAAAAAGAAAACACTCAACAAATTAGGAATAGAAAAAAACTTTCTCAACCTATAAACAGCATCGATGAAAAACCCACGGCTAACACCATATTCAATGGTGAAAGACTGAAAATTTCCCCCTAAGGCCAGGGACAAGACAATGATTCTTCCCATATCTCGTATGTTAATCACAGGTACTAGAGGTTCTAATGAGGGCAATTAGGCAAGAAAAAGGAATAAAGAAACCCAGATTGGAAGGGAAGAGGTAAAACTATTTGTTTTGCAGATGAGAAGATATTGTATATAGAAAAACCTAAAAAATACACTCCTCCCCACACATAATATGTCAATCGTATCCTAATAGGTGTATAAAAAATTTAAATTGCCCCATGTGTTTAGTGGCTAGACTATTGGAGAGCACAGTTAGACTGCTGATATTTGTTGAAAGTCTCCAGAAGAGGAGGAGGAGGAGGATGCTGGAGGTTGGTGACACTAAACGTTAATGCTTTCCTCATCCCCCCAAAACCTATGGAAGGAGATGTTAGGATTAGCTGACAGGGATGTGGGGCAGAATGGGCACGATGTAAGTGACTTCCAGATCAATGATGTGTCACGGGAGCTCAGAGTCATCAGCCACCAGCTCAGCCAATGCTTCCAATCTCCTCAACCTACATCAAGTCGGTGACCAGGCAGGAATGAAATATGTCTCAAAGCTGGCTGCCTCTGTAGAGCTTGGTGACCTAGAACAAACATGAGGGAGAGTGGGTGAGGTGGAGGTCTCCCGGGGACGCAGGGGGCCACTGGAGCCAGTGAAAGATCATAGACCTTGGGGCAAGGGAGACCTGACTTCTAATCCTGGCTCTGCCCCTAACTCACTGTGTGACCTTTGGCACAATACTCCCCTTTCTGAGCTTCAGTTTACCCATGCGAGAAATGGGGAAGGCAGCTAGGACATCACATCTGGACACTGAGAGAACCCAGACATGCAGGGAAAGTGAAGGGTTGAAACAATCACACAACAGATATAAGTCAGACAGAGGAATGACGGTGCCCTCAGGGCAAGGAGAGACGGGAGAGGGAAACCCCACCTGGTCCTGGGTGTCCCTCAGCAGGGCAGTGTACTCCGAGGATGTGGGCTCCGAGTTGTTGAGGTTCCAGCTGATGATGTAGAAATGTAGCTGGTGCTCTTTCTTGATGGATAAACTCCAGGCTGCAGAGCCTGGAGCCACCGAGAGGAAGAGCAGACAGGTGGAGATTCTCAGCTCCCTGCACAGAGGCATGGTGGCCCACGGGGTCAGGGTGGTGGGTGCAGACAGCGTCCACACTGGTGGCTGGCCCATCCTTCTCAGGCCTGGGGAGAGAGGGATGTGGGGACTCTAGAGAGAGGTCCTGAAAGCTCTGGGGGTGGGGGCCAGACCAGGAAGGAAGAAATGGGAGGACAGTGGGGAGACAGAGAGGGGTGGTCACAAAAGTGGTCATTAGGGGCAAATGCTCAGGGGAGGGTCTCACCTGAGGGAGACCAGTCTGCAACTCGAGTAGAAGGGACCCAGGCTGCTCTTCTTAAACAAGGATCCAGCTGGGGAGGAAGGAGGAGGAGGAGGAGCAGGAGGGACAGGGGTTGGGGGAGGGGCTGGGTGGGAATTAACCCACCAGGAGCTGCTGGGACCAGGGTCTCACCAGGATCTGCAGGAGCCTCTCAGTGGAGTTGAACGTGGCTGAGCCGTTGCTCATGTGTGATGAATACCGAAGGGTGGAGATGGTGACATTGACTGTGAGGGTCTTCAGGTTGTGCCCCAAAGCTGCAAGACGAGAGGGAGAGCGATGGCCATCTCTGAAAGCTGGCCTGAGACCACACCAGAGTCCTGTACTCATTATAATCTGTCGTCTTCTGTCCCAGTGGCACCACCACCCACCCGTGTGGTAACCCAAGTCAGAACCAGCATATCTGCTCAGCTCCTCCTCCCTCCCAGTAACACCCATTCACCTTGCACACTGGTCCTCACATACACTCCCTCTCTCCATCCCTGTCCTAGCTCAGGTCTTAACTTCCTTCACCCGGACCAACACCCCAGCAGACTCACTCGATGCTCTGTCTAAATGATGTTCTACGTGGACTACTAGAAGAATCTTTCTGAAATGAATACCTCACTAGGGCCACCACTGCTCTAGTACCACCCATGGCTCCCTATGGCCTTCAGTGTTTAGTTCAACCTTCTTGACCTGGCACTCAAGGCTCTACTCAATCTGGCTCCTGCTGACCTTTCAGTCTCATTTTATTCATCTTCTGCAGGTTAAACATTATGCTTCTTGCAACCCAAATTCGTTTCAATTCTCCCCATAGGGCATGTTGTTTCTGGCCGGAGCCTTTGCTCATGGAATCCTCTCTGCCAGGAAAACCCTTCATCCTCTATTTGCCAGGTACCCTCCTACTCATTCTTAAAGTCTTCATTCTGGTGTAACTTTCTCTAGCAAGCTCTTCCCCTCAAAATTATGCCAGGTGCCTCTCCCCAAAATATCCCACATTGTATTATAATGGTGTGTTAATTTCACAAGACTAGGGGCTCTCTGAGGGCTGGCCTCAGACTGAATCGTTGGTATAATCTTTGTGATCAGCATGATTGCTCTAAAACCAGAATTTCACACCCTGGCTTCCCAGCTCCTGGATCACAACTGGCTCGTGGGGGAGTGGGGCCAGAGAGCTTCTCTTGGGAAGGAAAAGGGGCCCCCAGATACCTGTGGTGGCTTCTGGTGGCACAGGCGATGATCAAGTATGCAGGGACGTGGTGGCCGGCTCGGGAGCTGTGGAGAGGGCTGTCAGCAGGGAGGGAGAGAGTGGGAGGAGCCTCCAGGCTCACACGGGCTCCAGCACTGGCTGTCTCAGGACCACCATTCACAGATGAAGCATAAATGAGAGTGAGGGGACGGGTGACTGTGTGAGCAGAGGGACGAGCAAGCCTGTTGGTGAGAGGAGCCCAAGAGAGAGAGATAGGTGAACAAGAGAGACTGAACTTGGAGGAGAGACAGATAGACAGGCAGAAAAATGGGCAGATGGATAGGATACCTGGAAAAGGAGGACCAAGGGGGGGGCTTTAGGAGAATTAAAGTGAAAACCACGTGGGGTCAGAATGTGGTGGAGAACATGTTTGTGTCTAAGGCTTTCTCACACTGGGCTGGGACTCTCCACCAGAACCTGGGCGGGAGAGAAGGGATGATTTAGGGCCCTTCCAGGTGCTTCCCTCACCAAGGACAGCAGGTGAAGGAGAACAAGTGCTCCCCAACCCCAAATGCAGACGGGACACAGGAGATCAGGGCCAGGAATACTCATTGGTGGTAGTCGGGGCCACGGCTCCATAGGTGTAACCTGTGGAGAGAATGCGAGAGGAGCTGAGCAAGAGTTGGGGTGAACATAAAGAATTAAGGGAGAGGAAGGATGTAGGGACCTTTGTGGGAAAAGCAGAGGGGAAAGCAGCGGGGACGAGTGGAGGGGTGTTCAGGGGGAAGGCAACGAGATGGAAGGTGGCTGGACCCAGTGATCACACAGTGATGAGAAGACTGAACCCAGACCAGGAGGATAGAGAGATGGATCATAGCTCACTTTAGAGCAATGGAGGGAACACAGAACTCCGACTGGGAGAGAGAGTGTGGCTGTAGCACAGCCCCTCACCACCGACGTAGAGGCTGTCCCCGTCCAGGGTGAAGGCGCCCAGGTGGGTGACACACTGGGTCTCATGGCTCAGCTTCCAGTAGAGTCCCTCTCTGTCCAGCCCGGGACCTGTGGAGGTCAGAGTGGAAGGTGCAGATCATGTCCACCCCAGTGGCTGCCCCATCCTTCTCAAGCCTGGGTGAGGAAGATCATGGGGATGTGGAATACTGAGCAGGGTCATTCTGGGTGTGGATAGCGAGAGAGGGGAAGGGAGGAGGCTGATGGAGATGCTGAAGGGGCTGCTCTGATGCCTGCAGGGTCTCTCCTAGGTGTCTCCCGTGTGAGACACCCCCCTCACAAGTAAGGCCTGGCTTCTTTTAGGATGTGGAGGGGGGCCTGTGAGTGGCAAAGAGGGGTGAACACACAGACCTGTGTGAGGGGGTGCCTGCAGGTCTGCACGGACAGCAGCGAGAACAGTCAGTGCCCTGTGCCATCTGACACATGCAGGCAAGAAAGTACCGTTATGTTCTCTCGGTTCTACATTCCAAGGTCTTTTCTTTCTACTTCTTTCCTACTCCACAGCCATCACCCAGGCCTAGGGAACAATCATCTTATTCCTAATCTTATTCCCAGCACCTCCCATCTTGCCTACTAAGTCTTCATTCTTAACCATGAAGTCCATTTTAACCCACGTGCTTAGACCAAACGCTAATCACATCATCCTTCTACTCGCATCTCTCCAGAGTCTTCCCACTGGTCTTAGAACAGAGTCCCAAGTCACCCCTGATCTGGTCCTGCCTGTCCTCCCCTCGCAAGTGTGGCTCACACCGCTCCCCCTGAGTTGACTCGGCTCGGCCATCCCTGTTCTCAGTTCATGGACACACCAGGCTCTCTGCTTCAGGGGTGTCCTCATGCGGGTCCCTCTGCCTGAAACGCTCTCTTGAACACACTCCCACACCCTCACTCCAGTCTAACCCTCCGACCAGCTAAATCCAGTCCCAACTCCAGCTCTCAAGCTAAATATCAGTCCTTCTCAAGAGGGCTTCTCTGCCCGCTCATGTTGATTCCCCTTGTGCCAAACTCCCACATCACTCTTAACATTAACTTTTCAAAATCCAAATTCCCAAATACAATATAAATTCCATGGAGGTGGGACAAGGTCTCTCTGGTTCTCCAGGTCCCCATGCATGTGTCCCAGGGCCTGGCTCATGAGATGAGGAACCATCCCGGTTTGTCTAGGACTGCCCTGGTTTGAACACTAAACGTCCTGTGTCCTGGAAAACCCCACTGTCCTGAATAAACGAGGATGGTTGGTCACCATAAATTATACACTCAAAGACTATCTATTGCATGACAAGCACACATTCCCCTCAAGAACATCACAGGAAAGCTAGAATGAAAAAGGCACACACACATACACACACAATTAGTAGAGGCCAACAACTAAATACAAAATTACTTAACAAGATTCTCTGCAACGTGAATCATCAGACCGTTATTTCAGAAAAGTTTCAAAAACAAAGTTAATTCCCTTTAAAAGGCAAGGTGGTGAGGACAGTCTTTTTGGAGACTAGCGCCCTTCCCTTCAATCTACAGTGTTGTTTAGTACTCCTCCAAATGATTTGAAATGTCATAAAGAAAAAAAATGCTCAAAATAAATCTGGCTACTGGCAAATTCAATTTTAAATTTGTTATTAATACAAAGAAGTTCAAATCATCTTTTTCCCTGAATGCTCCTTTATTTCAAATTTTTGTGGATGATTTATAGGACTTTAGAACTCAAATTGAATGGGTCTAAGGAATGTTGTTGAGTATCCCTGCTAATATTTCATGGGATGTCTTCTAATACTACATACACATGCAAAACATTTCTGTATTTATATTATATATAAATCCTGACTTTTGAGTATTATGCAATGCAAGTAAATCTATATTTTCTTCTATAATACACATTTGCAGTTATTTACGTTTGTTTCATGTGTTTTTACTTGCATATAACTGTACTTACTGAAATATTTACCACACAGAACCACACACAGCTTACCATATTTCCATCCATCCAACATCAATAATATTTCTCAAGATACCCTCACTCTCAATGACTCCCTGTGGTGAGAACCTGAGCCCAGGAAAGCCCACTGGCAGGTCTTCTGCACAACGGAGGCTGCCGGAACCTGTTGGTACCAGGTCCACAGGGTACTCACCTGGTCACACAGAAATCCATGGATCAGCGAGGACAGGTGGACCCTCAGCCTGGTTTCACCTCAAACTTGATCTCCACGGATGCTTCTTGTGTCTGAGGGGGGAAAAAAAAGCACAAACAAGCTTTTGAGGCCTTTTATAGGGTGTTGGATGGAAAGTTCACCCCATTCACTTTTCTTTTTCGTATTTACTGATTTAACTGTAACCGTTGGTTGTGACTGGATTTTCCCGATTCCTATCCAGCCACCTGCTGCTCCCAGAGAGGGGAGAAAGCAGCTTCGTGCTGTGTGCACTTGAGTCGCTCAACTCACTTGGCTGGACAGAGACTTTTTGGTGACTCTGGACCCTTTAAACAAGCTTGTCATTTAGGGACCCTGTAAGTGACTCGCTGACTTGTCAACAATTTCCACACTTCATTCAGGGCTCGGGAGATTTTCAGACCCTGGAGCAGGTTTCCCAACCTCGGCATCACTGACATTTGGGGCTGGATAATTCTCTGTCAGGCTGTCCTGGGCCCTGGAGGACGCTGAGCAGCATCCCTACCCCCCCCTCTAGATGCCAGGAGCGCCCCATTTGTAACAACACAAACACCGTCTGCAGATGCGGATAAGCCCTCTGGGGACAAAATCACACGGAGGACGATGACGGGGACTCTGAAGAGGGGACGGCGGCGCCTGGAGCCAGGAGGAACAGCAGCCTCGGGCGCCCTGAGCAAACAGCCCAGGGGAAATGGGGCTCCGGGAGGACGGAGGGAAGCCGGGCCCCGGCGGGGCTGCCCCTGGCCCATGCCCCTCCATGGACCGTGACTGGAGCCGGGACCGCCCACCGCTCACCGCGCTCCGCCCCTTCGGGCGAACATCCACGGGAATGCGGTCCGCTCCGAGAAGACGGAACACACCTTGCAGAACGCCCGCTCCATCCACGGCGCCGCACGCGCTTCCGGTTCCGGTCTCAGGCGGACGTTCGGGGAGGACGAACGTTTGGGGAATGCCGGTTGAGGCGGCGGGCGAGGCGAGGCCACGCACCACAACCTCGGGGTAGGTGTCTAGTTTCTAGAGTGAGTGAGAAGCTGGAAAGCGGTCTGGGTCAGCTCCAGGGACAGGGACAAAATCTAGGGCGGGGCTGTGTGCGGGAACCAGTTCTAGGGGCCGGCTGTGGGCGGGGACAAGGCTGTGAGTGACAGCAGGCTGGGGAGGCGCTTCTGTGGGCGGGAACAAGGCTCCCGGAGGGGCAATGAGCCGGGACCAGGCTGTGGGCGTGGACCAGGCTGTGGGCTGAGCCAGGCCCGAACGTTGTGGGCGGAGACCAGTTCCAGGGGCGGGAAGAGGCGGGCGTGTGGCTGGAATAATTCAGGCAGACTTCACAGGGGGAGGAAATCAGCTCCAGGGGCGGGGCTGGAGGCGAGGCTTTCTGTGGACCCCTAGACTGTACAGGTAGCTGGATGTTGAACAGCTGTTCTTCATTCCTTTCCCCACCTTTACACAGCCTCATAGAATGATGTGCCCATATTTAGAATTCTAAATTTTTTGTGCGTTTGCTGTTCTCAATTTCGTTAAAAAATTGGATCATATATTCACATTTGTCTACAACTTGATGTTCCAAGCCAGTAGATAAGGATATAACGCTATTTTAATTTTAAAAATCTGGGGGGAGGTAGGCCCACGTCGTAGGTGCACGTATACGAAAACTTCAAAGAGTGGTGCAAAGTCAATAAAATATTCTCACTCTACCACTGTCTCCCGGTACTTTTGCACAGAGATAAACATCCTTTCCTCCTCTATCCTTCCAGACATACTGCGTATATGTGGGACTGTGTATATGTTCAAGCCCAAGAGGGATGTCCCCAAGCAAAACCTGAAGCCCATGAATTGTCTCATGCATCATAAGTTAATGAGAAGAGATTTAATTTTTTGGTGGAAGGAGATGAACCAGTGATGAATCCATAGGAAGACAACAAAGAAACAAGAGAATTTTACCATTTAAAAGGTCAAAGGAAAAAGTGAGAAAGAAAATGTATTCATACTATCTGACGTAGCACATCTCTGGATAAGATTCATCTGCTATAAAATTGTAAACACTTATGTCATAAAACAGAGGACATCGAATTTTGAGTTATCCTAATTCATTAAATAGTTATATTGGGCAAGGGGAATTATGTTTTTAACATATGTAAGAACTCTTCATGCTGATTTTTTTCAGAGAAGAAACTATAAATAGTCAAAACCTGAAAAATGAAAAAGCTGTATGAGTAGCTAATTTAGAAATATAGATTTTCAACCAGAAAATTAAAGAAGTTGTTTTTGGAACCAGAGTCAAGAGTGGGGAAGGTAGCTTTTCATTATCAGGTTTGAAGTATTATTGGAGAGATGTGCGTATACATACACACATATGCACACACACGGGAGCCTGAATTTGTATTCCAAAGGGATCATCTAACTCTACAAAGAATTTGTAAAAAGGATTCACTTTACAACAGTAGAATGTATTTTGAAAACTACAGACTTCAAGCATTAAAAAAGCTGTCATCATCCCGGTGGAAAAATGAATGGGGCATCACTTTCCAACCCACATGGTGATAAGCATTTTACATACATTACTCTTGACTTTTCTCACAGCAACCCATAAGGAAGATGGTATTATCTATCTCCATTTTGCAGATGAGGAAATTGGTGACAACAGATTGCTAAAATTTTCATATAAGTTCTCAATAGATATTGTTTTATGTTAAAATTGTTTATTGAATTTTCTTTTCATTAATAAAATGATATGTGTCACTCTTACAAATAAGCAAAGGCTGTGTAAAAACAATTTAGCAAAACTACAGTTTTCTTTTGATATAATTAAATATAACAATCACTTTATTATATTTCTGCTCTCTGCCTCACATCTACGAAGATATTTCCTATCCTAAAGGCTTACTAGAAAACTCTACTAAAAATCAAGAATCAGGGAATACCCATATTATGCAAGGTTCCTGAATACATGCAAAAAAAGCCATTATAACAAATTTTTGTACAAAAATCTTAGATCATTCATGAACTGATAACAACACAAATCATGATTAGGCAAGGTATTTCTGTAGAATGACAAATATTTAAACTTTAGACATTTAGAAAGGTAGTTCATTACAGTAACTAATGTGTATAAGAAGAATTTTTTCAAACTCACTAAGTGCCAGGAAATTATTTGACAAAATGCACTGCAATATTATTCACAATAGCCAAGAGATGGAAACTACCTAATTGTGCATCCGTGGGTGAAAGGATGAAGAAAATCTAGGGCATCTATACAATGAAATATTATTCAGCCTTAAAAAGGAAGGAAATCCTGTATTCAGAATTGCTTGCCTGGATCATTTCAGTAGCCATGTGCTTTCTTCCTTAGTACCCTCTGATCCATTCGCCAACCAGGAACCAAGGTGATCCTTTTACAATGTAAGCGCCACAACCTCTAATGGATCCCTAAAACAGATTTTGGAGGTGGACTGCCTGGGTACCGGTTGTGTGACCTTGGTCAATTATATAACCTCTAATATTCCTCATCCATACAATAGAGGTTAATAGTATTGTCTCCATGGCATTGTTGTGAGGATTAAATGAGTGAATACATGTCAGATGCCTAGCATGTGCCTGGCATATGGTAAGGCATCATGAAAAATTTAACTGTAATTATAACCAAATTAAATATTGTGATGGCCTATTAATTAAGTTAAACCATATGAAATTTCTAATATTCAACCATTTTGACCCATTATTATTGTTGAATAAATGATAAAACTCAGTCAAGGCAGGTTGCATAGAGTCAAAAAGGATTGGATAAATGAAAATGTTTTTAGAAAAAATAAGCTGAAATAGATTGCTTTGTAATTTACAAAGCAGTTTCTCATACTTTGTTTCATTTAATCTCTATAGAATGCTTTTCAGGGTATTATTACCACTGTCTCTGAAGGAGTAACTGACTTTCCCCAAATCACACCACATTAAATAACACAATTAGAGTGGAAACATCATTTCAAGTATAAATCCCATATGATATTTTATTTCCCCTTCATAATAACATCTGTCCTCTCAGGAAAGTGAGGAAATAATGCTGATTCATAGGAACTTAGTCTTAAAGAGACATACTCTCAGATGATAAACACTATGTCTTTGAAACAAGGGTGTTGAGAGAAGAAACTTGGGACCAATGCTTTCTGGGTTTTCAAGTCCATGATTAGACTTCTGGTAAACAGCCAAAGAAGGGAAAAGGTGAAAAATAGTCCAGAATGAAAAAAGTTTGACGTATATGTAACTTTATTGATCACCTCAAGATTCTCTTTTTGTTTATGGTCTGTGTCACCCTACTAGAATATAAATGCTCTCAGGGTAGATGACTGCTATCGTGCAGCAAGTGGTAGGCGCTGAGTAAATATTTATTAAAGGAATGAAAGTGGCCTTGAATACATCTGCTCTTTACTCACCAGAGAACAGCCCCATAGCAGGCAAATGGCATCATTAACAAAATTTTAAAAATCATATCCTTATTAGCTCATAACCATGGATACAAGGCTCCCATTTATTTCATACTTTCTAAGTACTTCAGCATTCTGTTTTATTAGGGAGTGTTTCCACAGCCTTGCTGTAAAATAAAGCAAGACTTTTTGGCCCATTGATTGCTGTTTCCAGCAGAGCCCATCTCTATACTTACCTCTAAACAATTAACTATAGATTTGTTATCCCAATGAACAGCGATTTGTTATGGAACCTGTTTTATCAGTGTCATGCGAAGGTAGACATTTGACATGTCTTTAAGGGGTGATATGGATAATAATGTTGATGCAGAAGAAAACTAAAAATTCTCTCTGGTCTTTGTCAAGTGCATCTGGGTGAAGGGTATCTTGTTGTCACTGGATTTGAGAACTCAAAAAGACTCGCCCAACTCTTCATGTTACAGGTGAAGAAAATGAGGTCTAAAGAGGTTGAGAGATTTGACCAAGACTAATTCCTGGGACTAGAGAAAGATCTTCTGATTCTCAGCTGGCCACATTGTCATAAGATCTCCAGCTCCAAACAGCCAAGAGACGCAAGTCTGTTGATTTCCAGGCAGAAATGATTCCCCTTCACGTTTTTACTTTTTCTCCCTTAGATGCCTGCTCTGCCCTGACAAGGAATTTATCTGATGTTTACGCTACACTTAAGAAGAGGAAAATGCTCCTGGCAAACACTACTGTGATTCAGTGTGGCATTGGAGAGCCCAGTCATGAAAAAACGAGAATCAACAGAATAAGAGGTAAATAAAATTAGAGAAGAAGAGAAAATCTATTATTTTAGTGGGACATAACTTATAAAGTTTAGAACTGGTAAATAAATGCAGTAATGTGTAAGGAAGCTAGATTTCTATATGAAACATCAAAAATACTGTTACATGAGCAAGAATTAGTTTAAACATGTAAATAATTATTCCATTCATAAGAGCAATGAATTATTTAAGATGAGTAGTGAAAATAATTGGAACTACACATTAGTTATATGAAGAAGATTATAAAAAGATACAAAGCGTGTAAAAGCTCTGATTAAATGGAGAGATATACTATACTTGTGATTGAAAACAGTGTTTCAAAGATATAAGTTTAATGTTTCCAAACATTATTCAGATTCCATATGCTTCAAATCAACTTTTAAAATGATGTAGTGTTTGTTTTATAGACTAAAAGATATCCATTTGTAAAATAAAACACTGGACCATCAACTAACATTATTCACAAGTAAATCATTCCAAATGGATTATAAGGGCTAAAATTAAAAGTAAAAATCCCCTGCGTATAACAGTAGTGGATGACAATATAGAAGAATATCCATAATCTTAAAATTAGTGAAGATATTCTTAATATATATGCTTAAAGATGTCTGGTTGAAAAGAGGAAGGAGAAAAAGTAAAATGGAACGTGATATTGTCTCTGATTTTCTTTCAGAGACTTAATCTAGAGAAGAATATTCCAGTCTACGATATTGGATAAAGAAATAGAAATCTGTGATAATTACACAAATAATGAGATGACATATATAAATGGTAGCATAATGTATCAGTTAGCTTTTGCTGTATAACAAACCATCCTAAAATTTGGTGGCTTCAAATAAGAATAGTTTACTTTTTCTCAAGATTCTGTGGGTTAACTGGGCAGTTATTTTGATCTGGACCTATTGGTTGCTCAGCTAGGATTGGCTGGTCTAGGACGGCCTTACTCACATATCTGATTGTTGACTTGAAGTCACCTGGAGTGATGGAGATGTGCAGTCTATCTAGACTCATTCACATATTGATGGCCTCAGGCTTCCCAAGGGCAGCCAGAGAAGGACAAGTACTAACAATGAGCAAGTGTTTTTCAAGCCTTTGCTTATGTCATTTGTTAATGTCCCATTGGCCAAAGCAAGTTACAAGGCCAAGTTTACCCAGAGTCAACGTGGGATGGTACAACCAAAGAGACAGTGGGAGAGGACTAATGTGTGGCCATTTTTGCAATCTTTAACACATAAGTTTAGAGGAGAATTAGTATGAATGTTTTTGTATTTGTTCATTTGAATGCCCGAGGAAAATTGCACAAAGCCAAAAGAAACATAAAGCAAAAAATTAAGTGGAGATGTAAGGTAAGTTTAGTTGGGACTTAAAGTGGGTCTGCACAAATGTCGTAGTTTATTTTTCAAGTGTAGGCAAGTTCTTGTGACCTATGAAAATAACTTACATTTCGATTATTTTCTCGCTGAATGTGTTTTATTCATTAACACATTTGATGTGTTTCTCTCTGGCCTTAGGAAAATAACGTAGCACTTGGGAGCAAAGATGCAGCCTAATAGCCCCACACTGGAGGCCAAGATAGAGCAGACATCCATGGCCACCATGACCTTGCCCTTGGTGCTGTGGTAGATGGGGAGGAAGGTGACCCAGACACTGCAGAACACCAGCATGCTGAACGTCAGGAACTTGGCTTCATTAAAGGTGTCAGGCAGGTTCCGTGCCAGGAAAGCCACAATGAAGCTACCCAGGGCCAAGGAGCCCAGGTATCCCAGGACACAGTAGAAAGCAGTGACCGAGCCGTTGTTGCACACGATGAAGATGTGGCCGTGTTGAGAGTGTGCATCTGTGTCAATGAAGGGAGGAGAGGTTCCCAGCCAGATTCCACAGAGACTCAGCTGGATAAAGGAGCAGATGGGAAAGATGAAGTTAGGTTCCTCTGACACCAACCACTGCTTCATCCTTCTCTTTGGTGCAGTGACCTTGAAGGACACAGCCACAGTCATAGTTTTGGCCAAGACACTGAAAACTGCCACAGTAAATACAACTCCAAATGTGATTTGTTGAAGACTGCAGGTGGCTGTGTTGGGACGACCAATGAAGAGTAAGGAGCAGAGGAAGCAGAGGGTGAGGGAGATGAGCAAGATGTAGCTGAGAGTCTGATTATTGGCCTTGACTATGGGAGTGTCTTGGTGCTTCACAAAGACCCCCAGCACCACAGCTGTGAGGAGAGAAAAGCACAGAGCTGTGCACCAGGGCCATCTCTAAGGAGTCCTCCTAAGCCAGAAAAGTCACAGCTTTTTTTGAGGCAGCAATCTCACCCTCTGTTGGCATACTGATGATCTGGACACTTCACACACTGATCCATGTCTGGGGAGAGATGCAAAGTGTCCTCAGCCCAGGTTCAGTCATTCTCTCTCATTCGCATGCCCCCAAAGAAGGCATGGGGTAAGCTTAGCCAATTGTCTTCCTTTGTTGCTCCAGGCACCAAATAACAGAATGCTCTGCAGAGAACCATTCCCAGTTAATACTGCCCATCTTATTTATGGTTAAGTAAAGCTATTATCCATCTCAGTATTTATCTTGCATATTCATGAAAGCACATTTTTCTCAGCAGAAAACCAAACGTCCTCCCTGTCTCTCTGAGCTATACCCCTGTAAACTATGGCCTAGATTTACTCATTCAATGAGCAAGCAGTTATTGGAAAACCTCCATGAGGCAGATAATATGCTACATACTAGGGAAACAGAGATGACCAAGTCATAGACCTCACTCCTCGGGAGTTTCAAAATGAGACCATTTCTACCATCTAAAATGATCTACAAAACATTTCATCTTAATTTTACTTCCACCACTTCTGTTAAGATTTTAGTCACTTCTCTCCTACGTTATCATAAGATCCTTTTACTCTGGTTCCCTGCCCTTGTCCTGCATCACAAGTGATACGTCTACATGTAAGTGGGATCATGTTTATCCTCCATTAAAAAATCCGACAAAATCGTAGGAAGACCAAAAAGACTGTATAACCTTGGTCATGCCTACCTCTACTACCTCTGCTCTGATTTTTAAGATTCCCAAATCTTCATGTGGTTCTGAAAGTGTTCCGTGCCCACTCATCCCTGCAGGTATCAATACATGCTTTTTCCTTCTACAGGGGCATTGCTCCTTCCTCTTTACGTCCTCTTAAATTCTCTCACTTTTCACGTTTAGAAGTACAATCTGCCTGATAAAGTTTTCTGTGGATGGTGTGAGTTAGGGTTGGTGAGTCATTGCCTTCTCCATGAAGACAGCCAATTTACCCAACATGGTTTATTGAAAAGGCTTTCATTTTCCCACTCCTCTTCAGTGTTTCCTTGTAAATCAGACGTCTATACGTGAGTCCCTATATGAGCAGCTTTTATCTGAACTCACCATTTGGTTCCGTTGATTTTCTTGTTTATCCTCTTGATGAACCTCCTCTATTGTGATGCTATAATACTTGATGTCAGGTAGAGTAAGTCCTCCCACTCTATTCATTGTTTGCAAGATTTTCTTAGCTAAGTTTTTCCTTTATCATTTCCATAAGAATTGTATCAATTGTAATTTCCACAGAACAGGTCAGCATTTTAGCTGCAATTTTGTGGAAGCTGTAGATTAATTTGGAGAGTTTTGATATCTGTAGAATTTTGAGTCTGTTCAGTCACGAATTTGATTTATCCCTCCAGTTCTTTCAGTTTTCCTCCATTTATCTAAATGCTGTTCTATAAATTAATGGACAGAAATCTTTTGAAAGTCTCATTAAAGTTATTTCTAGGTACTTCATACTTTAAGATGTTGTAAATGTCATTTTTTTAAATTTAAATTTTGAATGCTTATGACGGGTAGATGGAAGCAAAACTTTCTATATTAACCTTGTATTCAGCCACCAATAAACTCAGTTAATACCTTAATTTATATGGATTTTACATTTATACCATAATATCATCTGAAGATAACATCAATTTTACTTCTTCCTTTGAAGTAAATTATTCCTTTTATTTCTTTTCCTGCCAATATTTTATCAAGCAAGACCTCCAGCATAACGGCTTATAGAGGCAGTGATGTTGAACATTCTTCTCTTATCCTTGCTTTCATCAGTGTAAGATAAAGTTCCATTCTGTGAATACTGTGTATGGGAGTAAGAGAGTTTCGTTCTGTTCCTGATTTGGTAAGTGTTTTTTCTGTTGTTGTTGTTTGTTTTAAAATATGAATAGGTGTTTAAT
Source organism: Diceros bicornis minor (assembly GCF_020826845.1). Taxonomy (NCBI): domain Eukaryota; kingdom Metazoa; phylum Chordata; class Mammalia; order Perissodactyla; family Rhinocerotidae; genus Diceros; species Diceros bicornis. The sequence goes on from NW_026691046.1 coordinate 174,342, forward strand.
TTTACTAGTTTTTCTTACAGTTACTGAGATTATTATTTCTCTTTTTTCAGAGATTAGTGTACTGAATTACATTGCATGAACCTAACTTGGTCATGATATGTTCTTCTTATAAAATATAGCTAGATTTGGAACCTTGATTTGATTTGATTTTTTTTTTTTAGGATAAATGAATTTAACCCAACAAAGAATGTGGCCTGTAATTTCCTTTCCTGCAATGATTTTGTTAGATTTTGGTACCAATGTTAATCTAGTCTCTCAAAGTGAGTCAAAAAGTTTTCAGTTTTTCCTATTCTCTGGAAGAGTTTGAGTAGATGTATATTATTTTTTTCTTGAATATTTTGGCAGATTCATCAGCTTTGTACCAAATAAATAGCTTACAATAAAATTTTGTAGAAATGTTTTAAAGGATGGTCTCAATTTCTGTAATAGGTCTGGCAATATTCAGATTTTTCATTTTTTCTTGAGGCAGTTTGGTAACTTTTATTTGCCAGAAATTCGTGAATTTCCTCTAAATTTTCATTGTATCAACATGATGTTATTTATGTTTTCTTCATGTTAAATATTTTCCATGTGATCTGCACAGATTACTCCCTTTTCAACCTTGGTATTATTTTGTTGCAATTTTTCTTTTTTTGAACACTAGTACTAGGATTTTATTGAGCATATTTGTCATTTATTAGAATCTAATTAGTTTTATTTATCCTTTTGATGTTTGTCTTTTATTTTGTTAACACTTCCTCTAATATTTATCACTTTGTGTTTTCTCTTTTCCTTGTGTTTACATTTCTGCTCTTTTTCTAGTTTGTGATGAATGCTTAGAACTTAGAAATTCAACCTTTCTTTATTTAAATATACACAATAATATATAAATATATATAATCTAGGATTATACATTTCTCTTTAAGGATAGATTTAACTCCACCCCATAAGATTTGATGAATAATATTTTTAATTGGAAATACATTCTAATTTCCATCATAGTTTACTCATTAATCATCGGTTGTTTACAAGTGTATTTATTAATATCCAAGCATGTAGGAATTGAAGCTAGTGGACGTAGTGTTCTTTAGATGTGCATATGGAACATATACCCAAACTCACCACATGCCAAATGTGCACGTGGAAGCTTTATCCAAATTGACGATATGCCAGACTATGTCATCAATCTCAGTACATTTCAAATAAATTGAAATTATACAAAAGATGTTGTGAAATTAAGCTTCATATCAATCACAAAAATAAAATTAGATAATGCCACCATTGAGGTTATTTCAACATTGCACCGTTTAATATCATAAATCTGAGTAATTCCAAGATGTTAATTATTGTATGAAAAATCTTCAGTGTTGGTTTTCTGTCCCTCTTCTATTTCATGACCCAACTCCCAAACCCACATTGTCTGTGTTCTAGTCATGTTGAACCTTTTCTCAGCTCCCCAGAATATTAAATGCAGGGCTAATTTGCCAGTTTCTGCCATTTCTAAGAATTCCACCAAGAATTTAATCTGCTTACATTAGTCTGATATAATACTAATGCTACTGCCTCTATGAAAAAGTCCATGACACTTCCCTCCCCACAAACATATATGCTATCACTTATTTCATCCCATGGGTCTCTGCATACCTATATTGCAGCCCTATGTCACCACCTGGAATTTGCATCACTGCATATTGTCTCCCCTACTCACCTGTGAACTCGAGGAGATCAGAAACCAAGCAGTTCCATAAGCTCATTGTACACCATAGAAATATTTACTTCTTAAATCAAACACAACCTTCTGAGCTCCTGTTCTGTGCCAAGAACAGCACCAGACACTGGAAAAATAAGGATTTCTTCAATGTGATCTAAATGTAGCTTTAAAGATGATGAAAAGTAAGGACTTACAATACCATGTGTTAGATTCCATGAGAGAGATTTAAGTTAGTTACTGTGGAGTGGTCATAAAGGGTTTCCTTGAGATCATAATGCCTGCAATGATGCTAAAATGAGACAAGTAAGCTAGTTCAAGGTAGAGAGAGAGGGTATCATTTTGGGAGGAAATATTATTGGCTATAAAAGTTAAATTACTAAATGGAGGAAGGCAACATTTTGACCCTGCAGTCCTCATCAGAGTTTTTCCATTTCTTTGGGAGAACGGTGCATACAAAAGAGAGGTGGAGAGCCAGCCCTGATAGCCTAGTGGTGAAAGTTCAGTGCTCACCACTTCGGTGGCCCATGTTGGTTTCCTGGTCATGGATCCACACCATCTCTCTGTGAATTGCCATGCTCTGGTGGTGGCTCACATAGAAGAACCAGAGTGATTTACAACTAGGATATAAAACTATGTACTACAGTTTTGGGGACAATAATAAAAGAGCAAGATTGGCAACAGATATTAGATAGCTCAGGACAAATATTTCCCTTCAAAAAAAAAATAGAAGTGGAGAATGTCGCTGCAAGGCATATACTCACCTATTTCATTGGAAATCACATTCTCTGGGCTGGGAATGCAAGCAAAACAACAGGCAGCCTTGCTCTCTTGAGGGCTCTTCCTGAATCCCGGACTGCAACTCTCACTGCATACAGAATGTGGAGTCTGGAGAAAATCAGATAACACTTGGTAACAGCTGTGATTTTTACCTAATTTTCAAGTAGCTAGAGTGTTTAGAGTATTGGGCCTTAACAAACTTAATCTTGAAATATCTAAATCCAATTCATTGGTTGGACGCCATGCTTATTGTATGATATAAAACACTGGTACACCTCAGAAATACTGTGGGTTTGTTTCCAGAGCACTGCAATAAATCAAATATTGCAATAAAGTGAGTCACACCAATTTTTTGATTTCCTAGTGTATAAAGAAGTTATGTTTACACTATACTGTAGTGTACTAAGTGTGCAATAACATTATCTCTAAAAATCATGTACATAACTTAATTTTTTTTAAAAAATTATTCCTGAAAATTACTAACCACCTTCTGAACCTTCAGCAACTTGCAATCTTTTGCTTATGAAGGTCTTGCTTCCATCTTGGATTGTTGGTAAATGAAAAAATTACTTCAGTTGGAAGTGAATTGTTAAATTCCCATATGTGGCCCTTTATGAAGCTCTGAGGGGGCACAAAACCCAACAAGATTTTGGTTATTCATGTGTAGTGTAAGTAATTGTGATTGGGTTCAACCCACCTCAGTAATTCCCGTGTCCCACTCAATCACCTCCTCAGATAAAGACAATTCTTGACCACGTGGAGCATGTTGGGAATATTCTCCTACTTTCACCTTAAGTCCAAGACCTTCGGGAAAATTCCAAAAGTTGAGAATGGTTTACTCTGAATCTGATTTTCCTTCATCAGCCAAATTCACTGAGTCACCAGCAGGATTGTTAAATTCTATGTTCCTCAGAAAAGGGTGCAGCTAAAAGAGACACATCATCCTGTGGTGAAGTGGGCCCGGGTGTTAAAGAGAAAAACCCTGAATTGGGGACAGCCTTTCATTGTCTGTAATCTTTGCTTCATAGTGTACCTTTATTACAAGTATCCAATGAAGTAAAGCAAATGAAATCATATGGAGAACTAAAATATCATAATGTTTCTAAAATATCAGTTAGTTTCGAGAGAAAATGACTAAAGACAAGAATATCAAGATGATCAGTGGTGATAGGATTCAGACAAATCTCGAGTACAAGGTACAATCTAGCCACCCTCATGCACTCTCTGAATTTTCCCAGACCATCAATCTGCAAAATGATGTTAGCAATACCTAAAGTTGTTACAGAATTAAATGAGATCATTTATGTAAAGTATTCACTATGATGTTCAGCACCAGATAGGCACATAAAGGACAAGTTCTCTTCTTGTCATTGAGGAGCTTCATGGGAGAAGACAGGATATTCCCTATTGAAACGTTAGGCAGGCAGGATGTTGGGATCCTTTGTAACACAAAGCATTGATATTGACTCATAGCTCACTTCCTCGTTACCACTAGAACCTTCTTGTAGATGACTTACTACTCAGGACTAGATATACCTCCTAGAGAGTGAAACAAGTATAGAAACTCTTGTGCTTTTCTTGGAGAAAGAGTCCTAACTGCTTGGTTTGAGCACCTGTGGAACCATAAGAAAGTCACTTTTGCGAGTATACATTCTGTTAAGTCGAAGAGACTTTACCTGCCAGGGACAAAACACCAGACCTTCCCACTTCGCATTGGCTGCATTTCTGCATGTTGAAGAAGCAGCTTGTGAAGGTTCCAGGCCACAGCATACACAACATTTTACATACTGTAACTCCATTCAGTCGTGCTTGTGTCAAACATCTGCCAAGGCAGCCATCCTAAGGAGGCATTAGGTGGACAATTCTCCAGTGTTTTACAGTAAGACTCAGAAATCGTGCAAGGAATAAAGGGAAACCACAACATAGTGAGGTAAATGTCTTCTGGATATTTGGAAGGGTTAACTATCTGGATAAAATTTTCAAAGCCAGGGACCTCACTATGGTGGTGTGAAAAAATGAGAGTCCCATGGAATGAGTCAAGGATGAAATCTCTCTCACTGTGGATAAAATCCCACTCTGATGTCGTGACCCAGACTTTCCATATCACTAAGTACTCCCAAGTAGAAAAGCTCAAGCTTATGAGAGAGTTGGCATCACCAGAAATGATAACCACATTCCCTTCTGTTTCCTCTACTTGCAAATCATATGGCCATGTCCTTGAGTAATATGACCTTTCAGTCACAGGAATCTTTTCCACAAAGGCTGCACAGATTCCATTCCTGTCCATCTCTCCTCTCAAGTCTGAGAGAAACACAACACCTTTCTTGTCTTCTGAGATGACCAGCCCCACCCAGCTCCAACTCAAATGAAGCAGCAAAGAGTCCATGCCAATGGCTAGAGATGTGTCCCTGGGGGCCATCTAATAGAGAGATGGAAACTGCTTATCATCATTCAGGGTAAGATCAAAAGGACCATAGGTAAGCTAAAAGGAAAAGACAACTGGAAGTAATATTAGGAAGGGGATTGGCAAAAATCACACTCTCAGTCCTGAAGGCTGTTCAGCAACACCTGGAGTGGTAGAAGAGGACAATTGCTCATTTCATTTTCTAATCATTTTGCACTCCCTGAAAGCTTTCTATAAAATAAGATCAGCCAGAGTTTCAGGAAACTGCTTTGTCTCCTTCCCCCTCAAACTTCTCTCTACTCCAAAGAAAGGAAATGTCATTCTCCATCGAGGTCCTGTACACGGATCCTTTGAGATCATATCCTTTGAGAGATGCACAAACCCAGTCTCCTCCTCTCTTCCTTTTTAGGCCCCTGAGAATGGCACCAAAGGAGACGTGGTTTCATCTCTCCCCATCCCATGCAGTCTTACCTGTGGAAATTTGTACAGTTCTAGCAGTGTTCCAATCTGGGCAGAAATTGCCCAGGTGGTTCCTGTAAGGACCGCTAGAGACTTACTCTCTCTCCTGCAGTCGTAATTAGGGATGTCCTTGCCCAACCCTGAGAGCCAAATCAGGGAACTCTCCAATGTCCTCCTTTCACTGGGTAGGGCATTATAGAGATCAAATCCCAGAGACATGTTGGGCAATATATGAGGGTCCCTGTTGATTTCCTCAATGGCAAAAACCAAGGACAGAACATACTAGTAGTTCTTGTACTGAAACCTGCATAGAGGGATAAGGATCCTTAGGGAAAATACTCAAAATGATTTCCTTCAAATGCAATACAATGACTTTATTAAAATGAATTTGCTATTGACTCGAATGTCTGTGGCAACAGATGACACTCTTGAAGCCTTAGAATTTATAACTAAAGAAAATAACATGACTCCAGCTGTGGAACGTCCTTACTGAATTCCACACTCATGAAAGAAACTGGTTAAATACACAGAAGAAAGTACAATGAATGGAAAAACAGATCACATTCAGAGTAGACTTGTAAATGGCTCTTTGGTTCAGGATCCAAAATGCTTGTTTATATGAGCACACCATTAAATCCTTCCTAGAAGAGCAACAATATTAGCATGAGATTGGAGAAAGCCCTGGGGAGGAAGAATAATTGCAACTGGAAGATACGTGACAAGCATAGACGCATGACATGTGCACGTTGAGAATGGTGCAACAGAAGGCTGTCAATCAAATTGCCTAAACCTCTGTCCCCTCAAACCTGTGCGTCTGCCACCATCAAAACCAGGAAACTAAGGTGAACTTCAGAGATCCAATGAAGGAGGAATCATCAACAGGCAGGAACAATTGAAAGAATCAAGAAGGACTGAAGGGACTAGAAACACTTAGGAATCTAAGAGAGAGAGCATTGTAAAGTTTAAAAAGCTTCTCATCCATTTCTTATTTTAAAAATATAAAATTAAAATTAATCATTAACATCTTTAACGGTACCTATTCCTGATAGCCCATATTGTCTTCATCTTTCCTACAGACTTTCTGCACACAAATAACACCTAAGCCAAAGAAAATTCTCTGCATTTCTATTGCCTGGGATTTGTAATAGCATCAAGAATAAAATAGAGCAGTCTCTTATACTTATTTCAAGTGTTCTATTATTTGAGGATTGATTAGTACCCTAGTTCATGCTCACTGCTTATTAATGTTCCCCATGTCCCTGTGAAGAATAGGTGTTCTTCACTTGTTGGGTATAGGGTTCGATGTGTATCCATTAAATCAAACTTGCTAATTTGTTTTTCAAATACTCTATTATTAGATATGTTATTCTTTGTCTCAGAGGAAAGTTGAAATTCGTCACTATGATGATATATTATGTCTACCTCTCCTCTTCCTCTGCCTCCTTCTCTTGTACTTCCTCCTCCTCCTCCTCCGACTTTTTCTTCTTGTCTTCTCCTTCTTCTCCTTCTCCTCCACTTCCTTCTCCTCCTTCCTTTCCTAGTTGAGGCTATATTATCTTCACAGGACATCGTGTGTAGTATAACAACTATATCTTCATGATAAGTTGAACTTATATACCATTGGGGATTAACCACTTAATTCCTAATGATGCTTTGTTCCGCATCTGTTTTATCTCATATTATTATAGCTACCCTGGGTTGATTTTTGATTGATTTTGTCCTAGCATATCTTTATATCTTCTATTCTGTTTTGAATTTCTAGTTTTCCATGTTTTTTAGTTTTCACAAGTCTTGTAAACAAGATATAGCTAAATTTATCATTGTCGCATCAAATTTAACAATCTGTATTTAACTGGAGAATTTATTGCATTTACATTTGTTTTATTTATATCCTTCTTTTGCTCCCACTATCTATATGTTTTCCTTCTATTTTTTCCACAAGTTTTATTATGTTATTTCCCTTTAAAATTTATTGATTTATACTTGTTTTCCATATTCTATTGTATCTCCTCTATTTGGGTGAGAGTTATAGTCTCTACTTCTATTTTACCACCAGCCCACATTGCCTGAAGTGGATATAGTTTCTCATCTCCTGAGAAATTTATAGACCCTTTAACTTTCAGTTTTACCCTCATGACTCACTTGTTTTTGTTGTACAGTACTTTATTTCTCCTTTTTCTTTACTCTCTCTCATCATCTCCATATCTAAATTATCTTTCATGTTTTTTAGTTCCTTGTCTTTCTATGCTGCATTCTATTTCCTTCAGAATTCAAATTTGGTTTTCTATTCTCTCTTCTGTTGTAGAACCCATCTATGAAGTTTTAAAACTCAACAGTTATGTATTTTTCATCTCTTAAAGTTCTATAAGGCCCTTTGCCAAATATGTCATATCATTTCTAGAGTCTCCTGCTTGATTTTGTTATTCCATTTTTTGTCGTTCCATTTTTTATACACAGTTATTTTATATCTTGAAGTTGGTAAGTCTAATAGTGAAGGTTTTGGTGTTTAAATCTATTGTTTTATTTTTAATTTTCTTATGTCTTATGACTCTTATCGACAATGGCATGTATTCCTTATTTGTTTGGAGAACTTTGATTATGAGCTCATATTTGTCTGATTTTAATGTGTACAGAATGTAAGGCTTTAGTTTAGATTCTTTCCTCCAGAGAAGAATGTCACTGGTTTCTGCTCACAGTCATGTGGGATGACACCAAGCTAAGTGCCTTTTTTGTGTGACTCACAACTAATCTGTGAGTCCCAGATTCATTCCCTCAAATCACTGGTGACTCAAAGACAAATCCTTTCATGAGAGGATCATACTGGCCTTTGACCACTGGGTGAATCCAAATTTGTCTAGTGCTTACAATTTCCTTCTTCTGTCCTTTGAGACTTGGCTTACATCTTGTGAACTCAAGAATGCAATAACATTATATTTTATGGAAGATAGCGTTATGTGGAGGGAAACTCCTTTGAGGTATCTAGTCCTCCATACTCCTAGTATTTCATTCTTTTGGATACTTCTTTGCATTTCTTTCTTTTAATAAAAATTCTTTCTTTAACTTGAAAAGAAAATAAATTTTAAAATCAAATGTGTGAGCTTGGGAGTATAGAAATAATTTACACGCTATTCAACAAAATAAGTTTAAGATATAGATAATTTTCCAGTAATGTATGTATGGATTAGGTACATTTAAGTGAAACTAAGAACCTCTATTTAGAACATATTTAATCAAGTTTTAGGAGAAGAATCATTGAGATGCACACTCCAGGAACATTCTGTTTCTGTGAGGTGCACACATACTACACATATACCTGATCGTCATGTGACAAGCCATGATATGGCCAACTTTAGTTCAACTTAGTTCAGGTGTGATGTGATCAATTAAACTTGAAGAAGGGAGAGTGTCCAGAATGTCCAGAAGCCCCATGTGTTTCCAATGTTAGAGCATTAAATACTGAGAACAAGGAAGAATGGTGCAGGTGTTGTATAAATAAATTACAATGTCTAAAGAACAGAGAACAGCATCCACATTAAACGTATTGCTGATTGTGCCACATTTCTGAAAATAAAGCACACCTTTCAGAGGAAAAATGAAGAACGTTTTTGTGTCAGTTAGGGCCTCAAAATGCTGAGGTGGAGTTAGGAGTACAAGAAGATTATTGTGGCATAACACCTGTGAAGAATCAAAGGCTTGGGTAGGAACAGCCCGCACACTCAGATACGGATTTTACTCCCTCTGAAATGAAAAAAAATAAGGAATGTTAGGCAGAGGAGCTTTGAATCACAATGTGGAGATGCTAGTCTCCACCCGAGACCTACTGAATCAGAATGTTTGGGGTGGGGTACAGCAAACCTTCTGTGTTTTAACAAGCCTTCCAGATAATTCAGATCCATAATCAAGTTTGAGGTTGACGAGTTTCAAAAAAAAACACAGTACCAAAGAAGTGAACACTGAAAAATTAAAACAATTGTCTCAGTACTTTGTGTTAATGTGATTTTTAAAAAATGCAAAACACAAACTACTTTAAAGAATGTGCATAAAATTTAAAACCATCCTGAACCAAGAGCTTAATCTATACCTAGAGACACTGGATTTGGAGAAAAAGAAAAGAGGTAGAATACTAATTAATTTTTCACCTAACATTGAGGAGGCAGTGAGGCAAGACTTCAGATTCTGGGTTCTTCTTATTTCTCAAATTAAAAATATTGTAAAATAGGGGCCAGCCTGGTGGCATAGTGGTTAAGTTTGCACGCTCTGCTTTGGTGGTCTAGGGTGCGTGGGTTCGGATCCCGGGTGCGGACCTCTGCACCACTCATCAAGCCATGCTGTGGTGGTGTCGCATATAAAGTAGAGGAAGATGGTCATGGATGTTAGCCCAGGGCCAGTTTTCCTCAGCAGAAAAAATAATTCTAAAATAGAATATGAAAAAGATGTATATATCCAACATGGTGAAAAAAAGTTTAATAAGGAAAATTACTTTAAATGGTGCAAAACAAGGAAAAAAGAAAAAAAGCAAAGTACAAAATTTAAAAATAAAACCACAGAGATAATGCTACATATAGCAGTTATACTATACTGAAGTTACTTAAATCACTTTTTCAATATTGAATGTTACTCTACATTCCACAAAGACATAGGAAACTAACATTGAACATAGATGCTGAAAGAAAGGGGATTGTCAGTGATATTCCATACATGTGCTCACAAAAGTAAAGCCACAACTAATATGAAACTTTTATATATGAATGTGTATAATGGTACACATATCTGAAGGCAAAATATTTAGGGGCTAAAAGGTGGTTAGCAGTCAAAATGTATATGTTCAATTATAGTATCATATATTTAAAAAAGGATTTAATAATAGGAAGTAAAGTGAACCTAACTACAACCAAAGTAAGAGTATTCAATTAACTTCTCAGTATTTGTCCAAAAAAAGTCAATATAGGAATCATATATATTGTTAATCTTGATTTATCATTAAATATGTTTGGAGCATACACACACACGTGCCTGCATATAAATATCAAACATCCTACTTCAAAACAAAGAAAGCATATTATTATAAAATTAGGTCTATCCTTGTCCAGCAAGCAATTTCGACATAGCAATCAATTCCTGAAGCCGCCAGAAGAGAGATACATGGCCAACCATAGATATTCTGACTCAGTAGCTCATCAGAGGAACGGGCAGAATTGAAATCCAGTTCCTTAACCAACTTGCACGCAAAAATGCTCATTAACTGCCAACATATCTTAAACAAATCAGACAATTTATAAGCCAATAAACACTCTCATGCATAACCGTTTGGTCAAACAGGAAATCAAACCAATGATTAGAAAGGAGTGGTGATGGTTTGTAATTGGTATTTGAGTGGTGAACACGATGTAATCTATGCAGAAATAGAAGCATAATGATATAAACCTAAAATTTATACAGTGTTATAAACCAATGTTACTGCAATAAACAAAAATTAAAAATAAATAAATAAATAAATGAAGGAGTAGCAAGGAGCCCTGGAGAGAGAGGAGAGAGAAAGGAAGAAGAAAAGAAAACTGTCTGTTCTGAGAGAAAATATCTCAGCAAGGGAGGGGGAGAGGGGAATCACCTCCCCCAAACCTACCCAGCTGAAGAACATGTGTCCATGGGAGAAACCTGGGAAACTGAGTTTCTCCACACAGGGCAGAGATTCTCATCTTGCATCCTCTCCTGAGCTAATGACAAAGGTGTATGTCTTGGGTGGGCCTGGGGGATGGGAGAGGGGGAGAAGGCCATTGTCATGCAGAGGGACATGGAAAGGCTTATCTGAACCCTTTCCCCTGCACTGGGGTCAGGTCCAGAAGGGCCAGCACGGAGGTGACCAGGAACAGGCCTGTCTGTGGTGTGGCTGGCCCCGGGGCAGGCATGGGGGTGGTGGGTGGAAGTGGGATGGCGTCTGAGTTGGCACCAGCCAGCGGTGGAGGCAGCGACTCAGAGGTCAGGGGTCTCTCTCTCTCTCTCTCCCTCTCTCTCTCTCTCCCCGCCTCGGGGACCTGAGGAGAGTAAGGTGCTGCGCCCTGCCCACCTCGCCTACCTCTCCCATGGGCCCTTCTTTCTCTGACCGCTCCAGGAGCCCTGCGGGCTTGGGTTCAACCCTCCACACCCCCGTACAGGCCAAGGGCGTGTGCGCGATCGGCGGGGCCTAGGGCTGGCCTCGGGGGTCCGCAGTGAAGGCCCCGCCCACCCGCCAGGCTCTGACCGGCTGGCGCCACCCAGCTGCAGCGGTTTCATCGCCGCCCTTCTGGACTTGGCTTCAGCTGCTGTCTCCCTCCCCTCCCCCACTCCCACTCAGCTTGAAGGCCGCTTCCCTGCCTTGAAAGCATGGCTCTGGCTCTGATGGCCAGAGGCGTACCGGGCTTCAAGCTCAAGGCTCTGCCTGGCCAGCTGCTTCGTCCCCTGGCTCATTTCTTCCTGGAAAGACAAAGCTATTGCTTCACCCCACACCTCCACTTTGCGACTGCAGCCAGGCCAGGTGTAGGAAAGGCTCTTGAAGTCAGAAGTGCCGAGACAGGCGTATGGCACTGCAGGGCTAGGGAGCCAGGGCCCTACTGGCCCTACTGGCCCTACTGGGCAATCCCTTCCCACAACAGCTCCCAGCCTCCTCTCTGGAGTCGGGAAGGTCTGGCCTTCCTAGTCCTTGGCCATGGCTCTAGGGAGAAATCCTCGCCAGAGTGTGGCATGAGGCCCTCTGACTAAGGGTGCATGTGCCACACCCAGGGCGACATGAAGGCTGGCGCAGATCGCGTGCTCTTTCCAAAGGAGGCTTGCCTATTGGCTCATCCACCTGCGCCGGGCCCCTTTCCTTGTGGGATCATGTCCGGTGGAAAGAGCCTTGGTGCCTGCTGCCAATTTTTTGGGGTGTGTTCTTGCCCCCTTCTGCGAAGGGAACCACTTGACAACTGCTGTGCCACACCTCGGGTCTTTTAGCCTCCCTCAGCTGTGTCCCCGCCATGCCCATTCCTACCTCCATGGAGGGACTACTAAGGTCTTGGCACTTGCCAAGTGGAAATAGTCATTAGAGACTTAACTTGGAGTTGTAGTAAAAGAGCATAACATAACAGCATTGAGCTTGGGCTCTGCCATTTATGAGCTGTGTAACCTGGATGAGTTTTCTAGCCCCTGCACCCAGTCTCTTCATCTATATAATTGTGAAAAGACCAACATCTACTACGTCGGGATATTTTGAGGATTATGTGTGTTAATGTATCTTCAAGCACAGAATTAACATTCAGAGTGTAGTGCCTGGCTCAGTAGAAGTGTTTGCTGCTGTTATTATAATTATCATTATTTCATGTCCTTCACTTCCTCGTGAGTTCCCTGTCAAACCAACCATGGTCCATGGTGTCAACAGTTTTATTCCAGGCTCCTGCTTAATGGCCTGCAGAGGGATCCTCCCGCTCATAACCTCTTATTTTTATCCCAGTCTCTGGAACTCTTTCTTCTTGGCACTGAGGCACTGAATGGGGTCCCACACCCAACCCTGCATGTACTCCTTTTAATATCCCATGCTTTTGAAATACTGTTTAGTGTTTACTTGGTGGAATATACTCCCTGACATGAACAACACACGGGAGATAGGATTTAGGAAACATTGTTCCATGTAGGGCTCTGATTTTATCATAACACAGAGTACAGATGATCAAGGGCCAAGGTAGAGTTCCTTATTGCAAAAATCTTCAGAGATGAGGGTGTTCTAATGTGACACCACCTGAAAATAAAGCCAGCACATAAAAGCAGTTGTAGTTTTAAAAGGAAAAGCACACAACTGAAAGAATTGATCCCATTAAATACACTATTCTATTTGTTTATGTATCAAATTACTGATAGGTAATAAGCAGGTGTACAGATAGTAGAATTATCAATTTCACAGAGAATTCTTTTAACAGTTGTTCATATCTTGTGTTTTACATCATTTATTAAGGTAATATTTTCATCTTTACTTTTCCTTGTGTCTCTATCTTTCTCAACTTTTCCAAGAGATATATTTATATTATCTTCTCAAATTTTAGGGAAAGTTAAAAAAAGTTATGAAACATTTGAAGTTGTTGATTTTGTATATTGGAGGAGGACTAGATTGCAAGTGAATTAGTGATAATTAGAGTTTTAGTTTGGTAAAAGATGGTAGCTGGAATTGATACCAGGATGTTTGTAAGCTAATTTTTACTTCATTATTTGATATAGTTTCTAAAATGCCAGAACCGGTAATTTTAAATTTAACAACTTGTCTCATTTTAAAATATGTGTTCTTGGAGAGGGTGACTGAGGTAAGTAGACAATAATTTACTGTAGTGACTTGTTTTTCTCCAATTAATCTGTTATAAACCCAACAGGCATATAGCATTCTTTTGTCCAAATGACCTGATGGCACTTTCTTAACTTTTCTTGCTGTGATTCTAGCAATCTAGGGTCACACCACCTTCTCTCTCCTAGTCATGATTTCAGTTGTAAGAGTCACATTGTCAATAATATGGTGACAAATTTGCACACAGTCTACAATTTACTAAAATATATATATCAATTGCAAGCTTTGATAACATGATTGTTAAGGAATGAACAATTTGCAGTGCACTTAACAGCTGATTGCTACACATTATTGTGTAAGGACATCATGGTTAAAACCATTATTTGCAACATGGGGCCCCTTTCAATTTTATTTTAATGGAAAGTGTTCAATGACATTTTTCTTTTGAAGAAGAAAGACTTGCATTTCCATCTTAGAAAATTATGAACTTGTTTTTAGCCCTTTTTCTTGTCTTCAGCTCTTCTTTATATTGATTACTAATTCACATGTCCAGTTACTTCAGATTCATGGTGCTATCTCCTCTGCCTTTTTCATGGCTCTCACATTAATTTTTCCATAATCCATTCTGTGAAAGAGGTTTATCTCCACCTTCATATATTGAGGAAGGAACCGACCCTCCTTTATGTGAACTTGGAAAGAAAGGCCAAGGTGATGCCACGGTGTCCTTCCCCACCATTGAGCTGCAGAATGGCTGCAGAGTCCTGTGAATCTTTTGCTCACCTCCTGGCTCCCTACATACTTGGCATTGTCTGCGCGGAGAACCCCAGCTTGTTACAAGTGAATTTTTGAAGTCTTTAGAAGCCGGCTGAAGGATAAGACTGGCTAGAAAGGACATCAGCAAGCAGTGTACTCCAAAAGTTGGTGGCAGAAACATTAAGAAGAAGAAAACCTTTCCGTTTATCTTGTTTTCTCTTTATCTTCTCTCTTTTCATTTTCCTTTAGTTATATGGTATAAACCCTATCCACCACCCATGGTGCTTTTTTTTTTTTTTCCCTCAAAACCCCAGTACATTGCTATATATCTTAGTTGTAGGTCAACCCATGGAGGTTCTTTTTCTTGGAGTCCCATGGCATTTTATTCATATCTCTTTCTATCAAATTATTTCCATAGCATAATTTATCTGTTTATACATATCTGTCTTCCTTGCAGACCCCCAACATTTCAAGACCTTTGGGCACATAATATATACATAAGTATTTGAGTGAATCAATGAAGATCTTTTGTTGAATAAGATCTAAATAAATACAATACCTACTCAGCACATGAATGCAAGCATTTGAGAGAGAGTTTTGTGTCTGCTGAAGCAAGCTGTGGACCAGTTTAGGGGCTCAGTGCCAAGGTTACTCAATAGATTGAGACAAAATGAAATAGATAATTAACTTTAGTTTTAAAATTCATGGAGAACAGGAGCAGGATATCTAGGTGTGAATCAGCACTTGATCATTCATGTTGCATGTTTGGAAAATCCAGTCCTTTATTTTTCTATGAAAATGTGACAGGCTAAGAGAGTGAACAGAGGACTGGTTTTTAGAAAGGCAATTTTGTTGCAGGAAATCGTGGAGGAAAATATATGGAAGGAGAGCTGGTAGAAACATGGCAGAAACTTTTTGTGTAGAAATCCTAAAAATTGAGTTTACATGCTGGCTGAAAGATTTGTAACTCAACATTTCTCCAATATAGGTTAGAGCAAATTTTAAATATCTAGGTATACAAAAGGAATACAAAGGAACATAGATCAAACTGAAAGGAGTTTAGGATAGAACAAAGAAATGAAGCTAAGGTAAACCAGCACACTAAAATGTGTTTCAGAAGGACCTGCAGTTTTTAAAGGTAGTTGGAAATTTATCACTCAGGTTTAAAGTAGAAAGGGAAATGGGAACAATTCTCTATCATTTCATGTCCATGAGATTAAAAGCTACATTCTGTCAGAGAAGCAAAACTTGTATGCCCTCTAATGTCCAAAAAAGTGTTTTGAATCATACCTAATGAAAGATAGTCTGTGTGATGTAATGCAAATACAGTATCATCAACTCATTTCCAAGTTTATTACAAACACTTTAGCATAAGTTTAATTGAGGTAATGCAGAATTCTATAAGGGGCCAAGGAAGAGGCTGATAGCATTCTCTCTTTCAGCTTCTCACTTGACCAAGGGAGAAAATGTTCTTGAACAGATTGACTACGTCTCCTAAAGACAGTGCTCATTTTCAATTTTTCTTTTTATAAACTCATCCTGCATTTCCCCTTACATATGCAAGCTAAAGCGTGTGTGTAGACATCCTTCATTGGCAATGAGGAGCAGATCCATACTATTAAATAATCAAATAAGCAGAACATACGGTTGGTGCCTTTTAGGAAAACTACAAGTTTAAGCCCACCCTCATTGGTGGAAGAACATGGTATACCCGAATTAAAATATCTACCATTTATTATGCAGCTAATCATGTCATGCTATTTAAATGAAACTTAATGAATTCTTCTTCTATAAAATTAATTTTATTTTAGTCAAACTGATGTATAATTTTATATAAGTGCATTTTTACTTAAAATGTAAAACTCTTTAGAGTCTGCTTCTTTCAGTTTTAGAGGCATATTTTGTATATATTTTTTTTAAAGATTTTATTTATTTATTTTTTCCCCCAAAGCCCCAGCAGATAGTTGTATGTCATAGCTGCACATCCTTCTAGTTGCTGTATGTGGGACGCAGCCTCAGCATGGCCGGAGAAGCGGTGCGTCGGTGCACGCCCGGGATCTGAACCCGGGCCGCCAGCAGCGGAACGCGTGCACTTAACCGCTAAGCCACAGGGCCGGCCCATATTTTGTATATTTTGGTGTGATTTTATTTATTATCCTTCATAGCAGAGAGGCACATCCTACTCTTTTTCTTGCTGTCCTCTCTCTACAAGTTAAAACTCATCCAAGTTTATTTTGCTTTATAAGGCATAGGCTTACTTTGTGAATGAAAAAGAGATCATTTCTGAAACATGTTTGGAACTGTAGGGAGCCCAGAATTTTAGACTATGCTCAGAATTTTGTGAGGTAACTTCAAAAAAGATGGAACATTTAACGTTTGCCAGGAAAGTTTTCTGCTACTTTGCTTAACAGTAGGGTTTTTTTTTTTTTTTTGGTTTCTTAATTCTTTGAAAGGATGAGTGAAGGAGTTGGCAGGTTTAAATTTACCCTTGATAGAGCTCCCTCTGGGTTACTCTTTCAAAACAACCATACCAGTTGATGAATATTTAATGGGGACTCTGTCAGTCCCAGAGCTGAGAGAGGCAGTTCTCAAAGCTCCAGCAGGTCCTGGGAGAGGAGAGCGCTGGTAGCCAGTGTTGTTTGAGTTTGGATGAGGCATGGTCTTTCTCAGGATGTTAGAACTGAGTGGAGTTCTCAGATGCAGCCCAGTGACTCTAGAACTGAGCCCTGCTCAGAAACCAGTTGACTTTTCATTCGCTCTGAGCCTGGTGTCTGCCCTCTGCTCGTGCCCCTTTCTGCCATTTCTCATGCTTCTCCTGACTCTCTCTCTTTCCTACACCTTCTTTCTTCTTTTTTCTCTTTTTCTTACTTTTACTCTCTATTATATTCCTTCTCCTTATCATTTTTCTCAGTCTCTTATTGTTCTCATTCATTTTCTTTTTATTTTGTAGTACAGTTACTCTGTACATCACATTCACCTTAAAATCTTGATCCTCTACAACTCCTATACTTCAGTTAGCTATGTTTTTTAAAGATTTTATCTATTTTTTATTTTTCCCCCCCAAAGCCCCAGTAGATAGTTGTATGTCACAGCTGCACATCCTTCCAGTTGCTGCACGTGGGACGCGGCCCCAGCATGACCAGTGAAGCAGTGCGTTGGTGCGCGCCCGGGATCTGAACCCGGGCCAACAGCAGCGGAGCACGCGCACTTAACCGCTAAGCCACGGGGCCGGCCCTCAGCTCGCTATTTTGAAGAGAGTATTTTGATAAATTTCTCTTAGATGTTATAACATGCTGATTCAAGGAAATAAAAACTATCACAAATGGGATGGGGATGAAGAGTGAATTCAGTTCAGGTAGCCATGGAATTAGACAGAGGGAAACTGAGAGCTTAAGTGTAGGTGTTCAAAATATTTCCTGATACATCTTCGTAGTTCATTGTTGTGGTAAACTGCACAGAGTCTTATTTACTGCTGGAGCCCAGATGTTTGCTCCTTGGGGCAGCTCATCAGACCTTGGCCTATAGAAAAGAAGCTAGGAAACATTACATGCATTTCTAATGTGAAGAACTGTTAGTGTTCCACCAGGAGACACCTTGGGATCTTCCCTGCACTATCTGAATAGAAAAAGAGGAAGAGAAGCTTTTCTCCATCTGCACAAAACCAAGACCTTATCTTGAGTTTGAGAGGATTGGAGGTGACTGAAAACAAAAGTTTTCCCGAGTTTGGATTTGCTTTAACAAGAACTATTTGCTGGCTTTGATGTTAAAGGTCTTTATTCAAAATTGACTACCTCTAATGCTAAGTTCAGAGTGGAGATGTGTCAGTATAAGAGAGAAGAATCCCTTTTTGATTATATCACTGAAATACAGTATTTGGGAGAATGGTTATATTTGAAGGTCACTTGTTCATATTCTGTTGCCACAGTGACATCTGTTGGTAAGTGACTACTTCATGCTATTCTCGATGATTTCTGTTTGAAAGACATACTGAGCTTGATAAATAAATGGCAAGCAATAGGATATAATGGAACACATGAGGAAGCCATTTGGGGTAAAGCTAATTCAGTCTGAATTTGTTTTTCCAAAAGGGTCTGTCGCCTGCACTGTGTATCTGCTTTGCCATGTCCCAAAGAGAAGAGTAAATGCCCTTAAGATAAGAATGTAACTTCCCCCTCATTGGCATTTCCTTAAGGATAAGCATTTCTCCCTAGGCTAGGATTTGATTGTTGCAGTCATCCTGTGATCACCCAGCTCCAGACAACAGACGTGACACCAGCCATGCCCATTGAGACAACAGATCTGCTCCCCGCTGTGTCCATCAATAGCTGTTCTGGCAGGGCAATCCGGCAGGGCTGATCTCGTGGCTATTGTAAAAGGGACATTGCAATCACTTGCAATACATGCTCTTTGATGGTATATAACCGCTCTGTACACCCCACTTCTTCGGTGACCTTCCTTCCTTAGGGAAGGAAGGCCACAGGTCATGGTCCTCAAAAGTTGGCTCATAATAAACTCACCCCAATTTTGATTTATAGATTGATTATGGATTATTTACGTCGACAAGCTGAGGTGTAGGAAGCAGTAAAGGCACAGTGGTACTCGTGTTGCCCGATATAAAATCTTTCCTCCCTCTTTCCCTTCCCAGGATACCCACTCTTCATGGTGGCACCGACTTCCATGGTGTGATCATTCTTCTGATCACTACTTTCATTCCCTCTTACAATTACTCAACAAATATTTAAACACCTACTGTATGCCAGGCTTGGGATACACTAAGGAAAAATTTTTCTACAAAATCTCTGTCTTCACAGAACTTGTTTTTGTTGGCTAAGTGAGATAATGGATAAGTAGGCAGACAAGTGAATTACATAGTCTATCGTGTGATGATCTGTGTCAAGAAGAAGGTAAGCGACAGGCAATGGGGAGAGCTCGAGAGTGAGTGGGTTGCTACTTTAATTAGAGAGCACAGGGAGGCTGGAGCAAGGCCCAGAGGGAAGGGACAGAGCAGGAGGACATGCAGATATCCCAGGGCTGCAGAGATGCTGTGGAGGAATTATGACTCGGATGTTGTTGGGCAGCAAGAAGCCAGTGTGGCTGGAGCACAGTGAGCAAGAGGAGAAAGGCAGAGAAGGTTTGAGATGCCAGGGAGGGTGAGCAGATGAAAGAAGGCCCCTGGGCCCATCAAAACTCTGCTGTAAGTGAAATGAAAACTTTCAATGTCATTTAACTATACGTTATACAATTTAAGTAGTAAATACCTTTTGTTTTTCTATAGTCTTGTTAAGCACATCAACTAAAATGCTGCTAAATTGGGAATGTCTAAATTATCCCCAGGAGTGACTGCTGTATCTTGTCAGGCGTCTGGTCTGCACAGCAGTCGGGGGTGGGAGTGATGTGACAGTCAGGAGAGGAGCTCTAGTCTTCAGGTTGTCACAAACAGTTTGTGTTATGTTTCATCTGTAACATGCGAAGGACGGAAAAGATGAGTGGTTTTCAGACTCCGATCCATGGAGCGCTGGATATTCCTGAAGGCTCTTGGTTTTTGTTTGTTTGTTTGTTTGTTTTTGTGAGGAAGATCGGTCCTGAGCTAACATCTATCACTCCTCCTCTTTTTGCTGAGAAAGACTGGCCCTGGGCTAACATCCATGCACATCTTCCTCCACTTTATATGGGATATCACCACACCATGGCCTGACAAGCGGTGCGTCGGTGCGCGCCCAGGATCCGAACCGGTGAACCCTGGGCCGCTGCAGCAGAGCGCACGCACTTAACCGCTTCCCCACCCAGCTGGCCCTGAAGGCTCTTTGTTTTTTTTCTTATGTTTATAAACTTCGATGCAAGCTTCACATAGAAGAGAGTGTCCCTTAGCTTTAAAAAGATTCCTGGACTTGGTCCTCACTTAGGTTTTCCAGTACGAAGAGTTTGCAGTCTCACAGACTCCCAAAGGACAGACAAAAGGAGCAAGATCCCTTTTTTCCGAGTGTCTCTTGTGACAGTGCTCATTGTCGCTCATTTAAACCAGAAGGTGATTTGTCAATAGTGAGATATAGCATTTGAGACCCCATCCTTCAAGATGGCTGAGTTGTCGTCCATCATTTTACAGACTTATTCTAAGTGAATAATATAAAAAGTGAATGTCTCAGCAGGTACTCTCTGACACAAAATAGAAACTAGGAATTGAGAAAAGTAATTATGATTGATGTCTGTCAATAAGGGCATAGGGCTAGTCTAATTCAAAAGTAATTAAAGGCATGAGTGTTAGTCACTGTACATATTAAATATATTGAAAAGTATTCATGTTCTCATAACACAGAATTATAACTGGAAGATAAACTGGATGTTTTTGGTACTTATGGTTAAAGATATATTTTATTTAGTTTTGTTTTCCGATTGAGGAAATGAGAAAATTTATTTTTTAATATATTGACTATCTTCTTCCTTTCCAACCTAGAATCTCAATCTGCTATTTTGGAAACTCTGAAAAATATGTTCAGATGCTGTTCAACAGGTAAGAAAATCTTGTTAGGATGTCAAATACTTTTCTCTCTTATTTATCATAAAATTGTGACAGACTCTCATTTATCTTCCTGTCTGCCCATCTGACTAGGCCATCTTGTTTCTCTAAGCCTGCAGGGGAATCCAGTCAGGTGGAAAGGGATGTTTTCTTCCACTTAGACTTTGCAGAGAAAATCAGCCTTGAAGTGGAACTGAGCACATGCTTTTCAGAAGCTGCATCATTCTCTACCCAGCCAGAGCATTGGGCCTGACAACAGCTGGATCCAGTAGAAAACTGGACACTCTAGGAGATGTCATGTGCAGATGTGCCTGGCTGGACTAATAGTCACATGGATATGAGTTTTAAAAAAATCTCTCAGAGCTTTTCCAAAATCCAATAATATTCTTAAGTTGCTGTAGTAGATGAAACATTAGTTAGTGTCTTTTTAATTTCAACAGAAGCTTTTTTTTTTGTTACTAAAGAAGCCAAATTTCATGTCTTTTTTCTTGTTACCAAAATGGGCTTACTATTAAAAAAAAGAAAACTTCAAGAAAGGAAACACTCATATGGAATAGAAATTGTGAGTAGCAATTGCTACTTTTTTATATAAAATCATCTGTTTTATTTATTTACACTTTCTATCAACGGCGCTTTTGAAAATAACTTAGTATTAGAAATTACCAGTAAGAAGAGGGTGTGCGCCCTTGAGTGTGGTCCAGTAGAAGTCAGGTGACTCAGACCTGAGTTCTAGGCCCAGGTCTGTTTCTGGTTAGTGTGTGACAACGTACTTAGGCTCTCTGGAACGTAGTATTCCTTTCTGTAAAATTAAAGAATTGATGATTTTTGAGAACTTTCCCAAATATTAAATGACTTCTCTTATAAAAAGTAGAAAGATCCTTCTCAAACTTATAAATTATCAAAAATTTTTTGTGACCTTTCACGTACCAAGAACAACTGATGTCCCTTCAATTATATTGATTGAAAATAAAGATCATAAAAGTATATATTTGGTAATCTAATAAATGAATTAGCATAAAAATGAGCCAGGAAAAATTTTATGATCAATCAAGATATTACATTATGAAAGTATTACTGTTTGTTACAGTATATAAAATTATGACTCTAAAATAGTATCTTTTTGCTGTCTGTAAGTTTATATTGTTACTCATATATCACTATTAACCCTATTATGTTTTACAAGAAATAAAATGTCTTGAAAGGAAAAAACAATAAAGCAGCAGCCCTGCATTACACATGAAAGTTGTGCTCCCCCTGGAGGGAAAATGAGGATACAACATTGGTCGAGTACTTCATTTTGTAACCCACTGGTGCCTTTCAAAAATATAGCTATTATTGTCATAGTAAAGATATTCTTAAGAATAGTGCCACAAAACTGGTTTTCCAGCTTCTTTTTGTCAGAGCTGAGACCTACATCAGGCTGGGGCACTTGAAGAGGCATGGGGGACTCAGCTGAGGGTGGTTTAATTACTGTAAGATGATTAGCCAATAGCAAATAAGACAGAGAACGATTAAAAAGAGGTAAAGGGAAATAAAGTTGGAAATAATTAAGAAAAATAGTGCCTTCAAAATATCCTCTCATTATTTTTATAGCTTTTTATTTATTTTATTTTATTTTTTTTGAGGCATGACGAGGATAGTATGTTAGATTTTTCTAAACCCTTATCTCCAGGGCATATATTACTGAGTTTTTCATTATAAATGATAATGCCAAAGAAAACCTGGACAAAAGTATTCTGTACTATCCACAAGGACAAAACATGTACAACATTGCTCTATATATTAAGAGTCGAGCTGTAATAGTCAAGATATATACTCATGTGTGTAAAATTATAATGATTTTCTAATTTTCTCGGGCTGTGAACCATGGTAAAATATACAGGAATAAGCAGGAAACCTGAAAAACTAGGTGATTTAAAAAACCTGATGTTACAGCTAGACCATTCATGGGTGAAATCAATTTCAATTTCACACTTCTCCTTTCCTTGTAGCCAGTGAAGTGTCTGGAAGACAGAAAACACATAAAATTAATTGAGAGTTAACAGTATTTGGAGGCAGTTGAGGTTAAGCATTCAACAATGATGTCCCTTACTTCAGGAGCCATTGAATTTTTGTCATAAGTTTACTTTATACACGGGTTCTCTTCTTAGATTATTTCTGTATGTTTCTTAGAAGAGAAACAGGGAAGGAGAATTAACTATCAATCTACTGTGCGCCAGTTCCTTTACTGTATTCCCTTATGCAATTCTTACAATAATCCTTTAAAGTAACTGTTATAATTCATATTTGATAAAGAAAACCATGTTTACAAAATTGATCAAGGGTAAGAGGGAAGATCTGAACATCAGTCCATTGGGTTCTGCCTCATATTCTCCCCACTGTGATAAAAATGGTGCTTCAACATGGGTTCTCACCATCTGGCTATTTATTACTGGCTCCTGCCAACAGCATTGGATGAGATGAGATGAGAAGTTATTTCCAAAGATATTCTATTATATTTAAACTGTACTATTTATGAGTCAGATGTCAAGACATGTTTTAGAGACATAGAGAGCAACTGATTAGTTCACCCACACATTATTAATGTTTACTATAACTTTCGTGTGCCACATCGTGTCAACTTTACCAACTTTAGTGCTTCACTGTTCTTTTTGAAAAAACTCAGAATGTCACTTTTCGTGTCAAACACCTTGCTGTTTTATTCTTATTCACTAGATGACAGTTCTGTATCTCTGTAAATTACCACTGCAGCAGGAAACGAGAGGTCTTAAGCCAGTTTGCTCTGCACAAATGATGGACATAGGAGGACTTCTGCTCCATCAAGGCTGCCTGTGTCATTCCGTGGCTGTAACGGGGATGTCCAGGACTGCTTAGTCAGAGGCACGAAGCAGAGTCAGAAAGCATCCTCTAAATTCTTCAGATGTGAGTTCAGGCACCTGTCCTCTCACCTGAGCACACTGGAGTTTATTGAATGTGTTCTGACTCTTACTCTCTCCCTGTAGTTAATAAGTCTGGGAGCTCCATAACTCTAGAAAAAACACAGGACTCATAAAGCCTTTTCTCAACTAAACAGAGTTGAGGGCTATGGTGTTGCCCGAGAGTCTCATGCTTAAAGAAATTACAGCTGGTGCTCAGGCGGAAGGCAAGTGTCAGCTACTCCTGGAGGGGTTTTATTGATGCTCCCATAGAATGAGCAAGTTTAAAAGAAAACCACATTGCTTAAACCTCACTAACTGATTGTTTTATTTTCAAGTAATATGCTCTGAAATCTGCTATGTCTAAAAAACCATTTCAGGCCGGCCCCATGGCTTAGTGGTTAAGTGCGTGCGGTCCGCTACTGACGGCCCGGGTTCGGATCCCGGGCGCACACGGATGCACTGCTTCTCCGGCCATGCTGTCGCCACGTCCCACATACAGCAACTAGAAGGATGTGCAAATATGACATACAACTATCTATTGGGGCTTTGAGGAAAAAAAGGAGGAAGATTGGCAATAGATCTTAGCTCAGAGCCAGTCTTCCTCAGCAAAAAGAGGAGGATTAGCACAGATGTTAGCTCAGGGCTGATCTTCCTGACACACACACACACACAAAAAAATTCAGTCTTTTTTCTTTGCTGTCTGTTTATTATCATTTTTACGAATGCTTTGATTTCACCATCTTCTTGGCACCACAACAGTAGCCATTGAGATGTTATTATAGATTCAGTTTTGAAATTTTATCATCTTATCTCTATTTCCTCTGCCATTTCTTAGTTTTAGTTCTTACTGCATCTTATGCTTGAAAATATTTGAAGCTTATAGTGTTTCTTATTTCCTCAACTTTTTATTATCTAAGGGCCCTCAACTATCACTTTTTTAAAAAAGGAAGTGAAATACATAACAGAACAATACACTGTAATAAATTGACCAATTATAAAATTAAGTTCAACCTGAAATCCCTCCCCACTTAACAGAGACCATCTTTCATAATTCACCATACTTTAGTTTGGGCAGGGTCAGTTTATCAATGATTTTTGGATGTTTTAAACCACACGAGATGAATACAATATGGTAAAATTGTTAATCTTGCAGAAGTTGTAGAATTTCCTGATGGTTAGAGAAGTTGATGGTGGAGAACCTGAATCATATGAAAAGTAGTTGATTAATTAACACCTGACAGAGTTTGTTAATTTGTTAAAGATGATGATAAGATATACATGCTGAAAAGATAACTTTGCATATCAGAGTATTGTGAGAGGCCACTGGGAAAATTCATAATGTTTTCAAATACTACAAAAAATGGCCATTTTTTCATAAAAAATGTCATACATGATGGCATCAAATACTTATGTCAGAAAATTTACAATGAAGAAAATTAACACTTGAGTCATTTTAATTCTAATAATTTGTTCATGCTTACTATTAGGTTGCAAACAATTTTTAGAAATAAAGTGATAAATGATGTACTTGCTTAATTTTTAATTTTTTTAGGAAAAGACTTTTTCACATTTTAAAAAATATTTATTTGTATTTATTTTATGCTGAATTTATTCCTAGGCTCAAAGACTTTTTTTTAATTAACTAACACCAATTCTTTTCAAACTCTTTCAAAAAGTTGAAGAGGAGAGAATACTTCTAAAGTCATCCTATGGGGTTAATACTACACTGATATCAAAGCCAAAGACGCTAAGAGAAAAGAAAACTATAGGTCAATATCTTTCATGAATATTGATACAAAAATTCTCAATAAAATAGTAACAAAGCAAATTCAGCAGCATATTGAAAGGATTATACATCATTTTTAAGTGGGATTTATTCCTGGAATACAAGGATGTTTCAATATATGAAAATGAATCAATGTAATTAACCACATTAACAGAATGAAGGAAAAAAAGTGATCACCTCAATGGATGCAGAAAAGGCGTTTGACAAAACTAAACATGCTTTCATGTTAAAAACACTAAAAAACCCTCAGAGTAAAAGGAAGCTACTTCAACATAATAAAAGCCATATACAGAAATCCACAGAGAACATCGAATTCAAGGGTGAAAGACTGAAATGTTTTTATCTAAGATCAGGAGAAAGGCAAGAAGGCCCACTTTCACCCTTCTATTCAACATGGTATTAGAAGTTCTAGCCAAAGCAATTAGATAAGAAAAAGAAAGAAATAGCATTCAAATTGGAAAGGAAGAAGTGATATTATATTTGTTTACACATAATATCTTATATGTTGAAACCCCTAAAAATTTCACAAAAAATTTTAGAACTAATAAATTATGCAGAGTAGTGGGACAGAAAATTAACTTGCAAAAATTAGTTGTTCTTCTATACATTAATAACAAGTAATCTGAAAAAGAAATTTAAAAAATTTACATTTTTATTTACAATAGCATCAAAAAGAGTAAAATACTTAAGAATCAACTTACTCATGGAGGTAAAAATCCCAATGATTTTTTTGCAAAAATAGAAAAATCTATCCTAAAATTCATATGGACTCTCAAGGGACCCTGAATAGCCATAACAATCTAGAAAAAGAACAAAGTTAGAGAACACACACTTCCTGATTTCAAAACTTACTACAAAGTAATCAAAACAGTGC
Organism: Diceros bicornis minor; assembly: GCF_020826845.1. Classification (NCBI taxonomy): domain Eukaryota; kingdom Metazoa; phylum Chordata; class Mammalia; order Perissodactyla; family Rhinocerotidae; genus Diceros; species Diceros bicornis. The sequence continues at coordinate 200,798 of NW_026691046.1, forward strand.
AGTACTGGCATAAATACACACAATATACTAATGAAATATTAGAGAGAGCCCTGAAATAAACCTTTGCATATATGGTCAAATGATTTTTGACAAGGGTGCAAAGATCATTCACTGGAGAAAGGATAAGTTTTTCAACAAATGGTGCTGGAAAACTGGATACCCACATGCAATAGAATGATGTTGGACACTTACCTTACACCATATACAAAAATTAACTCAAAATGGATCCAAGATATAAATGTTGGAGTTGAAGATATAAAATCCTTAGAAGAAAACACAGGGTAAAAGCTGCATGTCATTGGGTCCAAATGCCATTGCCAACAATGATTTCTTTACTATGACACCAAAGACATAAGCAACAAAAAAAATAACAAATTGCACTTCATCAAAATGAAACGTTTTCTGTATCACAAGATACTAGTAACAGAGTAAAAAGGTAATGCACAGAATGGTTGAAAAGATTTGCAAATCACATATCTGATAAGGGATTAATATCTAGCATATATAAAGAACTCCTACAACTCAACAATAAAAAAAAACCCAATTTAAAAATGCACAAAGGACTTGAATAGACATTTCTCCAAACAAGATATAAAATGGCCAGTAAACACATGAAAAGTTGTTCAACATCACTAAGTATCAGGAAAATGAAAAATAAAACCACAATGAGATACATGTTCACACCCATTAGCATAGTTACTATCACCAAATCAGAAAATAACAAGTGTTGGCAAGGATGTTGAGAAATTAGACCACTTGTGCAATGAAGGTGAGAACGTAAAACTGGAAAACAGTATGGCAGTTCCTTCAAAAATTAAAAATAGAATTCACCATATGACCTAGCAATTCCACTTATGGGTTCTGAAATAATAGAAAATATATTTATCAGTCTCTGCCTCCAGTTCCTGGCACAGAGCTCCTAAAACTTTGTAATTTCCTAAATGATAAGAACACTAGGAGCAACTCTTATTCTAATATTTGTCTTTGACACCATTCCTGACACAGAGACCCTAAAACCCTTGTAATTTCCATTTTTTTTTTTTAGGAAAATCAGCCCTGAGCTTACATCTGTGATAATCCTCCTCTTTTTGCTGAGGAAGACCGGCTCTGAGCTAACATCTATTGCCAATCTTCCTCCTTTATTCTCCCCAAAGCCACAGTAGATAGTTGTATGTCATTCTTGCATATCCTTCTAGTTGCTGTATGTGAGATATGGCCTAAGCATGGCCGGAGAAATGGTGCATCGGTGCGTGCCCGGGATCTGAACCTGGGCCGCCAGTAGTGGAACGTGTGCACTTAACTGCTAAGCCACGGGGCCTACCTCCTTGTAATTTCCTAATTGATAAGAACACTAGGAGAAGCTTTTGTTCTATTGAGGCAACTCTGGGTGGGCTTCTGGATGGCTCCTTGATGGGGGCTGGTCACCAGGAAGACCAAGCCCTGATTAGAAGGTTCGAAATTTTGGCCCTACCCCTTATCTTGCAGAGAGGGGAGGGGGGCTGGAAACTGAGTTAATAATTAATCATGCTTATGTGACAGAGACTCCATTAAAATCCCAATAGAAGGAGGTTCAGAGAGCTTCCAGGTTGGCAATGACAAGGAGTGCTTGGAGAGTGGTGCACTTGGATATGGCATGAAAACTTTGTGCCCCTTCTCACATACCTTTCCCTATGCACCACTTCCATCGGCTGTTCTTGAGTCATATCCTCTTATAATAAACTGGTGATCTAGTAAATGTTTCTCTGAGTTTTGTGAGCCACTCTAGTAAATTAATCACACCCAATGAGGAGGTTGTGGGAACCTCTGGTTTATAGCCAGTCAGTCAGAAGTACAGGTAACAGCCTGGGCTTGTAACCGGCATCTGAAGTTGAGGTGAGGTAGGGTGGGTGTGCAGTCTTATAGGACTAAGCCCTCAACCTGTGGAATCTGATGTATCTCTGGGTTGACAGTATCAAATTGAGTTGAATTATCTGACGACTAGCTGGCATTCCAAGAATTGCTTGTTGGAGGTGTGGGGAACCCTCCCACGTGTGAAAAAATGAATCTCAGAACACCATTTATGAGCATACACCCAAAATGATTGAATGCAGAGGTATAAAGACATAAATGTACACCCATGTTCTTAACAGCATTATTCAAAATAGCCAGAAGCTGGAAGCAAACCAGGTGTCCATCAACAGATGAAATGACAAAAAACATGTGGTGTATACACACAGTGAAATATCATTCACCCTTAAAAAGGAAGAAATCCTGACACATGTTATGACAAGGAAGAACCTTGAGGACTTTATGCTAAGTGAAATAAAGCCATCCACAAAAGGAAAAATACTGTATGATTCCACTCATATAAGGTACTTAGAGAACTTAAATTCATAGGAATAGAAAGGAGAATGGTGTTTCCCAAAGGCAAGAGGAAGGGATAACAGGGAGTTGTTGCTTAATGAGCACAGAGTTTCAGTGCAAGGTGAAAATAGTTCTGTGGATCGTTCGAGGTTATGGCTACACAATAATGTGAATGTACTGCATGTCACTGAACTGTACACTTAAAATTGGTTAAAATGGTCAATTTTAGGTTATGTATATTTTATGACCATTTAAAAAAATTAATTATTTTCAACAAATGAACAAACACTAGCTACATGCAATAGATGAATATCACAACCAAAATGCTGCATAAAAGAAATTATATTCAAAAGGCTATAGATTTTTTAATTCCATATATATAAAATCTAAAAAAGAAACAAAACCGAGGTCTGGCTTCCAGTAATGGTGGAGTGGCTTGTTGAACTAACACTCTCACAGATAACAATGATAAAATCTGCATAAAATATTATATGTATTTATATAGAATCATGTATTTATATGTAATACACATATAATAAATGCATATATGTGTGTATGTATAAATGTCTTCCGAAAGCAAGCAGAACTGAGAGGGAGCCTTCCCTTAAATGATGGGAATTGCACCAGGAGATATTTGCAAGCTTGAGTCTTTTGCCTCAAAGCATTCCAAAATCTGTACATGGCCGAGACAGGGGAAAAACTACAGTCTTACTTGTAAAGTTAGAGGATGTATTTTGGGGCTGACAGAGTAGCTGGAAAGTTAAGGGAGAAATTCTGGAAGGGAGGGAGACACACAGAGGAAAATCTCAAAATATGTACGTAAGTCTCCCCCCCACACACACACCAAATTGGCAGATCTTTGAACAACACACATGCAGGGTAGACACCAGAGGGCTTAGTGTAAAAACAGCAATTGGTAGATGAAAGAACTGAATGAGGATTTCAGCTATGCTCACGGTAAAGGAGAGAAGATTGGAGTTTCAGTCCAGCCAAGTTAACTCCCTGCTAGAAAAATAACAACACTCTTCAAAGGAATACAATAGAATCCAGAGTCTCTATAACTATCATTCATGGTTTCCAGTACACAGTTTAATTTTTTTTTATTTATTTTTCCCCCAAAGCCCCAGTAGATAGTTGTGTGTTATAGCTGCACATCCTTCTAGTTGCTGTATGTGGGACGTGGCCTCAGCATGGCCGGAGAAGCAGTGACTCGGTGCGCGCCCGGGATCTGAACCCAGGCCGCCAGTAGCAGAGCATGCACACTTAACTGCTAAGCCATGGGGCCGGCCCTCCTGTACACAGTTTAAAAAATCATGAGATTTGAAGAGATGGGAAAATGTAATCCATATATGACCAAAAGCAGGGAGGAGAAACTCTCCCCAAGGTGTTGCAATTAACTGACAAGGATAAGACAGCAGCTATTATAAAGAGGATCAAGGTGGTATGAAAAATATTCTCATAATGAATGAACATATCTGGAAACTCAGCAGAGAAGTGGAAATTACAAAAAAGAACCAAATAGGAAGATTAAATAAAAAAAATACTTTTGAGTTTACATGTACATTAGAAACAGTAGAAGAGGGCCGGCCTTGGGGTTTAGCAGTTAAGTGTGCGGGCTCCACTGCTGGCGGCCCCGGGTTCGGATCTTGGGCTCGCACGGATGCACTGCTTCTCTGGCCATACTGAGGCTGCATTCCACATACAGCAACTAGAAGGATGTGCAGCTATGACATAGAACTATCTACTGGGGCTTTGGGGCAAAAAATAAATAAGTAAATAAAATTAAAAATAAAAAGGAACAGTAGAAGAAACATGATGATAGGGCAATAGAAATTATCCAGTCTGAACAAAAGAATGTAAAAATTTTGAAGAAAAATGAAGAAAGCCTTACCTGTGAGATGATTGAGTCCCCAGCAGAGAGGGGAGAGACAGAAAAATTAAATGAGGCAGAAAGACAAATCAATAAGTAATAGCATAAAACTTCCAAAATTTGGTGGAAAATCTAAAATTTTAGATCCAAGGAAGTCAGCAAACCCAGAAAATAAAATACAAAATAAAACCATACCTGGGCACATGATAGTCAAGCTGCTAAAATCCAAAGATAAAAACAAAATCTTGAAAGCAGTCAGGGAAATACATATATACAGGGGAAGACATTACATACAGGGAGAAATAATGTCATTGATGGATGATATATTATCAAAAACAAAAGAGACAAATCAACAACAAAATGACATCTTTCAAGTGCAGAAACAAAACCCAAAAGTCAACACGAGATTCTATATTTAGCAGATCTCACTTTCAAAAAGGAGGCAGAAGCCACAATAATATTCCGCACACCCATTAGGTGGCTGAAATAAAAAATAAAATTGTAAATATCAAGTCCTGGTGAGGACAAGGAACAACTAGAACTGGGAATGCAACATGATAGTTGCATTCGGATAATGGTTTAGCAGGTTCTTATAAAGTTAAACATACACTTATTATATGACTCAGATATCCCACTCCTAGGGATTTACTCAAGCAAATTGAAAACTAATGTTTAAACAAAATCTTTGGGTGAATATTCATAACCATGTTATTCATAATTACCACAAGCTGAAAATAAACTAAATGTCCTTCGTCAGGTGAATGGAGAAAGAAATTGTGGTGAATTGTGACATTAGAATACTACTTGGCAATAAAAAGGATAAACTCTTGATTCACACAACAACATGGATGAATCTTGGCTGCATTTCTCTAAGTGAAGGAAGCCCGATTCAAAAGGCTGTACAGTATGTGGTTTCATTTGTATGACTTTCTAGAAAAGTCAGCATTACAGAGATGAAAAATGATCAGTGGTTGCCAAGGGATGGAATGGGGGAAGGGATTGATTACAGAGGGACAGTATGAGAGAATTTTGGGGAGTGAAAAAAACAGCTCTGTATGCTACTGTGGAGGTGGATACATGACCATAAAGTTGTCAAAACCCACAGAACTGTACACTACAAAGAGTGAATTTTACTCTGCAAATTTTAAAAATCAATCAGGATGCTGGGGAACTCAGATGAAATGCAGTGACAAATGAATCTCACTGTATTACAAGCATGTGACATAGCCACACATAATGGGTGGGGATGAAAGGTCCTGACCTAAGTTACAGTGGAAGACAGTGTTTTGATGGGATACTGTAAAACTAAAGTAATGTACACAAACAATCTACTCTAGGTGGTAAGTTTGTTTTTCATAAGGGTATGGATTAGCAATTCTGAAACTAGTTGACACATTAGGAAATATATTGTAGCTAACTGGAGTTAAATTTCTCACTGTTGGTCAAAGAAGTTAAAAATAAACAAAAGGAGAATGCTAGAATAAACTCTGTGGTGCTGGATAGGAGTTGGAAGTATCAGTATGAATCCATGTCACTTCTAATATATCTATCCAGATAGATGGATAGATTGATAGATGAATAGATAGATGTGTATACCTGTGTTTATATTCATACATACATTTCCAGGCTCTGCTGAGAGGGTCCAGAAGCACTGACACCCTAGTATCAATGAGCACACTTAGCTCCCAGATCTTGGTTTCCAAATATCATTCTCCAATAAAAAGAACCAGGTTTTCTTGGAGAAATGGCTAATTCTAGGGTGGAGATGGAAAATACAATATGAACCTGGACCATCTTGTAGTGTCAGAAGTAGGAAAGTGCTTTAAATAAAACACAGCAAATGATGAGATGTGTCAAAAGGAATCAATCTGAAAGACTTCTCAATGGCTCAAGCTGGAAAACTGTGAGCAACATAATAAATAATGGTAGCATTGGATTATTATACAGAGAATAAAATAAATATCCATGAGTCTATACTGACATAAAATAGATTAAATAAGAAAGGAAGAAAGAAAGAGGAATAAAAAAGAATAAGAGAAAGAAAGGAAGAAGGACGGGAGAAGGAGGGAGGGAATCTTCCTCACAGAATTCCAAATAATAAATGTGGCTGGATAGCATGAAATAGAGAATCGCCAATAGAACACCACAGTAATAATTATTGTGGGTAAGGCTGACTGATGAATGCAAAAACTGTGGGTGAAATTAAAAAAAAAGAATACATTTGCAGAGCCTCAAATCATCTGCCTCAAAATATATAACTTTTTTATGTTAATTACTTTAAAAGACCTATGACTATTGAAAGCAAAAATTATAACACTGTATTGTGGGATTTATAACATGAGAAGATGTAAAATTTATGATAACAATAGCACAAAGGACAGACAGAGGTAAATGGAACTGTTCTGTAGCAAGTCTTCCATATTTTACATTGATTAAACTGGTGCACTATTAAGTCTAGGTAGGCTGTGATATGTTAAAGATGCATATTGTAATCTGGACCAACCACTAAAAAATGCAAAGGTGTGTCACTTAAATGCTAATAAAGGAATTAAACAGCATACCAAAAAACGTTTGTACAAGACTGTTCACAGGAGATGACCTGCACGTCCCCAGGACGAAGAAGAGCCCACTGCGACGCATCCACAGAGCAGAACGCCCTCAGCTGTGCCGAGGAGCAAACGCTGACACACACATGCTGGGAGAGACTCATCAACCTCGTGCCGAGGGAAGCAAGCTGGACAGAAAACAATACACGTGTGATGATTTCAGCCGAGATGAACCTATGCTGAAAAAACCAGAACAGTGGTTGCCTCGGGGGAAGGAAGAAATTGCCTAGGAAGGAACAGGAAGGGGTTTTCTGGGGGTGATGGAAATATCCTGTTCTTAAAGGGGTGAAGGTTATATGGGCATGTTTATTTGCCAAAAATGTAAGGTTGAGATTTGTGCCTTTCAGTGTGCGTACTTCTTACCCCCCCACACACACAAAGGACTAAAAGAATAATAAAGTGATGTGGGAATGGGATGGAGTGTGGAAGAAACAAAAATGGCAGATGATTAGTAGTTGTTGAAGCTGGGTGACGAGCCTACTATGCTGTTTTGTTTATTTTGTATATTGTTTAAATTGTTCTGTAATAAAACACTTGTATAAGAAGACAAACTCGATATATAGTGTTCGCTGGTAAGGTGTCAGCTACCTTTGGGGAGGAAGGAGGGAGAAAGGGATTGTCGGGGCCTGAGTGAAGCTGGTGCTAGTTCTTGGTCACACAAGTGTGTTCACTTTGTAATAATTCTTTGAGGTTTACATGGATGACTTCTGCGTATATTTCTATACGCATGTTATACATCAATAAACATTTTAAATCCGGTATATTTGCAAAAAGATCCTAACTCAATATCTCAGAATAACAGCAGTGTTTTGTTTTAAAGTGGAACACGTTCACTCATGATATCATCAGATGGATTTTAATACTCCCAAGTATCTAGTAATGCCCTCACCCTTGAGTGGCCCCCCTGGGTGGTTCCATTTTTGCCTCAATTTGGCAAGTGGCATGGCTTTGAGTTTTTATGATGGGTATGGGCCCTTAAGGTGGGTGGGTTCCAAGGGGAGGATCTCTGCAGCGACCCTGATCACGAGGTCCAGAGGGAGGAACATGGCAGGCTGGATGGATGGAGGGGATGGTAGGACAGATGGCCTTGAAAAGGCAAATTCCAGGATCCCATGCACCTGGTATTTCTATTTTAGATATTGAATTTACATTTCAAATACTGGCCAGGGAGCTTCCACCAGGGCTGCAAGCAACCTCAGCAATAGCCAGGCTGGTGAGCCCCACCCCTACCTGAGTACTGGCCCCAAAGGATGCAGCCCAACCACACTGCACAACTCTGGGGGATTGGCAAGGCATGGAGAGATGACATTGTATAGAGAAGAGGCGGAGTAGAAGGTGGGGTGTAGAAGCAGAGGGGCGTGGGCCAGGGGTGGAGGGACAGGTGGGAGTGGGGTCCCCTAGCTGTGTATGCTTGGTGCTTTTGTCTCTTAACCATTCCCTGCTGGGAGCTTGCAGGACAGCAGGACTACAACTCCCAAGATGCTCTGGGCACGGGGCGGTGTCTAGCCCTGGGGGGAGGAGCAGGGCTGTGAAGGCTTGCCTCAGGGCAAAACCGCCGTTGACTCAGGACTCTGGTCCTGCACCCGCTCCAACTGGACTGAGTCCCGGAGGGATGTGACGGGACGAGAGGGACCAGGGAGTTAGGAGGGTGTGGCAGCTGCATGGGCAGCTGCGGGCCTGCAGCGTGCAACTGCTTTTGTCCAAAATTGAAGCTGAACTCATGCCTCTTCCCCACCGCCTCCCTCCGTTGCTTGATTCCTCCTCCCCCCTGTGTGCCTGTGGGTCTTTCCACAGCCTCCTACCTAGTCCAAGGCCAGGTGCTTCTCTAAAGTGCTTATGGGAACTGGTTTGACATCCCAGAAACTTTCCACTTTGCCTGCTGCCCTCTGCCTTCTCCAGCCAAAGTGCCATCATTTCATCAGCTTTTGGGAGACATTCGCCCTTGTGGCCCCTCTTGCAAGCCCAACTGAAGAGTTTGCAGGGTGGTAACATTGGCTGTTGCTTGCCTTTTTCGCAGATGTGGAAGTTGAGGCATGTGTGAGGTTACTCACTGGTTTCCCCACAATCCACTAAGAGCAGAGGAGAACAAATCAATTCCCAGGCAAGTATCTAGTAGGCCGTTTTCACCAACCCATTCCAGTGCAGAGGCCTCCAAAACAGCATCCTTAAGATGAGAATAGCTTAAGTATTTTGCCCTTTAGATTGATCACCTAATCTCAGCTCAGGCCTGAGTGGCCAGTCTCTCAGGGACATGGGTGGTGATTCTGATCCCTCAGGAAGAGACCAGTGGTCCAGCTTTGCGAGAGGGATATTCGTGGTAGACAGCACCTGGGCAGCATTTGAAACCCGTCAGCTTTGACATCTCTGTTTTGGATTCAGGCAAGTTTCCCAGATAAACACACCTTGGGATAGTCAGATGTACCGTATTCTTTAAAAATTGATTACATCAGTGAAAAGAACAGAACATAAAATATCCTGCTCATTTGCAAAAGATAAAATGCAAGCAAGACTTTCTTGTTAATTTTTTTCTGCTCATTCTCTTGGCTGTACTGTACGCTTGAATGCAGAAACAAAAAACTTGAATTGCCGTATTCTCTTTTCCTGAGATTAGTAAATTAACTTAAAAGTCTTATTGAAACCTGTGGAGGAATGATTAGCAGTTTTTCTGATTTATGTCATCCTTAAAAGTCTGGGCGTTGATTTAAATGAAAACAAGTCCTTGTTTATATCAAACACCCCAATAGGTTACATTTCCGATTCCTGAATGTGTAATATTATCAAAACAACTGGAAAACCTGGTCATCGAAACTAGACCCTGTCACTTTGTCAAGAATTTGCCTCTTTATGAATTAATGACACATGAATTCTTCAACATTTTTGTAAAGAAAGGATGAGAATCTCTGCAGTGTCTCTGAATGTGGCAAGACAGGGAATTCTCGTTAGACCGCAACCTCGGGTTCTTCTCTCGTGTTCAACAGGCCCGGGTGGTAGTCCGTGTGGTCAGGTGCAGCACCGCTCCCCAGCCCCCAGTGTTCCATCCTACTCTGGCCTGTGACCTCTTCAGGGGGTTCTGATGACACTCGTCCACAAGTGTTGGAAGGAGACATTGTAACGTGAGGATATTCCTCATCTTGAAACAAGAATTAATTGAGAGGAAAGTCTCTGGGTCTGTGTGCTCCGATGCACTGCTGTTGGGGTGTGGCTGCAGTGACCACTGTGCTCCCAGCAGTCCCCACAATGGCTGCCTCATACATTTGATCTTCTGGTGCAACCACAGCAGCTGTTGACAGAGCTGGGCGCTCACCATGGTTAAGTGTCTTCCATCAATTTTGTGGCTCTGACCCTCCTCTGATCAGCCCCTTCTCATTCCTAACTGCTGCATTGATTGCTTTGTAGTTGTTTCCTAGGAGCCACTGTGTGTAACTGGATTTCACAGTGTCTTTAGGGACCCACCTTCACTACACGAGTCACTGTACAACAGCCACTTATCCTGGTGTAGCCCATGTTCGTCCTCTAAAGTGGAGCTGTGAAGAACCCTGCTTACTCGGAGCTCCTCTCATTCTCATGCTGCTGGGGCTGCTTATGAAGCTGGGCATCTCGTCTTTGGTCTCATCACATTATTCTTTTCATCGATTATTCTGAAGTCGGATACGACTTTGTTAATAATGTGACACTGGCTGTCACAGGCACTTCTATGTATCTTCCTCAACAGCTCTGTGAAGTATGCCTGTGATCCCCATTTTACAGGGGGGACACTGAGGCTCAGAGAGGTCGAGTAGCTTCCTTCACACAGTTTCTTGGTGCATTTTGAGTCTCCACCTGGAACTCCGCCTCTCAGGTGTGTGCACTTAGCTGGTGTTCCACTTTGTCCCTCTCTGCCAGCCTCACCAAAGGCACACGGCCCATCCTGAGTCCATTGTCTGCTAGTTGGCAGTCACCCTGCACAAACAGGCCCTGGGTGGGGAGTGGACTAGCAGGGCGTGGTCGTCCGGCCTACCCTGGGCAGATTCTAGGTTTATTGCAAGAGCTGGAGTAGTGGAAGATACTGACCGTCACTCACCTGCAAGGTTTCTTATGTAGAAATACTCCACTGACTTTTTACAGGTGTCATGTCTTTTTGTCTTCATTGCTCCTCTGGGCTTTCTCCTACAGTCCGTGTTGTGCAGTAACATACAGTACAGAGACTGGTGAACATAATATTGTTGCCCTGCACCAAACGGTCACATCATTCATTTTTCTAATTATGAAAGAATTACATACTTCGTAAAAAAAGGCAAATTACACAGATCTATGTAGAGTAAAGTGAAACCTTCCCCTTCCATCCCCTTCCCTGCACACTCACTCCCCTACTCAGAAGGAACTATTGTTAAGAGGTGGCAGCTTATTCTTCTGGACATTTCCTATGAATTTATAAATACACATAAAGATTTTTTTAACATAAATAAATTACATAACTACATCGTTTTGCAGCTTGCTGTTTCCCAAAACATATATCATAGACGTCTCTCCTTATCAGTGCACGTCCCTCTAACTTAGCTTTTTAGAAGTTTTAGAGCTACTCCAAAGAACAGGAATACCATGATCTGTATATTTCTTCTTTGATAGAGATGGGGTTATTTCCAGTTTCACTATTATACATAATGCTGCAGTAAGATCCTTGTATGGAATTTATTACACTGCTATTCAACTGCTCAATTTGCTTTGTTCCCTTTTAGTCAGAGACTATGATATATTTTTAACAATTTTATGGGAATTGATTTATAGGGAAATTAATTTTATCTCTGAATCAAGACATTTATGGGGAAACTGGAGTTCAAGGTCATCCATCTCAGTATTCTGGAGAAAAATCATGAAACTTAGAAGATATTATGCTAGCTGCATCACATTCTAACAAGTCACGTTAACAATTTAAAGTTGAATGTTTGGGCTGGCCCGGTGGCGCAAGCGGTTAAGTGCGCGTGCTCCGCTGCGGCGGCCCGGGGTTCGCGGGTTCGGATCCCGGGCACTCACCGACGCACTGCTTGTCAAGCCATGCTGTGGCGACGTCCCATATAAATTGGAGGAAGATGGGCATGGATGTTAGCCCACGGCCAGTCTTCCTCGGCAAAAAGAGGAGGATTGGCAGATGTTAGCTCAGGGCCGATCTTCCTCACAAAGCAAAAATAAAAAACAAAATAAATAAAATTGAATGTTAGTATAGCCTTACAGTCTTTGTTCAGAAGAAGGATGACATTTTCTTGTCTTGAAAACTTCTGACTCCAGGGGCTCTCAGTTGGGCTTCAGAGAGGATAAGATGTTGGTGTTGTATCTGTTTCTCTTCAGCTGTAGGCTGCATCTTCTAAAGATCATAGAATTGAACATGGTCCAATCTATATATATGATTTGGGTCAAAAATTCAAAGTAATGAACCCAAGATAGGAATCTATAACTTTGGTTCATTTTTAAAGTTTTTTATTTATTTATTTTTTCCCCCAAATCCCCAGTAGATAGTTGTATGTTATAGCTGCACATCCTTCTAGTTGCTGTATGTGGGACGCGACCTCAGCACGGCCGGAGAAGCGGTGCGTCGGTGCGCACCCGGGATCCGAATCCGGGCTGCCAGCAGTGGAGTGCGCGCACTTAACTGCTAAGCCACCGGGCCGGCCCTATAACTTTGGTTCTTAATGAAGAATTTCCTTTGATATCCTCAAGTCTCTGTGATTACTAGTAAAAACTCACCTGTGGATGAAGAGATGTGGTTCTGCTGGCAATGTCTGGCTTGAACATCTATAGTTAAGGCTGCCACATCCCTAGGTAGATTAGACTTGACCTCTCCATGACCTCTGCCCTTGTTCTTTGACGTGGGAAAAATAAGAATTTAAAAAAACTGTTGTTACTAGCACTGAATGCTAGAAATGCCCATTAAAGAGTGAGTTTGATTTGGTAAACCAAAGGGAGTATAAGCAGAAGAAAATCTTTAATATCTATGAAATTTCAAGAAGTTCTAAATTTTTTAAATGTAACTCTATTTTTGCAACAATGCAAAATGTATATATATGAATGAAATATCCCTCTGTCTATTTCTTAACTTGTTTCCATTGATTTGATGGATTTATCCTCTAATCAGGATTCCAAGTGTGAAAGAACATCTTGGTATTTCAAAGAAAAGAAGCCATTGATATTTGATTTGCTTTTAGCTCGGCATCCTACAGGTTTGAGGAATAAATTATCATGTAATGATACAATGATTCTGAAATCTAATTGTTAATTAGAGGAGTGTAAGGGATGATTGAATAGTGGTTCATCTCCATGGTCAGGGGTATTGTACACATGGACATGTAAACACGAATCAGGAAGCTGCTTCAGCCCCGTGACATCGCTGAGAACCACAGTGCAGGAGGATCTAGGGGCACAGCCCTTTGCCTCGATCTCCTGGGTTACATGTAGATCCAGAGGTCTTGACAGTGGCTTCAGAGCAGCTAACTTTTGTCTATTTCTCCCCTTCCTTCTCTCCAGCTTATCTCAAACAGTCCTGACTACCATGTTTTAAAGTAAGGCCAATTATAGTTATTTACATGAGCTTCTTGTTCATTATTGAAGAGTAATAATCAGGCATAACATTAAATATCATTTAATCTACCTAAATAAATTTGTTGTACCTTTTAATTGATTAGAACACTAAAGTTGGTTCAGAGTTTGATATTCACCAAGTGCGTTAATCTGCTTACAACTGCCATGTGCCTCACTCCTCTTAGAAGTGTATCATTGGCCCATCACAAGATTTTAATGACTCAAATCATCATAAATTAAGATAATGCACTCTCTTTTTGATGACCGGGAAGCACATGGGTCCATTTTGGAAATATGCCCATCTGTCTTTTCTCCCCATGGGAAGTTTCTTGTCACTAGGTCTCCAGTGGCTTGCACAAGCCCTAGGTCTGTAATAGCTTGGTGCCTCTCCTTCTACTTGGGGTAGAAATAAAAGAGGTCAGAGAGACTTATTAAAGTTTTGGTTGCATGAAGTCTTCTATGAAGACCATCCATACATATTGTTCTGGATAGCTCTCTGTTCCTAAGACTACTAGTTATTTTAAGGGCTTGTCAGAAACCGTGAAAGATCTGATGTTTTACCTTACCTGCAAACCAATAAGTTAGCCTACAATGGTCTTACAGATGCTGGCAAAAGTCAAGAGACCCATGCGTCAGAGACAAAGGACTTAATGACACAACAATAGCGGTGGCTAGAGTATCAGCATTTGCACCAGTTCAATAAATCTCACTTCCTACAGGGTGATACACAGTGGGCCAGGTGACATGCAGAGAGATGCAAGATCTCAGAGCCTAAGGAACTCAAATCTTTGATAACGGGCAGGATGTCTGCTAACCTTTGCCCTGGGGGCGGGGGGTGTTATTTTTATTATACTGGGCAGTAAGCCAGGCTGCCCTTTGCTCCAGAGGAGGCCACTATTTCTATCTTCCAAGGCTGACAGCTCTACACACATCCTTGAAAAGACAGCCTGGTTTTACTGGCTTTCAAAGATAAGCTTGAGTGAGACTTGATCATCATTCAGTTCTTCTGTGTCCTGTTTTGAGATTGTGCAAATATGTTCTTTTCTCTGTAAAGTTCACTAACTTTATTCATACATAAGAGATGCTTTTTGTTTTATTTATTAAGTTGAAATTTTCTTATTAGAGAAAATGATGAAACTATTATGGGTTGGATGTGAAAGTATGTTTTTTCAGGAAAAATGTGAAAGTAGATCGGTGCTCGCAGAACTTTGCCACAAGGAGCTGATAGCAACTTAAATGATTTTAATTTGAATACTGTTTTGTACAACTTTCTTCCATCTTACATCATCCTCTCTGCTTCCTGTAATTCCCATATGGGAATGGGGCAGTTTCAGGGATTCACTGAACTCATATACAGTATTCAAATGGTTTTGTCTGTTGTGGTTTTTTAATTGAGATAAAGTTGACATACAACATTAAATTAGTTTCAGCGGTACGACATAATGATTCAATGTTTGTATATATGTTGAAATGATCACCACAATAAGTCCAGTTAACATCCGTCACCATATAGAGTTACAAATTTTTTCTCTTGTGATGAGGACATGGCATATTTCAAGGTGCAGAAGAATCAACGATGATGTCATACATTTCCATAGACAGCTTGATGAATTTGGACTTAAGCATACACCCTTGAGACTGTCACCACCATCAAGGCCACAAACATATCCATCATCTCCCAAAGTTTTCTCTCACCTCCTTTATTACTATCATTCTGTTGTAAGAACTCTTAATATCTACTCTATTAGCAAATGTAACGTATGCAATACAGTCTTGTTAGCTGTAGGCACTATGTCGTATCCTAGATTTCCAGAACTTATTTATCTTGATAACTGAAACTTTGTATCTTTGAACATCAGCTCCCCATTTCTCCATCTCCCCAGCCCCTGGCAACCACCATTCTAACCTCTGCTTGTGTGAGTTTGACTATTTTAACTTCCACAAATAAGGGAATATTTGCCTTTCTCTGTCTGCCTTATTTCACTTAGCACAATGTCTTTTAGGTGCATTCATGTTATCAAATATAGCAACAATTCCTTCTTTTTTCAATGTTGAAGAATATGCCATTTCTTTATCCCTTCATCCATCAGTGACGTTTAGGTTACTTCCATATCTTGGCTATTGTGAATTTGCTGCAATGAACATTAGAGGGCAGATATCTCTTTGAGACCCTGATTTCAATTCCTGTGGGTGTCTACCAGAAGTGGGATTGCTGGATCATAAGCTAGTTTTCACTTTTGGAGGAAATTCCATACTGTTTTCCATAATGGCTGTACTAGTTTACATTCCGACGAGGTTTCCTTTTCTCCACATCCTCACCAACATTTGTCATCTTTAGTTTTTTTGATAATCGCCATCATAACAGGTGTGAAATGATAGCTCATTGTGGTTTTGATTTGCATTCCCTGATTTGTGATGCTGAACAACTTTTCATACACCTTCTGGCCACCTGTATGTCTTCACTGGAAAAATTTTACTCTGGTCCCTTGCCCATTTTTAAATTGATTTGTCTTTTTGTTTTTGAGCCAAACAAAAAAAGAGAACAAAATTTCCAGGCATTATGGGTGCTTCCCAGTTGATGCAGATGGCTTTGTATTTACAGTGGTACAAAAAGATCGTGTTTCGTGCTTTTTCTTCAGCTTGTCATAAGACCAGCAGTAGCTGTGGCACGGCAGATAATCGGGATGTTCTGGGTTTGGAGGTTTACAAAATAAATGAGTGGTAAGGAATTTTTTATTTTTCCAAGGAAATTATTGTGATCATAGTCCATGGAATCCAGGATTGATAGGTGTAGGAGGAAATTAAGGTGAGAATCGTTGATCTGGCATTACTACTGATCTTGAGGGACAGGTATCTACTGTATGAATGTTTGAATAAAAATATTAGAGATCAGGCATCTGTGATGGGTGAATATGTTTTCTGAGTTGTTTACTTTTGAACATAACCATTTGGATTATGTGAACATCTGGGATATGGGAGTAAGTTGCTAACAGGGGGTGGTTGATAACGTCACTATTGATTTAACCTCTATGAACACAAAGTGGTCAATGGATTAAGCAAATGAGTAGACAGAAAACACAGAAATGGTAAGATTTGGGATTTAGTAAAGGACTGGGGGCCGACTGTCCTGAGAGGGAGTGCCAGGACTTGTGCGGTTGAGAGTGACAAGGAAAAGAAGAGAATAGACTAACACTCAAACAAGGAGGGCGTGTTAACAGGATGGAGGGGGAAATGATCTGGAGGAGCCTTGAGTTTTGACCTTGAGCTTTCTGTTCTTGATGCAAGTCTGCCTGATGACATCCCAGGACACAGGTCAGATATATCCCGAGTGCGTAGAGGGAGGGTGGAAGTACAAAACAGCCAGGATAATTGTCCTAAAAAGGCAGGCCTCTTTTATCATTTGACCCAGTTTCATGGTTTGTTTTTATAGGGTAAGAGGAAAAGAAGGATGATAAGTCACGTCTTCACAGAAGAAGCAGCGTAACTGTGGGAACCAGTCCAAACCAAAGCCTGGTTTAAGCATTTCCATTCTTTTGAGGTTGTCCAGTGACATATTCAAGAGGCCAGTTACTAGAATCCCATCCCATCCTGGCAATTTCTGGTCTCTGAGAGGACAACTTGGACCAGCCCCACCAGATCTGCTGGCCCGAGAGACCGCAAGGACTCCAGGCCTGCAGCAGTGCATGACAACACGTAAGTCCTTTCAATCTTGCCAAAACGTTGTAAAAACTTGCACCTAGTCACACAGGTGAATCCCTGCCAGGTGTGCTCGCAGGTGGTCTGCATTCCAGGTCCCATTCCCACTCCTGCTGGTCTTCAGATTTGGCAGAGATGATTCCAGGAACTGATCTGTGCATTCCACAGCTCCACTGTGGAGGTATCAGGAAGGAGGAAAGGGCAGTGAAGAGCACAGGAGCGAGACTGGTGATAGCACTGATGGCGGACACACTTGCTAGCAAGGCAGAGAAAGTGAGGGTCTAAGAAGGCCGTCCTGACAGCAGATTAAATGGAGCAGGCACCTCAGTGAGGTCTCTTGGCAGCGTCCCTAATGTTTCCTTGCTTTGAGCTCTTGAAACTTTAAAATATATTGATACTTTTCTTTTATTAAACTCTGCTTCGAGACATAGAAAATATAGACAACAGTTTCTTTCTGAGGTGAGAGGTTGAGTTTCAGGTGAGGAGAGAAAGATCTTCCTTTTTCATGCTGTTCTCTCATTTTCCTTTACTATGTATATTATTTATTTGTACTTTAAAGTCAGCAGCGAGTTATCAATGTCACGGGATGATTCAGTTTTTCCCCTCACAGTCACAGTAAAACCTACTAAAAATGGATTATTCTTTTTGTATAATATTCCAATAGATTCCAAAATATTATTTCAAACGCACTTTTGTGTCTATGTTCTCAAATTAGATATTTACTTCTTGGTCTCCATTTTTCTGTTCTCTGTTGCATGCTAATTCAGAGTTGCATCTAAGGAAATACCAGATTTCCCTTAGTTTTTTAGATCCATATGTGTTGGAAATTTGATTCATGGAGATGAACATGGCAGTTGGGGGATCGTGCGATTATCAAAAGAGATCTTTTCAGCATCAATAATGCGGAAAGAACCCACTGCTTGTTGGGATTTAATTGTCTATTTGAGGGATCAAGCTTTCACTGTTGGCTCTTCTCTTTCTCTTTGGAGAGAAAGTACAGCCTTCCCAGTCTTTCCATTACCAAATCACTTTCCTGGGTGGCTGTGCCATGTCAGGAAGGGCTTGGGATGCTGGGAACCAGGATTCATTTTCAGCTTCTGGTTGTCCTGAGAAGGCTTCCCTGGCAGAGTGCAGCCTGTGTGTCTGGGTGACACTTGCAGCCATCAGAAATGAGGGGATAACTCACAAATGCCAAGCGATTCATCTGGTCCTTGTCTTACAGGGTGTTCCCAAGGGATGAGGTTCAAAATGCCACTTGGTAACCATTTGAAAGCTCCTAGTCATGGGGTGGGTTCTCGGTGCGAGCTCAGAGCAGTGTCTGTTCACCACCAGATGGGAAGCATTTCAGTATTTTAATTGGTAAGGCTGTGTTCATGCACGTCCATGGACCATCGGTTCAGTGGCATTCCCTGCTGTAGCCCCCCACACCTCTGTCGTGCGTCATCTTTGAAAGCTCCAAACAGTGTTCACACTCCAGCAGGTGGTGGTAATGTAACCACAGCACAGGACTGGGGACAAAAACACAAAAACCCAGGGGCAACACAGTTTATGGGCTCAGGCCCAATTGCCCCATTTGGACGAGTTGGTAACACCAACACTTAGTGTGTAAACTGGAGGATTGTCCAAGACCATGGACCTCAGAATGACACGGGCTCAGAAGTCACCTTGGACAGCAAGGGACAGTGTGAGGTCACTCACTGACCAGGATTATGGTCCCTTATACTGGCCAAGTAGAGCTCACCCGGGATCCATCGAGGGAGGAGGCTTGGGGCCTTCTGGGGAATTTCTGCCCTAAAGGGAATTGCATAAGGAAGGCAGGGGTGCTGAAAATCCTAGTTCACAGGGAGCAGTCATGTTTATGGAACGAGACCCAGCAGTAGCCTTAAAAGCTGCGTCACAAATCTTTCCGCCTGGATACAAAACAAGCAGGAGAAGGAATTCAGAGTCCTGGACAAGGATCCCAGCAGGATTCAAATCCACGTCAGGGGTGAACAGGGAGCTCCTAGAGGGGCCTCAGGAGCGAGGTCCTGCCTGCCTTTAGTCCATTTGCAAATGAGCTTCCTTGGGCCTTGTCCTCTCAACGTGAAAGTTTTGATCTTTTTACATTGTTTTCATCACTTAGAGCTGATGCAATTCCAGAGATTCAACTAGAAAACTACAAGTTCCTAAAATTTAGTCAAAAGAAATCTCAAAAAGAGGAGCAGAAAAAGTTCCCTGTTCCTCAAGAATGGAGAAAGGCAGCCCCTGCCTGTGGCACGACGTTGTCCTGGGTAGTGCTATTTTAAAGACACCCACATTTCAGTGGTTGTTGCTCTGCCTGTGAAAGTACCTTCAACCTTAAAATCCCAAGAGAAAGGGTGGGGGCCATGTCTGCTCCTGGAGGAGCTGAATGATACTGAAATGAACTGATCTTCGGAATTATGGGGACTTGGGAGTGTCCCCACTAAGCAGGGAAGGGGCTGGCCCTTCTCCCTTCGCCCACAGACAATAAGCTGATGAACCCAGAAGAGTTCGTGATTCAAGGAGAAATGTGAGATTCAGTGTCTCACTTACATGCCTACAGAAAGCGACAGAACCACACCACAACTCCCAGCTCTAAAGGGAACAGGACTTTAATATAATATTCAAATAGGGCATTTATTATTTACAACAAATAACTACTGTCCCTCCCCAATGGGTGAATAGGTGCTGGGGTAGAGACATCAGGGAGCTGGGGTGGGGTCGTCCCCTCTCTCTTGGGTTTCAGGGGACCTCAGAGATCAGCTTACAATGCTCCCCTTCCCGTCAGGTGGGAGGAGCTGGCCCAGTGCATCGAAAGCCTCCCAGCTGTGTCCCCGCTGCTGAGGATGGGGCTGTGATCGGCCACTGGTACAGGGCTCGGTGTTGGGGCCTGGGGACTGAGTAGAAGAGTCGGGTTACCCTGGGGGGCCTCCCTCAGAATCATGGCCCCCACCCTGTCCCCACTGCACTGAGTGCTCCAGACTCTGTGCTCAGTGCTGTCAGCCACCAGTACCCCATTTGTCCCTGCCACGCAAGAGATCATTTGGTATCACCTATTTCACAGAGGAGGAAACGGAGTCTCAGGAAGCTGAAGAGAGTCACCCCAGTCACAGGACTGCTCAGTAGTGGAGCTGGGATCCCAGTGCCAGCTGTCCAACTCCCCAAGGGCACGTTTAGCCCGAAGCTTTACTGAACCCCTGGGAGTCAGTCACCACGGCCCAGACACTCACTCACCCCTGACCTTAATGATGGCGGGTTCTTCTTATCCTTGAGTATTCTTCTGGCCAACTAGGTCTGGGGGGTCCAACTGGCAGGACAGGCTGTAGCTCCAGGACAGAAAGGCACCTGTGAGCCTACCAGGAGACACACCTCAGGTGTCCCCCCACTGCCTGCCCAGCAGCTGGAGTCTAGGAGTCCCAGAGGTCGCCATGCAATAAGACCTGGGGCTGAGTGGGGGGCCACGGAGACAGGCTCTCTGGACTGGCCAACAGGGAGCGTCCACCCCTGCCCTCACCCAACTCCTGCCCGGCCTCACCTATCATTCTCGTTGAGCAGCTCCATGTCCTAGAACCAGGCCCCAAATCGCTCCTCGGGCTCTAGGTTGTAATTCTTTGCGGCCACCTGGAGCAGAAGGATCGCCCTCATGACTGGGTATTCCTGGGACCAGAGGGAAGGAGAGGATGCAGATAGGGCCTGGGTGGGGGATGCTTCATGGACCTTGTGGGTGGTGAGGAGTGGGGCAGGGGACCATCCTGGGAACCCTCCTTCCCTCCAGTTCCATCCAGGCTCTACCTGTTCTCAGAATGGGAATAATCAGCCCCTCCTCCAGGATGTTTTCCTTGATGTCATCTTCCCCTCAACCCACCCGCCAATTGGTTGGGTCTCCCACTTCTCTGTTATCAAACTCTTCCACTAAATGTAAGATACAGGGGGTGGAGCCAGGGACTGTTCTGCCCAGAGGGTCTCTGATTTCCTCCTCCTTCCCCTCCCCTGCAGGCAGTGCGGCAGCTGTTCACTTCAGTCCTCTTCTCAGGTTGATCTCATTCCCCTGGAAGGCAGAGAGCCAGAGTCCATCAGACAGGGCCCTCTAGCCTGACTAGACCCCTAGGCCCACCCCTTCTCATGTTGCACTACTGCCAGGTCCCCAGAGGGGGCCGGGCATGCACAGAAAACAGGACTTGGACCTAGGCTGGGATCTGGGCTCCAGAGAAGCAGGACATGGGGGAGAGGCTGAGGGACCTGGCAGCACAACCCTCTCTGATGACAGACTTGGAGGCTGAGGCCTCAGGCAGAGGGGACTGCTCAGCCACTTATGTGCTGCCTGACTTGGAGGGGTCTGACATCTCTCTCCCTCCATGGGCAGCGTGGGAGGGAGAGGCTGCGTCCAGCTCAGATAAAACCTCAAGCAGCTGTGCCGTCAGGCAGATCTGAGCTTCCCCAGCCTGAGGAACCAGAATGGGTGTCTCAGGTGGAGCCTCTGTTCACTCATCCCTAAGATGGGCCTGATGCCCCAGCTCCCAGGGGTGGCTGAGAGGCTCTTATGACAGGAGATGTGCCAAGTGCTGAGAGCTCAGAGCTCAGTTCGGGGGCTCCCCATCCCAAGGCTCAGGATCCTGGTCCTCCCTGCCTGGTCCTCAGGTGCACCCATCTCGAGATTATCACCCATCAGCAGGTGCAGCATCAGCAGGTGACCAAGGAAAGTGCCAAGATAGGGGACGACACTTTGTGATATCGGGGTGTGGGTGGGATGAGTCCTTGCTCTCAAGTCAGCCCCCTGCAGAGCCTCCCCTGAAAAGTCCTCACCCTCAGCCTCCTGGCCCACCCCAGGGTTCCCACGGGGAGCAGCCAAGACCCTTAGCAGCCTCCCCTCAACTCCTCCTCCTTTCACAGCCCAAGAAAACCACACTCCTCCTCCTCACCTCCCAGGGCCGGCTTCTGGCAAATCACAGGGTGTGCAGTCCCTGGCCCTCCCCACAACAAACCCATCCTGCACCAGCTCTTCCAGGCCCTCACCCCGGTCACTTCTACTGGGGGATTCAGGCACTGTGGCAGCAAGAGGAAGGGGCCTCCTCTCTTGATTTGAGGGCCTCCAGCTGGGAGGGCAGAACCCCTCCCCCACAGGCACACTCACCTGCTGCTGCTGCTGCTTCTCCTGCACTCTCTGGGGGCTGATCTGTGGGGGGGCAAACGTGGAGGGCCTCTGCTGCCAGGGTCGAGGTGAGTGTCAGTAAGACCATAGTCCCCTCACTCCATTTCTCTCCAGCACCGCTGGCCTCTGACCGTGGACATCTGACTCCAGGCATCTGGTACCAATAGCACTCCATCCTCCAAGGTGTTGTGATCCTAGAACAAGCCAAGCTCCAACTCTCACTCTGGGTGTGAGCTTGGGCTTTGGGCCAGGCCTCCCCGAGGCTGTTTCCTCATCTGGAAGGTGTGAGAATTCCAGCTACCTCACAGGTTCTCCTGAGGACTCAGTGTCACATGACACTGTTCTCGCCCTCACTCTTCCAGGTGGATCAGGCAGAAAGCTCCCACAGTCCTTTCTTCCCTCTTACCTCATCACCCCCTTGTGTGGCCTGCAACTGAGGCTCAACTTGGGGAGGACTGGCCCCCAAGTTCACTCTCAGCTTTCAGGGTTCAGTTTGGACTGAGAGCCTGAGTTTCTTTCTGTCTGTTGGCCTGGGCAATCTCGTGCTGCTCTCCTCTCTAGGCGTCCACATTGGGCAGCCCAAAAACACTGGTATTTGATTCCTCAGTTACAGGGATTCGACAGAGTGAGAGAGAGAGAGAGAGAGATGGGACATGAAAGAGGGAGTAAGAGGAAGTGAGAGACTTTTTTAGTTAAAATTTAGACAAGACATCCCATCACTTTGGCTGTTATTATGTTAAGAAGCCAGTTACTAACTACTTAGTGGTTCCACTGGGATGGCTATACCATGGGTGGCGCTTACTAGGTACCACTGTGGAGATTGCCCACCTCGTATGCGAAGATGAGGCACTTGGGTCACATTCTCCATTAAACAGGAAACAATTGAATGGTTTTATGCCACAGGATGGCAGTATCTAAATTTCCATTAGTTTCAACCCCCTCATGATGCTGACCTGAAAATGAGGCCAAGTTGGAAGCGACTGTTCCAATATCACATTGCTAGAACCCAGGCCTGTTTTGAGTGGTGTTCTGTGCTACCTGTCACCCCTTCTTGTTATTCTTCCATCTCTAAGTTTGTGCCTTACGTACATGTGACACCAGCCCACAGGGGTAATAGATATTATGTCATATACACCGGGTGACATCCCTAGGAAGTAGATTCTAGCCTGATCCCCATGGTGCAGGTTTAGAGACTGAGGAGGACCTGAGAGGTACAGGGACTTTCTCAGGATGAAGAACTGGTAAGAAAAAGGAGGTCTGCATTCGTCTCTGTCTCCTCAAAGCTAAGACCCGACTTAGGTTTCCAGGGAGCTGTGGCTAGGGCTGTATAGGCTCCTTGTGTTCAGTTCAAGAGATGACATGGGGGAGGAGGGTTAGCAGCCAGGGCACAGGCGGCAGCTCTGGACAAGTCTGATTGAGGGAAGGGGCCCAGGTAAAGGAATCTTGAAAAATGACCTCACTTCCTTGGTCATAAACCTCAACAGATCTTAGAACTCTGGTAACCAGGCACCCACAGCCCCCAATTCAGCTCACTTGACTGGAGACAGTCAACAGGCAAAAATATTTTGTTGTTGTATCCCAAATTTTGGAGGATCTAGGCTCAAAAAAAACCAGAAAGAGAAACTTTTTGGTCGTTGCCGACGTTGGCTCAGCCCTCATCCCCGACGCCTCTGGACATCTGGCAGGAGGCAGTGAAGGGTAACACGGGGCAGCCCAGGAAAGGCTAGTGCAGGCCAGGACACAACTGTGATCCCACCTGATCAGCCCCACACCCCTTACACTTCATCGTGTGTGTGTGTGTCTGTGTGTGTTTGTGCAGAGGGGAGAAGGCAGGGTATGAGGGGTAGGCCATTCTTGGGCAGGAGCTGGTTGTTAGGTGTCGGAAGCATGGTGGGCCTGTCATGTTCATAGCCCAGGTCATGGCTGGCAGCATGAGAAGGTGAGCTCCTCTACTCTTATGTTACTGAGCCATAGAGGTTTCATCTCTTTTCCTGCCTGACCACAGTTCTTTGCAGGGATGTCCCTCTGTGCCTGAATTGAGGAGCAGACTTTCTCTTGGGGGTTGACCCCAGTGGCAGT
The DNA here is from genome assembly GCF_020826845.1 of Diceros bicornis minor. Taxonomy (NCBI): domain Eukaryota; kingdom Metazoa; phylum Chordata; class Mammalia; order Perissodactyla; family Rhinocerotidae; genus Diceros; species Diceros bicornis. The sequence goes on from NW_026691046.1 coordinate 225,090, forward strand.
GTGCAGGCAGCCCCTGATTCCTTCTGGCCCAGCTCCAGAGCAGTCTTTGCAGAACTCCAATCAGAAGGTCATCGAGGAGCTGCCCAATGGTTTCAATTTCACCAACTCACTAGGCAAGGGGAAGGTGCCTGAGGCCACAAACACCATCCAGTGCTGCTCTGAGATAAGAGCAGGAGCAGAGGGTCTCCACACTCAGGACCTTGAGATAACCAGGTTGGAGCAGAACTAGGGCATGACCAGACTGGGGCTGTCCCTTTTTCAAGCTAAAGGGGATGTACACGCAGGTAACCTTGCCTGGTTCGGAGCTGAGCTGCCATGACCCTCTTACCCTTGCCCGGTTTGAGCTTCTGGAGGCCACTGAGACAGAGGCAGAGGGTAAGGGGGACTGCAGGCTGCATATTCCTGGAAGGGAAGTGGGATCTTTCCTGTGTTTAGAGGGACACATGGACAGTCAGCTATGTGGGTGAATCTTTCTCTTTATCCCACTGTAGCGCCAGCTGCAGAGCTCCAGCCAGTGGCAGAAGCAGAGCAGTGGGCAGTGGTGGAGGTAGAGCTGGCTACAGCTCCGTTGACATCACCCCTTCTAGCGTTGGAGCCAGCGTCCCCTCCATCAGCAGTGTTGGAGCTGGAGCAAGGGCCAACATCGGCTCCAGCAGGAGTGGGAGCTGCTGAGCTGGAGTCACCTGGACCATCATTTCTAGTGGGAAGTCTGTCTCCACCTGTGGCTGTTAAGGAGCGTGAGAAGAAGCCCAACCTCACGGCCTTCTCTCCTAAGCAGGTGGTAGAGCGGTTGACCGTGATGGATGGGTGAGCAGCTGGGCTCTCAGGGCAGGGTGGAACAGGCCTTCCCTCTGCCATCGTTGTCCCAGACCTGATCCAGACTCCCATGATCTGGGCCCAGATCCCAGCTCCACCCCTTACCAACCGTATGACCTGGGCAACTTCTGGAACCCCCAAGCCTTTGCTGTCCACCTGCAGATCGTAGAGGTGGACACTAACAGGACCTGCTGCACAGAGTGGCTGTGCCGGCTCCATGAGGTAGAAGAGATGGAAAGCTGGACAGGGCCTGGCCCATCAGCGGTGGAGGGGAACTCACTGTGTGCAGCCAGGTCTACGGTGGCCCTGCCGTCTCCTCAGGAGGCTCAACAGCCTCAGGACTTGACACCTGATGTGTGCTTCACTACAAGGGAGACAGACAAGGCCAGTGGTTGTAGCTGCCACGGGGGAATGTGCATCAGAATGGGGAGTGGGATCAGAGCGGAGATCAAGGTGGTGGAAGATGCCTCCTTGACATGAGCAGAGTTGAGCCACCATCTGGAGCTTAGAGTTAGCCAGGACGGGCTGGGTGCAAATGCCCCTCTCCCTTCCCTGCCAGGATTGGGTCCTGGGTCATCCTGTGCTGGGCACCCTCGGTGGACAGAGAAGAAAACCCAGGGACTCTCACAAGGCTCAGGACACATCCTGAGCTTCCTGAGCTCTAGCTCTAAACTGTGACACCTGTGTCGGACTTTAGGGGCTGTGGACACAGAGGTGACCTGTGGCAGGGCTGGATGACATTCCCCCTGTTCCCCAGGAGCTCTTCTGGAAGGTGGTGCCCTCTCAGTGCCTGGGATCCACCTGGCACAAGAAGAACAAGCCTGGCAGTGAGCACTAGACACCCACCATCCAGGCCACCATCGACCAGTTCAGAAGGGTGGCCAGCCTCGTCATCACCACCTGCCTCAGGGACGCGAGCATGACAGCCCAGGACAGGGCGAGGGTGGTAGAGCACTGGGTCCAGGTGGCCCAGGCGTGCCGTGGGAGGCCCAGTGGAGCCCCTCTCTGGAGACTTGGGAACTGCCTCTCCACCTTTATCAGCTCCCAGGATTGCAGTGTGTGGTCTAAGCTCCTGCAAGTCCCTAGGCGCTTCCTGCCAGGGGCCCACTGACCTTGACTCCAGGTCCTAGTGGGAGGATGCTCACTTCCTACCTGTCTAATTCCCTGGGTTGAGCTAAACTCCTCCTCCTTGTGAGTGTTACTCTCTGAGTCCTAAATGTCCTTCTGGGGCTCCCTGAGCATCTGTCTCATCCAGGAGGGGAGATTTAAATAGAAGGGGACTGAAGCTAGAGCAAGCGGGGCTCCAGTGCCCAACCTCACACCTCATTCTTTTCCCTTCCCCAGGAGTGTGAGATCTGGAAGAACTTCTCCTCGCCCTGCACTGTCATCTCTGCTCTGCAGAAAACTTCCACAAGCCACCTGAAGAACACATCGGGGGAAGTTTCCCCGTGGGTAAGCCTCTCTCCATAGGAGGACCAGGATGGATGGGGGATCTCCTGTATGACTGCCATTGGCGCCTCAGTCAGCTGGGAACTCCTGGGAGGCAGCAAATGCTGGGGACAGGGCCTGGGCGTCGGCAGTTGGTCTCTAAGTCTCCTGGTGTCCTTAGTGAACCAGTTCTGCTTCAGGACTCAGTTTCCCTAAATGTCAGGTACTGGGTTGAGCCACATTGGAGATTTTCAAGTGTTTATAGCAACAGAACTCTATGGTCAGTTGAAACTCATAGTGGTCAAAACAGAGCTGCTCTGTAGAGCTGGGGAGTGGAGACCCCAGTGACCAACAGGAGAGTCCCCTCCCAGTCCCATGAGACCTTAGCGCTCAGAGGAGCCCAGTGAGAACACTCCTCCAGGCAGGTTGAATCTCTTGGGTTGTCAAAGAAAAGGGATTTGCACTCAGACCCCTCACATTATCCCTAAATTTATCCTTCCCTCTTTCCCCTCCCCTCGGGTAAAGCTCTGAAAAACTTAAGGAGCTCTATAGCCAAGACGAGTCCTTGAGCAGAGAACTGATGACCAAGACAGAGTGGAGGCTGTGGGTCTGGAAAGAGAGGAGGGGAGTGTGGGGCAGGGGACTGAGTGGGCTGTGGTTTTGATAGTTTCTCACTTGAGCATTCTCTGAAACATTCCCATCTATCTTGTCCAGGTTAACAAGCAGAGGGATCTGTTCAGCCCATGGGCAGCAGGGTGCCATTTTTGGGCAGGAGGCCCTGGTCATGGGACACAGTGGTGTTGGCTGGGCTGTTCCAGGAGGAGTTGCCGAGCTGGTGCCATCAGCAGGTCTCTGGCTTCCGTGCTCGTCTATCCTGCTGGATGTAGCTTCTTCCAGGCTGTTGCGGTGGGTTTAGCCCTCAGCCTAAACCTGTCCTCAGGAAGCCAGGCCCCTGCTGCTCCTTCTGTGTTCACCAAGTCTGCGAAGACGTGACTATCATCCTTCTTATCATCTTTCTTTTCCTCTTACCCTAGATAAACCAATCATGAAAGTGGGTCAAATGATAAAGGAAGCCTGCCTTTTTAGGACAATTATCCTGGCTGTTTTGTACTTCCACCCTCCCTCGATCCCCTGGGGATAGATCTGACCTGTGTCCCAGGATGTCATCAGGCAGATTTGCATCAAGAACAGAAAGCTCAAGGTCAAAACTCAAAGCTACTCCAGATAATTTCTCCCCCTCCATCCTGTTAACACCCCCTCCTTGTTTGAGTGTGATTCTATTCTCTTCTTGTCCTTGTCACTCTCAACCGCACAAGTCCTGGCACTCCCACTCAGGACAGTCAGTCCCCAGTCCTTTACTAAATCCCAATTTTTACCATTTCTGTGTTTTCTGTCTACTCATTTGCTTAATCCATTGACCACTTGGTGTTCATAGAGGTTAAATCAATAGTGATATTATCAACCACCCCCTGCTAACGACTTACTCCCATATCCCAGATGTTCATATAATCCAAGTGGTTGTGTTCAAAAGTAAATAATTCAGAAAACATATTCACCCACCACAAATTCCTGATCTCTAATATTTTTATTCAAACACTCATGCAGTAAATACCTGTCCCTCAAGATCAGAAGTAATGCCAGATCACCATTCCTGACCTTAATTTTCTCCTCCACCTATCTAATCCTGGATTCCATGGACAATGATCACAATAACTTCCTTGGAAAAATAAAAAATCCTTACCACTCATTTATTTTGTAAACCTCCAAACCCAGAAGATCCCGATTATCTGCCATGCTGCAGCTACTGCGGGTCTTATAACAAGCCGAAGAAAAAACACGAAACATGATCTTTTGGTACCACTGTAAACACAAAACCATCTGCATCAACTGGGAAGCATCCATAATGCCTGGAAATTTTGTTCTCCTTTTTTTGTGTTGGCTCAATAACAAAAAGACAAATCAATTTATAAAATGGGCAAGGGACCACAATAGACTTTTTCCAATGAAGATATACAAGTGGCCAATAGGTCTATGAAAAGGTGTTTGGCATCGCTAATCATCAGGGAATACGAATCAAAACCACAATGAGCTATCACTTCACACCTGTTAAGATGGCGATTATCAGAAAAACTAAAAATGACGAATATTGGTGAAGATGTAAATAAAAGGAACCCTTATGGGAATGTAAACTAGTACAGCCATTATGAAAAACAGTATGGAGGTTCCTCCAAAAAAGAAAACTAGCATATGATCCAGCAATCCCACTTCTGGTATATACACACAGGAATTGAAATCAGGGTCTCAAAAAGATACCTGTACTCTAATGTTCCTTGCAGCTAATTCACAATAGCAAAGATATGGAAGTAACCTAAACGTCACTGATGATGAATGGATAAAGAAATGGAATATTCTTCAACCTTGAAAAAAGAAGGAATTCCTGCCATTTTTGACAACATGAGGGACCTAGAAGATATTATGCTAAGTGAAATAAGGCAGACAGAGAAAGACAAATACTTATATGTGGAATCTAAAATTGTGAAATTCATACAAGCAGAGGTTAGAATGGTGGTTGGCAGGGGCTGGGGAGATGGAGAAATGGGGAGCTGATTGTCAAAGGATACAAAGTTTCAGTTATCAAGAGAAATAAGTTCTGGAGATGTAGGATACGGCGTAGTGCCTTCAGCTAACAAAACTCTATTGCATACGTCACATTTGCTACTAGAGTAGATACTAAGAGTTCTTACCACAGAATGATAGTAATAAAGGAGGTGAGAGAAAACTTTGGAAGGTGATGGAAATGTTTGTGGCCTTGATGGTGGTGACAGTCTCAAGGGTGTATACTTATGTCCAAATTCATCAAGCTGTATATAGAAAAGTATGACACCATCGTTGAGTCTTCTGCACCTTGAAATATGCCATGTCCTCATCACAAGACAAAAACATTTGTAACTATGTATGGGGACGGATGTTAACTGGACTCATTGTGGTGATCATTTCAATATATACTCAAACATTGAATCATTACGTTGTACCCCTGAAACTGATATAATATTGTATGTCAACTTTACCTCAATAAAAAAAAACACAACAAACAAAACCATTTGAATATTGTAAATGAGTTCAGTGAATCCCTGAAAGTGCCCCATTCCCATATGAGAGTTACAGGAAGCAGAGAGGATGAAGTAAATGGAAGAAAGATGTACAAAACACTATTCAAATTAAAATAATTTAAGTTGCTATCAGCTCCTTGTGGCAAAGTTCTGTGAGCACTGATCTTCTTTCACATTTTTCCTGGAAAAGCATACTTTCAGATCCAACCCATAACAGTTTCATCATTTCCTCTAATAAGACAATTTCAACTTAACAAATAAAACCAAAAGCATCCCTTATGTATGAATAAAGTTAATGAACTTTACAGAGAAAAGAGCATATTTGCACAATCTCAATAAAGGAAACAGAAGAACTGAATGATGATCAAGTCTCATTCAAGCTTATCTTTGAAAGCCAGTAAGACCAGCTTATCTTTTCAAGGATGTGTGTAGAGCTGGGAGGCTTGGAAGATAGAAATAGTGGCCTCCTTTGGAGCAAAGGGTAGCCTTGCTTACTGCCCAGTATAATAAAAATAACACCCCCCCAGGGCAAAGGTTAGCAGACATCCTGCCCGTTATCAAAGATTTGAATTCCTTAGGCTCTGAGATCTTGTAACCCTCTGCATGTCACCTGGCCCACTGTGTATCAGCCTGTAGGAAGTGGGATTTAGTGAACCAGTGCCAATGCTGATACTCTGGCCACTGCTATTGCTGTGTCATTAAGTCCTTTGTCTCTGACCCATGGGTCTCCTGTCTTTTGCCAGCATCTGTAAAACCATTGTAGGCTGACTTATTAGCTTGCAGGAAAGGTAAAATATCAGACCTTTCACAGTTCCCGACAAGCCCTTTAAGTAACTAGTAGTCTTAGGAACAGAGAGCTATCCAGAACACTATGCATGGATGGTCTTCATAGAAGACTTCATGCAACCAAAACTTTAATAAGTCTCTCTGATCTCTTTTATTTCTACCCCAATTAGAAGGAGAGGCACCAAGCTATTACAGACCTAGGGCTTGTGCAAGCCACCTGGAGACCTAGTAACCAGCAACTTCCCATGGGCAGCAAAGACAGATGGGCATACTTCCAAAATGGACCCATATGTCTCCCTATCATCCAAAAGACAGTACATTATCTTAATTTATGATGATTTGAGTCATTAAAATCTTGTGATGGGCCAAAGATACACTTCTACGAGGAGTCAGGCACATAGCAGTTGTAAGCAGATTAACACACTTGGTGAATATCAAACGCTCAACTAAATGTAGTGTTCTAATCAATTATAAGGTACAACAAATTTAATTAGGTCAATTAAATGATATTTGATGGTATCCTTGACTATCACTCTCTAATAATAAACAAGAATCTCACATAGATAACTATAATTGGTCTTACTTTAAAATATGGTAGTCAGGAGTGTTTGAGGTAAACTGGAGATAAGGAAGGGGAGAAATAGATAAAAGTTAGCTTCTCTGAAGCCACTGTCAAGACACCTGGATCTACATGTAACCCAGGAGATCGAGGCAGACGGCTTTGTGCCTAGATTCCCCTGCACTGTGGTTCTCAGTGATGTCACGGTGCTGAAGCAGCTTCCTGAATCGTGTTTACATGTCCATGTGTACAATACCCTTGACCATGGTGATGAACCACCATTCGGTCATCTCTTACACCCCTCTAATTAACAATTAGATTTCAAAATCATTGTATCATTACATGATCATTTATTCCTCAAACCTTTGGGATGCCGAGCTAAAGGAAAATTAAATCTCAATGGTTTCTTTTTTTTGAAGGACCAAGATGTCCTTTCACACTTGGAATCCAGGTTTGAAGATAAATCCATCAAATCAATGGAAATAACTTAAGAAATGGACAGAGGGATACGTCATTCATATATACACAGTTTGCACTGTGGCAAAAACAGAGTTATATTTTTAAAAATTAGAATTTTTTGAAATTTTATAGATATTAATGACTTTGTTCTGCTTATACTCCCTTTGGTTTACCAAACCAAACTCACTCTTTAATGGGCGTTTCTAGCATTGAGTGCTAATAACAGCAGCTTTTTTAAATTCTTATTTTTCCCAGGTCAAAGACCAAGGGCAGAGGTCATCAAGAGGTCAAGTGTAACCTACCTACAGATGTGGCAGGCTTAACTATGGATGTTCAAGCCAGACATTGTCAGCAGAACCACATCTCTTCACCCATAGGTGAGTTTTTACTAGTAATCACAGAGACTTAAGGATATCAAAGGAAATTCTTTATTAAGAACAAAAGATATAGATTCCTATGTTGAGTTCATTACTTTGAATTTTTGAACCAAATCACATATATCGATTGGACCATGATCAATTCTATGATCTTTAGAAGACGCAGCCTACAGCTGAAGAGAAATAGATACAACACCAATATCTTACCCTCTCTGAAACCCAACTGAGAGCTCTTGGAGTCAGAAGTTTTCAAGACAAGAAAAAGTCATCGTTCATCTGAACAGAGAAAGTAGAGGCTATTCAAAGATTCAACTCACATTGTTAACATGACTTGTTAGAATGTGATGGAGCAAGCATAATACCTTCTAAGTTTCATTATTTTTCTCCAGAATACTGACATGGATGACCTTGAAGTCCAGCTTCCGCATAAATGTCGTTATTCAGTGATAAAATTAATTTCCCTATAAAATAATTCCCGTAAAAGTGTTAAAAATATATCATAGTCTCTGACTAAAAGGAAACAAAGCATATTGAGCAGTTGAAAGCAGTGTAATAAATTCCATACAAGGATCTTATAGCAGCATTATGTATAATAGTGAAACTGGATGTAATCCCTTTGCTATCAAAGAAGATATAAACAGATCATGGTATACCTATTCTTTGGAATACCTCTAAAACTTCTAAAAAGGTAAGTTAGAGTGATGTGCACTGATAAGGAGAGAGGTCTATGATATATGGTTTAGGAAACAGCAAATTGCAAACGATGTAGTTATGTAATTTATGTTTAAAAAAAATTTTGTGTATTTATAAATTCATAAGAAATTTCCAGAAGAATAAGTCACAACCTCTTAACAATAGTTTCTTCTGAGTAGGAGAGTGAGTTTGCAGGGAAGGGGATGAAAGGGGAATGTTTCACTTTACTCTACATAGATCAGTGCAATTTGACTTTTTTACAGTGTGTATTTGTTTCATAATTAGAAAAATGAGTGATGTGACCATTTGGTGCATGGCAACAGTATTATGTTCACCAGTCTCTGTACTCTATGTTACTGCACAGCCTGGACTGTAGGAGAATGCCCAGAGGAGCAATGAAGACAAAGAAGACATGACACCTGCAAAAAGTCAGTGGAGTATTTCTACATAACAAACCTTCCAGGTGAGTGACGGTCAGTATCTTCCACTGCTCCAGCTCTCGCCATGAACCTAGTACCTGCCCAGAGTAAGCCGGAGGACCACTCCCCGCTAGTCCAATCCCTGCCCAGAGACTGTTTGTGCAGGGTGACTGCCATCAAGCAGACAATGGACTCAGGATGGGGCGTGTGCCTTTGGGGAGACTGGCAGAGAGGCATAAAGTGGAACACCACCTAAGTGCACTCACCTGAGAAGCGGAGCTCCAGGTGGAGACACAAAATATACCGAGAAATTGTGTGACGTGAAGGAAGCTACTCCATCTCTCTGAGCTTCAGTGTCCCCCCCTGTAAAATGGGGATCACAGGACTACTTCACAGAGCTGTTGGGGAAGTTACATAAAAGTTCCTGTGACAGCAAGTGTCCACATTATTAACAAAGTCATATCCGACTTCAAAATAATCGATGAAAAGAATAATGGCAATGAGACCAAAGACGGGATGCTCAACTTCATAAGCAGCCCCAGCAGCATGAGAATGAGACAGGGTACTAGTAAGCAGGGTTCTTCACAGCTCCACTGGAGATGATGAACACGGGCTACACCAGGATAAGTCACTGTTGTACAGTGACTCGTGTAGTGAAGATGGGTCTCTAAAGACACTGTGAAATCCAGTTACACACAGTGGCTCCTAGGAAACAACTACAAAGCAATCAACTCAGCAGATAGGAATGGGAAGGGGGTGAGCATAGGAGGGTCAGAGCCACAAAATCTGACGGAAGACATTGAACCACGAGCGCTCAGCTCTGTCAACAGCTGCTGTGGTTGCACCAGGAGATCAAATGTCTGAGACAGCCATTTTGGGGACTGCTGGGAGCACAGTGGTCACTGAAGCCACACCCCAACAGCAGTTGCATCGGAGCACACAGAACCCGAGACTTTCCTCTCCATTAATCGTTGTTTTAAGATGATGAATATCCTCATGTTACAATGTCTCCTTCCAACCCTTGTGGAGGAGTGTCATCAGAACCCCCTGAAGAGGTCACAGGCCAGAGTAGGATGGAACACTGGGGGCTGGGGGAGCGGCGCTGCACCTGACCACACGGACTATCACCCGGGTCTATTGAACACGAGAGAAGAACTCGAGGATGTGGTCTAAGGAGAATTCCCCATCTTGCCACATTCAGAGACACTGCAGAGTTTCTCGTCCGTTCTTTACAAAAATGTGAAAGAATTCGAGTCATTAATTCATAAAGAGGTAAATTCTTCACATAGTGACAGGGTCCAGTTTCCATGACCAGCTTTTTCAGTTGTTTTGATGATATCCCACATTCAGGAATCGGAAATGTAACCTATTGGGATGTGTAATATAAACAAGGACTTTTTTTCATGTAGATCAACACCCAGGTTTTTAGGGAGGACGTGAATCATGAAAGCTGCTAACCATTCCTCCACAGGTTTCAATAAGACTTTTAAGTTAATTTACCAATCTCAGGAAAAGATAACTTGGCAATGCAAATTTTTTCTTTCTGCATTCAAGCGTATAGTACAGCCAAGAGAATGAGGAGAAAAAAATTAACAAGAAGGTCTTGCTTGCATTTCATCTTTTGCAAATAATCAGGATATTTTATGCTCTGTTCCTTTCACTACTCTAATCAATTTTTAAAGAATACGGTACATTTGACTATCCCTGGGCATGTTTATCCTGGAAACTTGCCAGAATCCAAAGCAGAGATGTTAAAGCTGACGGGTTTCAAATGCTGCGCAGGTGCTGTCTACCATGAACATGCCTCTCCCAAAGCTGGACCACCGGTCTCTTCCTGAAGGATCAGAGTCATCACTCATGTCCCTGAGAGACTGGCCACTCAGGCCTGAGCTGAGATTAGGTGATCAATCTAAAGGGCAAAATGCTTAAGCTATTCTCATCTTAAGGATGCTGTTTTGGAGGCCTCTGCACTGGAATGGGTTAGTGAAAACGGCTTACTAGATACTTGCCTGGGAATTGTGTTGTTCCCCTCTGCTCTTAGCAGATCCTGGGGAAACCAATGATTAACCCCGAGGATGCCTCAACTTCCACACCTGTGAAAAAGGCAAGCAACAGCCAATGCTACCACCCTGCAAACTCTTAAGTTGTGCTTGCAAGAGGGGCCACAAGGGCGAATGTCTCCCAAAAGCTGATGAAATGATGGCACTTTGGCTGGAGATGGCAGAGGGCAGCAGGCAAACGGGAAAGTTTCTGGGATGTCAAACCAGTTCCCATAAGCACTTTAGAGAAACACCTGGCCTTGGACTAGGTAGGAGGCTGTGGAAAGACCCACAGGCATGCAGGTGGGAGGAGGAATCAAGCAACGGAGGGAGGTGGTGGGGAAGAGGCGCCAGTCCAGCTTCAATTTTGGACAAAAGCAGTTGCATGTGGCAGGCCCGCGGCTGCCACTGCAGCCGCCACACCCTCCTAACTCCCTGGTCCCTCTCATTCCCTCCGGGACTCAGTCCAGTTGGAGCGGGTGCAGGGCCAGAGTCCTGATTCAATGGGGGTTTGGCCCTCGGCCAAGCTCACATTGCCCTGTTCCTCCCCCCAGAGCTAGGCACAGCCTCGTGCCCAGAGCCTCCTGGGAGTTCTAGTCCTGCAGCCCTACGGGTTGCCAGCTGGGAACGGTTAAGAGAGAAAAGCTCCCAGCATGCACAGCTCGTGGCCCCAACTCGTGCCTTGTCTCTCGGGCCCTGGGCCCCACGCCTCTGATTCTCCATCCAACCCTCTTCTCTATACCACGCCCATTCTCCATGCCCTGCCCACCTCCCAGAGTATGCGCAGTGTGGTTGGGCTGCATCCCTTGAGGCCGGGACTCAGGTAGGGGTGGGGCTCACCAGCCTGGCTGTTGCTGAGGTTGCTTGCAGCCCTGGTGGAAGCTCCCTGGCCAGTATTTGAAATGTGAATTCAATATCTAAAATGGAACTACCAGGTGCCTGGGATCCTGGAATTTGCCTTTTCAAGGCCACTGTCCTACCATCCCCCCATCCCTCCAGGCTGCCATGATCCTCGCTCTGGACCCGTGGTCAGGGTCGCTGCAGAGATCCTCCCTTTGGACCCAATCTGCCTGAAGGGCCCATACCTTGGTCAGGAGTCTTAGAAGGACTGCCCTGAGCCATGTCATAAAAAGGAGAAAACATCACATTGGACAGCCCCAATTCCTGCATTATACAGACAGGAAACTCAGGCGCACTGGTAAGTGACCCCTAAGCCACTTCAGGGGACCACACACATGTCCCTTTTCCCACGCTGCACACAGGCTGGTTCACTGGACTTCCTTATCCCAGTGTGGACCTCTTGGCCTCGTTAACATAGGCAACAACACCGAAACGTCCCTTTGGTCCTTCCCACAATGTTAGGCAAGTTTGTGCAGGAAGGTAATATGCAATTTCTGCTCTACTATAGGGCTGGCTCCTTGGGAACTAGTTTTAATATCCTTGTTTGAATATACCCTCAGAATCACAAAATAATTTGTTGCTGTGGGGGGTTATGGTGATAATTCTCTGAAGTCGTTTTTCCATTTAGCTTTTCTGATTGACTCCAAATACTACAGCACCACACACTTCTTAGACTGGTGGATGCACAGCTCCACTTCTTTGCAGGGAGGATGCACAACAGCAGAATATCTGTGGCCTGACTTTCTGGAGCATCGGTATTACTACAAGATTTGGAAGAAGAAATGTTAGGTCATTTCCAAGGTAAGGAATTAAAAACTTAACACTAAGATGAGGTGGGAAAGTCATATGCCATTAATAATTGTCAGTAATCTGTGCCTGAAATGTCAGACTTTCTCTGAGAAATAACTCTGAGACCCTATTTCCCATTGTTTTAAATAGGAAAAATTAGAAGGCATAGCAAAGCTATCGAAAAACTCTACCAATTTCCTAAGTCACAGTATGGCACCTAGACATAAGTTACGAACATCATGAGCTCCTCATTTTGTTCCTCATCCAACCCAGTCTCACAGGTCTTCAGTGCATGCTGTGAACACGGCACTGTGCTAGGTGTCGAGGCCTTGGTGAGCATCGTGGTGGGGGTGGACCTTGCTGGAGAAAGATGGCATCATAAAAACTCAAATCCATGCCACTTACAAAACTGAGGCAAAAATGGAAAGACCCAGGAGCCACGCAGGGATGAGGGCATTAATAGATACTTGGGAGTATTAAAATCCATCTAATGGTGTCATGAGTGAATGTGTTCCACTTTAAAACAAAACACTGCTGTTATTCTAAGATATTGACTTAGTATCTTTGTGCAAATATGCAGGATTTAAAATGTTTATTGATGTATAACATGCGTACAGAAATATATGCAGAAGTCATCCACGTAAATCTCAAAGAATTATTACAAAGCGAACACACTTGTGTGACCAAGAACTAACACCAGCTTTACTCAGGCCCCGACAATCCCTTTCTCCCTATTTCCTCCCCAAAGGTAACTGATATCTTACCAGTGAACACTGTATATCGAGTTTGTCTTCTTATACAAGTGTTTTATTACAGAACAATTTAAACAATATACAAAATAAGCAAAATAGCATAGTAGCCCCATCACCCAGCTTCAACAACTACTAATCATCTGCTATTTTTGTTTCATCCACACTCCATCCCATTCTCACCTCACTTTATTATTCTTTTAAGCCTTTGTGCGTGTGTGGTGAGTAAGATGTATGCACACTGAAAGGCACAAATCTCAACCGTACAGTTTTGGCAAATAAACATGCCCATATAACTTTCATCCTTTTAAGAATAGGATAGTTCCATCACCCCCAGAAAACTCCTTCCTGTTCCTTCCCAGACAATTTTTTCCTTCCCCCGATGCAACCCCTGTTCTGGTTTTTTCAGCATAGGTTCATCTTGGCTGAAATCATCCCATGTGTGTTGGTTTCTGTCCAGCTTGCCTCCCTCAGCACGAGGTTGATGAGTCTCTCTCAGCATATGTGTGTCAGCGTTTTCTCCTTGGCACGGCTGAGGACGTTCTGCTCTGTGGATGCCCCAAAGTGCGCTCATCTTGCTCCTGGGGACGTGCAGGTCATCTCCTGTGAACAGTCTTGTACAAACGTTTTTTGGTATGGTGTTTAATTCCTTTATTAGCATTTAAGTGACACACCTTTGGATTTTTACTGGTTGGTCCAGATTACAATATGCATCTTTAACATATCACAGCCTACCTAGACTTAATAGTTCACCAGTTTAATCAATGTAAAATATGGAAGACTTGCTACAGAACGGTTCCATCTACCTCTGTCTGTCCTTTGTGCTATTGTTGTCATAAATTTTACATCTACCCATGTTATAAATCCCACAATACAGTGTTATAATTTTTGCTTTAAATAGTCATAGGTATTTTAAAGAAATAAGAGAAATAAGTTAAATGTTTGGAAGGAAATGCTTTGAGACTCTGCAATTGTACTGTTTCTTCTTTAAGTTTCCTCCACAGTTTTTGCATTCATCAGTCAATCTTTCCAACAGTAATTATTACTGTAGCGTTCTAGTGGCGATTTTCAATTTCATGCTATCTAGCGCATTTATTATTTGGAACTCTGTGAGGAAGATTCCCCACCCTCCCTCTCCTTTCCTTCTTCCTTTCTTTCTCTCTTTCTCTCATTCTTTTTTTTCCCTTTTTTCTTTCTTCCTTCCCTTCCTTTCTTATTTAATCTTTTTTATATCAGTATAGCCTCGTGGATATTTATTTTAGTCTCTGGGTAATAATCCAATGCTACCATTATTTATTTTGTTGCTCACAGTTTTCCAGCTTGAGTCATTGGGAAGTCTTTTAGACTGATTCATTTTGACACGTCCCATCATTTTCTGTGTGCGTGCGTGTGTGTGTGTGTGTGTGTGTTTTAAAGCACTTTCCTACTTTCTGGCACTACAAGATGATCCAGGCTCATTTTGTATTTTCTATCTCCAGCCCTAGAATTAGCCATTTCTCCAAGAAAACCTGGTTCTTTTTATTGGAGAATGATATTTAGAAAACAAGATCTGGGAGCTAGATGTGCTCATTAATATTAGAGTGTCACTGCTTCTAGTCCCTCTCAGCAGAGCTTGGAAATGTATGTATGAATATAAACTCAAGTATACGCATCTGTCTATCGATCTATCAATCTATCTATCTTTTTTGATAGATATATTAAAAGAGACATGGATTCATACTGATACTTCCAACTCCAAGCCAGCACCACTGGGTTTATTCTAGCATTCTCCTTTTGTTTATTTGTAACTTCTTTCACCAACAGTGAGAAACCTAACTCCAGTTAGCTACAATATGTTTACTGTGTCAACTAGTTTCAGAATTGCTAATCCATACCCTTATGAAAAACAAATTGACCACCTAGAGTACAGTGTTTATGTCCAGTACTTTAGTTTTACAGTATCCCGTCAAAACACTGTCTTCCACTGTAACTTAGGTCAGGACCTTTCATCCCCACTCCTTCTGTATGGTTATGTCACATGCTTGTAATACAGTGAGATTCATTTGTCACTGCATTCCATCTGGGTTCCCCAGCATCCTGATTGATTTTTAAAATTTGCAGAGTAAAATTCACTCTTTGCTGTGTACAGTTCTATGGGTTTTGACTTTATGGTCATGCATACATGTCCACAGTACCATACAGAGCTGTGTTTTTCACTCCCAAAGTTCTCTCATGCTATCCCTTTGTATTCAACCCCTTCCCCTACTCCATCCCTTGGCAACCACTGATCATTTTCCATCCCTGTAATTCTGCCTTTTCTAGAAAGTCATATAAATGGAATCATATTCTATACAGCCTTTTGAATCTGGCTTCCTTCACTTAGAGAAATGCAGCCAAGATTCATCCATGTTGTTGTGTGAATCAAGAGTTTATCCTGGGACCGACCCATGGCTTAGCGGTTGAGTGCGTGTGCTCCCCTACTGGCGGCCCAGGTTCAGATCCATGGTGCGCACTGACACATCGCTTCTCAGGCCATGCTGAGGTCGTGTTCCACATACATCAACTAGAAGGGTGTGCAAATATGACATACAACTATCTACTGGGGCTTTGGGGGGAAAAAGGAGGAGGATTGGCACTGGATGTTAGCTCAGGGCTTATCTTCCTCACACACAAAAAAAAGAGTTTATCCTTTTTATTGCCAAGTACTATTCTAATGTACCAATGCAACACAGTTTCTTTCTCCATTCACCTGATGAAGGACATTTAGTTTATTTCCAGCTTTTGGCAAGTATGAATAAAATGGCTATAAAGATTCCCACAAAGATTTTTGTTTAAACATTAGTTTTCAATTTTCTTCAGTAAATACCTAGGAGTGGGATATCTGAGTCATATAATAAGTGTATGTTTAGCTTTATAAGAACCTGCTCAACTGTTTTCTGAATGCAACTATCATGTTGCATTCCCAGTTCTAATTGCTCCTAGTCCTCACCAGCACGTCGTATTTGCAATTTTATTTTTTATTTCAGCCATTTAATAGGCGTGCAGTATCTTATTATGGCTTCTACTTCCTTTTTGAAAGTGAGTTCTGCTAAATGTAGAATTTTGTGTTGACTTTTGGGTTTTCTTTCTGCACTTGAATGATGTCATTTTGTTGTTGAGTTGTCTCTTTTGTTTTTGATAGTACATCATCCATCATTCACAGTATTACTCCCTGTATGTAATGTCTTCCACTGTATGTGTGTATTTCCCTGATGCTTTTAAGAATTTCTTTTTATCTTTGGATTTTAGTAGCTTGACTATCGTGTACCTAAGTATGCTTTTCTTTTATATTTTATTTTGTGGGTTTGCTGAATTTCTGGGATCTAAAATTTTAGATTTTCCAACAAATTTTGGAAGTTTTATGCTATTACTTATTGATTTGCCTTTCTGCCTCATTTAATTTTTCTGTCTCTCCCCTCTCTGCTTGGGACTCAATCATCTCACAGGTCATAAGGCTCTCTTCATTTTTCTTCAAAATTTTTACATTCTTTTCTTCAGACTGGATAATTTCTATTGCTGTATCTTCATGTTTTTTCTACTATTTCTAATCTACCGGTAAACTCAAAAGTATTTTTTTTATTTCATCTTCCTATTTGGTTCTTTTGTGTAATTTCCACTTCTCTGCTGAGTTCCCACATCTGTTCATTCACTATGGGAATATTTTTCTTTACCACCATGATCACCTTTATAATAACTGCTTTCGTATTCTTGACTGCTAATTAGAACACATTGGGGAGAGTTTCTACTGCCTGCTTTTGGTCACATATGGATTACATTTTCCTATTTTGTCAAATCTCGTGCTTCTTTTAAATTGTGTACTGGAAATCATGAAAGATAGGTATAGAGGCTCCGGATTCTATTGTATTCCTTGGAAGAGTTTTGTTATTTTTCTAGCAGGGAATCAACTTGGCTAGACTGAAATTCCAATCCTATCTCATTTACAGTGGGCATAACTGAAATCCTAGTTTAGTTCTTTCATCTTCCAACTGCTATTTTTACACTAGGCCTTCTGGGGCCTACCCTGCATGTGTGTTGTTCAAAGATCTGCCAATTTGGAGTGTGTGGGGGAGAGACTTACATATATATTTTGCGATTTTCCTCTTTGTGGCTCCCTCCCTTCCAGAATTTCTCCCCTAACTTTCCAGCTACTCTGCCAGCCCAAAAATACATCCTCTAACATGACAAGTAAGACTGTAGTTTTTCCCCTGTCTAGGCCATGTGCAGATTTTGGAATGCTTTGAGGCAAAAGACTCAAGCTTGCAAATATCTCCTGGTGCAATTCCCATCATTTAAAGGAAGATTCCCTCTCAGTTCTGCTTGCTTTTGGAAGTGATTTATACATACACACAAGTACACATTTATTTTATGTGTATTACATATAGCCACACGAGTCTGTATAAATATATATAATATTTTGTGCAGATTTTATCATTGTTATCTGTGAGAGTGTTAGTTCAACAGGCTACTCCACCATCACTAGAAGCCAGACCTCGGTTTTGTTTCTTTCTTGGATTTTATATAAATGGAATTATAAAATATATAGTCTTTTGAATATAATTTCTTTTATGCAGCCTTATGGTTGTGATATTCATCCATGCTATCGCATGTAGCTAGTGTTTGTTCATTTGTTGATAATAATTAATTTTTTAATGGTCATAAAATATGCATAACATAAAATTTTAACCATTTTTAAGTGTACAGTTCAGTGTCATTCAATACATTCACATAGTTGTGTAGCCATAACCTCCAACCTTCCACAGAACTGTTTTCACCTTGCACTGAAACTTTGTGCCCATTAAGCAACAACTCCCTGTTATCCCTCCCTCTTGCCCCTGGGAACCACCATTCTCCTTTCTATTCCTATAAATTTGACTACTCTAAGTACCTTATATGAGTGGAATCATACAGTATTTTTCCTTTTGTGACTGGCTTTATTTCACTTAGCATAAAGTCCTCAAGGTTCATCCATGTCATAGCATGTGTCAGAATTCCTTCCTTTTTAAGGGTGAAGAGTATTCCACTATGTGTATACACCACATTTTTTTGTCAGTTCGTCCATTGATGGACACCTGGCTTGATTCCAGCTTCCGGCTATTTTGAATAATGCTGTTAAGAACACGGGTGTACATATATGTCTTTATACCTCTGCGTTCAGTTCTTTTGCGTGTATACCCATAAATGGTGTTCTCAGATTCACTTTTTCACATGTAGGAGGGTTCCCCACGCCTCCAACAAGCAATTCTTGGAATGCCAGCTGGTCGCCAGATAATTCAACTCAATTTGATGCTGACAACCCAGAGATACATCAGATTCCACAGGTTGATGGCTCCGTCCTATAAGTCTGCACACCCACCCAACCTCGCCTCAACTTCAGATGCCAGTTACAAGCCCAGGCTGTTACCTATACTTCTGACTTACTGGCTAAAAACCAGAGGTTCCCACAACCTTCTCCTTGGGTTTGATTAATTTGGTAGAGTGGCTCACAAAACTCAGAGAAACATTTACTAGGTCACCAGTTTATTATAAGAGGATATAATTCAAGAACAGCCTGTTGGAAGTGGTGCATAGGGAAAGGTATGGAGACGGTACACAGAGCTTTCATGCCATCTCCAGGTACACCAGTCTCCAAGCAGTCCTTGTCATTGCCAACCTGGAAGCTCTCTGAACCGCCTTCTCTTGGGATTTTTATGGAGGCTCTCTCACATAGGCATGATCAATTATTAACTCAATTTCCAGCTCCTCTCCTCTCTCTGGAGGATAAGGGGTAGGGCTAAAAATTCCAAGCTTCTAATCAGGGCTTGGTCTTTCTGGTGACCAGCCCCCATTCAGGAGGCATCCAGGAGCCCACCCAGAGTAGCCTCAATAGAACAAAAGATTCTCCTAGTGTTCTTATCACTGGGGAAATTACAAAGGTTTTAGGAGCTCTGTGCCAAGAACTGGACACAGAGGCTGATAAATATGATTTTTATTATTTCAGAACCCATAAGTGGAATTTCTAGATCATATAGTAATTCTATTTTTAATTTTTGAAGGAACTGCCACACAGTTTTCCACAGTTTTATATTCTCACACTCAGAGCACAAGGGTTCCAATTTCTCAACATCCTTGCCAACACTTGTTATGTTCTGATTTTGTGATAGTAACTATCCTAATGGGTGTGAAAAGGTATCTCATTGTGGTTTTATTTCACATTTTCCTGATACTTAGTGATGTTGAGCATCTTTTCATGTGTTTCCTGTTCATTTTATATCTTCTTTGGAGAAATGTCTATTCAAGTATTTTGTGCATTTTTAAATTGAGTTGTTTTTTTATTGTTGAGTTGTAGATGTTCTTTATTTATTCTAGATATTAATCCCTTATCAGATTTGTGATTTGCAAATATTTTCAATCTTTCTATGGTTTGCCTTTTTACTCTGTTGATAGTATCTTGTGATACAGAAATCTTTTTCATTTTGATGAAGTAAAATTTGTTATTTTTTCTGTTACTTATGTCTTTGGTGTCATAAAGAAATCATTGTTACAATGGCATTTGGACCCAATGACACACAGCTTTTACCATGTGTTTTCTTCTAAGGACTTTATAGCTTCAACTCTAACATTTATATCTTTGATCCATTTTGAGTTAATTTTTGTATATGGTGTAAAGTAAGGGTCCAACCTCGTTCTTTTGCATGTGGGTATCCAGTTTTCCCAACAACATTTGTTGAAAAACTGATCTTTTCTCCT
The DNA here is from genome assembly GCF_020826845.1 of Diceros bicornis minor. Classification (NCBI taxonomy): domain Eukaryota; kingdom Metazoa; phylum Chordata; class Mammalia; order Perissodactyla; family Rhinocerotidae; genus Diceros; species Diceros bicornis. The sequence goes on from NW_026691046.1 coordinate 244,958, forward strand.
TTGAATGATCTTTGTACCTTTGTCAAAAATCATTGGACCATATACGCAAAGTTTTATTTCTGGGGTCTCTGTGCTATTTCATTAGCATAGTGTGTGTATTTACGCCAATACCACACTGTTTTGATTACTTTATAGTAAGTTTTGAAATCAGGAAGTGTGAGTTCTCTAACTTTGTTCTTCTTTTTCTAGATTGTTTTGGTTATTCAGGGTCCCTTGAGAGTCCATATGAATTTTAGGATAGATTTTTCTAATTTTGCAAAACCATCACTGGAATTTTTACCTCTTTGAGTAAGTTGATTCTTAAGTATTTTACTCTTTTTGATGCTATTGTAAATAAAAATGTAAAGTTTTTAAATTTCTTTTTCAGATTACTTATTATTAATGTATAGAAGAACAACTAGTTTTTGCATGTTGATTTTGTGTCCCACTACTCTGCAGAATTTTCTAGTTCTAACAAATTTTTGGTGGAATTTTTAGGGGTTTCAGCATATAAGATACTATTTGTAAACAAATATAATATTACTTCTTCCTTTCCAATTTGGATGCTATTTCTTTCTTTTTCTTGCCTACTTACCTTGGCTAGAACTTCTAATACCATGTTGAATAGAAGTGGTGAAAATGGGCCTTCTTGCCTTGTTCCTGATCTTAGAGAAAAAGCTTTCATTCCTTCACCCTTGAATATGATGTTCTCTGTGGATTTCTATATATGGCTTTTATTATGTTGAAGTAGTTTCCTTTTACTCTGAGGGGTTTTTTAGTGGTTTTAGCATGAAAGCATGTTTAGTTTGGTCAAACGCCTTTTCTGCATCCATTGAGATGATCATGTGTTTTTTTCCTTCATTCTGCTAATGTGGTTTATTACATTGATTCATTTTCATATATTGAAACATCCTTTATTCCAGGAGTAAATCCCACTGAAAAATGCTGTATAATCCTTTTAATATGTTGATTGATTTAGTTTATTACTGTTTTATGGAGGATTTTTATATCAATATTCATCAAAGATATTGACCTATAGTTTTCTTTTCTCTTAGTGTCTTTGGCTTTGATATCAGGGTAGTGTTAATCCCATAGGATGACTTTAGGGGTATTCTCTCCTCTTCAACTTTTTGAAAGAGTTTGAAAAGAATGGGTGTTAGTTAATTAAAAAAAAAAATCTTTGGCCCAGGAATAAATTCAGCATAAAATAAATACAAATAAATATTTTTTAAAAATATGAAAAAGTTTTCTTACTAAAAGAAATTAAAAATTAAGCAAGTACATCACTTATCACTTTCTTTCTTTTTTTTTTTGATTTATTTATTTATTTATTTATTTTTCCCCCAAAACCCCAGTAGATAGTTGTATGTCGTAGTTGCACATCCTTCTAGTTGCTGCATGTGGGACGCGGCCCCAGCGTGGCCAGAGAAGCGGTGCGTCGGTGCACGCCCGGGATCCGAACCCGGGCCACCAGCATCGGAGCGCGCGCACTTAACCGCTAAGCCACCGGGCCAGCCCTCACTTTATTTCTAAAAAGTTTTTTAACCTACTAGTAAGCATGAACAAATTGTTAGAATTAAAATGACTGAAGTGTTAATTTTCTTCATTGCAAATTTTCTGACAGAAGTATATGATGCCGTCATGTATCACATCTTTTATGAAAAAATGATCATTTTTTTGTAGTATTTGAAAATATTATGAATTTTCCCAGTGGCCTCTGACAATACTCTGATATGCAAAGTTATCTTTTCAACATGTATGTCTCATCATCATCTTTACCAAATTAACAAACTCAGGTGCTAATTAATCAACTACTTTTCATATGATTCAGGTTCTCCACCACCAACTCCCCTAAGCATCAGGAAATTCTACAACTTCTGCAAGATTAACAATTTTACCTTATATTGTATTCATCTCATGTGGTTTAAAACATCCAAAAATCATTGATAAACTGACCCTGCCCAGACAAAAGCATTGTGAATTATAAAAGATGGTCTCTGTTAAGTGAGGAGGGATTTCAGGTTGAACTTAATATTATGAGTGGTCAATTTATTACAGTGTATTGTTCTGTTATGTATTTCACTTCTTTTCTAAAAAAAAGTGATAGTTGAGGGCACTTAGATAAAAATTTGAGAAAATAAGGAACTGTTACACACTGTAAGCTTCAAATGTTTTCAAGCATAAGATAAAATAAGAACTAAAACTATGAAATGACAGACGAAATAGAGATAAGGGGATGAAATTGCAAAACTGAATCTATAATAATATCTCAATGGCTAATGTTGTGGTGCCAGAAAGGTGGTGAAGTCAAAGAATTCGTGAAGATGATAATAAACACACTACAAAGAAAAAAGATTGAAATTTTCATAGAGAGAATTTTTACAGTGATATGACAGAGAACAGGGAAGAGAAGTTGGAGTGAGAGACTATCTGCTTCTTAAATTATTTCCACTGTTGAGAACAAAAATCCAATTTGCTGAAATCTTTATTCCCCTCTATGACCCTATCTTTACCTGCAAAGTCTCAGCATTGAATCGATGTCACAGTCCAGCTTTTCCATCCCTAGGGAACAAAGCAATTTATCTCATCTGAAACCTCAATTGCTCAGGCTGTGAAACAAGGCCGGCCATCCATTCTCACAGAGGAGCCAACTGGAGGTAGGATTTTTGGTTCTGAATTCAGCTAAACATCTTCAAAGAATTGTATCTGGCCTTCCTTATCCAGGGCTATCAGTGAAGTGCTGGCTGGCTTTCAGAGAAGAACAATTCACAGTCAGCGGAGATATTTTCTGTTGAGCTCTCTAGAGAAGGCTGTGGGGCTTGTCAGTAAGAGTTAATTTATATGCGGGTTATAAATTTTTATTTTATTCAAAGATTTATAAAGAAATTTACATGGTAAGTATTATTATCAACATAAAACGTTGTCTATTCTCTGGTCATTTAAGCAAAATTTTCCTCTCAGGGTCCACCCATGGACAAAGCCCAGATTTAATCTCCAAGAGTCAGCCAGGCACTCTGTGGTCCATGGGAAGCCCTCAAGTTTGCAGCCTGTTTCCTTGTGTGCTGTGCTGGTGTTTAATCTTCCATCTCTTCTGGGTACAACTAGACAGATGCTTATCAAATCATCAAGGGACTTGACATTCGAAAAATGTACTTTTCATTATCTTTAGACTTCTGCACTTTTCAAAAAGACTCTCAGCATTTCCAGTAATTGTGCAGCAGTTTACCCAACACTAAGGTTCTCACTATTAAAAGTTAAAACAAATAAATGTTGAAAAGGAAAAAGTGATCTTTGCAATTTTGTACAGAATCTATATAATGGGTGCATCCTTATAAATGGAGGTGATGGTGCTCAGGGCAAGCTACCCCAGGAGGCACCACTCTGGTATGCAGATTATTTCGAGCTGAAGACAATAAGGACTCAGAGAACTCACGAAGAATATTTGAGTTTCCCTTCCCAAACTGCCTAAAGAATTTAAAACAAAAGATCTGTTTCAGGAAGGAGTTATTATCATGATGGCTGTAAAGATAATGTAGGATAGAGGTTACAACAGGAAAGGCACCAAGCCCCTTTTATCAAAAACTCTCTCTCTCCCTGACCACATTATCTATAGATGACCCTGAGAGGAGTTGTCAGGCAAACATTTGCATTTCTATCTCCATGTGAGTTGTCTTCTTGCCTTCTGAGGTCCCAGACCACTACCCATCCCCAACACCTTCCTCGTCTTTAGCTACAATACTTAAGCGGGCAGCTGAGACAGAGGGACGAGTTGCTCATTTCTGAGTTTCTCCCATGTATACATGTTATTAAACTTGGTTTTATTTTCTCCTGCTAACCTGTCTTGTTAATTATTTGGCCAGCCATAAGAACCTTAAGAAAAGGACAGAGGAAGATTCTCTCTCTCCCCCAACAGTTTTTGTGCCCAACGTGGGGCTACACTGGCTGGCAAGTTGCGTTCTCTGGCTGGAAGAACTGCCTTCTCCCTGGATTACTTCAGATGATGAGATACGGGAACGCCTGACGAAAGTCGGCAAAATATAAGACTTCTTACCACGTCAGCCTCCCAGAATCTCTACCTGTGGAGTCCGGTGGAAGGAAGTGGTGAGAATTTTTTTCTCTTTCTAAATTTAGATTGGCAGGAGAAAATATTTGGGAAACGAGTTTCTTGTGCTTTTAGTGACGCTGGTACATTTGGTAGAGTACTCTTGGTTTTGATCTTGATCCCTTTTCCTCCCAGAGATAGTCTCTGTTTTTCTCTTTTGTCTTTGTCTTTTGTATCGTGTGTCATAAGAAGGAAATACCATAGTGTAGGACGCAGGCATAGACCCTATAAGCCTAATGTCTGGGCCGGCCCCACAGACTGGTGAGTTTGTGGGTCTCACCAGACTGGCGTCTATTTAGACAAACTTTGCTGTGGGTTAATATGCACATGAAGTGAAGGCCATTGCCAAGGGCATCTTGGAAGCCAAAAAGGCCACAAATTTGGTGGGCACGGGTCGAGCGGTTAAGAGCCATTAGGGCGCTCGCCACTTTCAGGAAACTCCCGTGACAGGATAAGTTGGGTCACGGAACGGGGTAGATGACACAGGTCCCCCGTCAACTGCAAGAAAATGTCCATGCAATGACGAGGTACTCTGTAAAGCACACAGTCCCCAACCCCGTGACACCTCCCCTCCTAGGTATTATTCTGGCTCCAACAGACCTAAGGCATGGCTAAAGCTGTCATTGTGCACATAAGAAAAAAACCGGATGAGGTTTTTCCTTCTGTCTTGTTCTGTGTCCTGAGACAACTTGGCTTTGTGCCAAGTGAGAATATCCTCCTTGGTCTCCACCATATGGAAGGTGCATTTACTGGGGTGCCCCTTGGTGGCCAGTCGAATAGACTGGGGTTCTGAACTGTCTCTTTGTCTGGCTGTGCCAAGCTCTCAGGGGAGTTTGTCATAAAGGGCCCAGTCCATAAGGGCTTTTGTCGTCTTAACCTTCGTTGCTTGTTAGTGCTGGAAAAATCCCATACCAGTATCACCTGCCCGATGTCACAGATTAGCGTAGCGGGTCTGTGACTGGAGGCGTCCCACACTATTGTGGGAGACCGGAGACACCGTTTTCACTACACCATCCTTACCGCCTGTGCAACGAAGGTCTTTACTTTCTCTGAATATCTTTGGGAGTGAATTCTGTGGATCATGGGGGCTACATCATCTGCGCCCTCACCAGGGACGCCTCTTGCGTCCACGGTAAAGATTTATTCTAAGCGTGGAAAGTTACCTCTGGGTCTTTCTTAAAAAGTCTTATTGGATCGAGTCACTATTGGAATAAATATACAAATGAAGATCCTACTCGTCAATGGCCAGATGACGGATTCTTTGAATTGGGAAAACTTCTAAATTGGGGGAAAAAAATATGTTTTGAGAGCTCTCACACAATTGTTTAATTGGTACCTAAAAAAGGGCCAGAAAAAGGAGGGGAAAAATTTAAATAGCCTTAAGAGCTTGACTCAGGTTACAATTGAATTGAGAACATGTAAAAGTGTAAGTGTTGATAAGATTATAAAGGTTGGAATGTTTGAGCTAATTTTATATAAAGAGGTTACATCAACTTTGCCTGAGTATATTTTAAAATGTCTGACTGGGAATTCTTCCCTTGTCCAAAATCAGAAGACCCAGATCTATTAATAAAAATCTTAATGATAACTATGGTTAAAGGTATAAGAGGTGATGAAATTTACATGAAGTTTTGTACAAAAAACTGATGTTATTTCTATTACAGAACTGGTTAACAAAAATAGTAATTTAAATGATGGCTAATTTTATCTAATGTCTTATGAAGTCTTATAGACAATCTAAATAATTATTGGGAACAAGTAACTAAATAGTTGTGAAAAAGATGAATATTGGGTGAACTTTAAACAATAATTATGTGTTATGGTGGTTACAGCTTCCAAACTCTTTTTGGTGACATAAAACTTTAGAGTTTTGCTAAATTTTGTGATAAAAATTCACTGAGTATTATCATTTCCAAATAAGATAAGATATTAGACATTGATTGCTAAACTTACGTTTGTCTACTTTTGGCTTTTCATTACAGGAAAACTAAAAGGTGTTTTGGGTCTATTGGTAAACGTGTGTTTTATTAAAAGATTGTACTATAAAGGAACATATTTCTAGAAGTTATGAAGTCTTTATAAATTTTCCAAGCTACAAGATCCTAATGTAAAAGAAAGTTTATAATTGTTTACTTAGTTTTTACTTACAAATTGGGGTTTCTAAGAGTTAAAATTTCTAATTAGTATATGTGATTGAAGCTACTAAACATTAAGAAAATTATGTCTGTGTACAAGGAAAGTAAGATGTATAAAGAAGGAACAAAGAATGGAGATATTTTATTTGATTGATTAAGAAAGATAAATTTGTCTTCAAGAACTAGGAGGGAAAAGAAAGACATGGGACAAATTCTGAATGTAAAAAGAAAGTTATAGGTTTGTGGAAGAGGAATTCTGGAAAAGCAGTTTTTGTATGGTCAAGTTGGCTCAGATTGAAATGAATTTAATTAAGTAAATGAGTTTTAATATCAGAAGGAAGCTGGTACAAAATTATAATTTGGTCTTCTTTCTCTTAAAAGGATAATTTTCTTGAACTTGATAAAGAGGTTATAAAAGATTTTTCTTTACCTTTGGGTAAGTCTACCTAAAAGACGGAAAAAAAAAAATCTGTTAAAATGATTTCCTGCGTTCAAAAGACTGAGGTCTCTCTATTAAAATGTTTGGACTGTCAATGCTCTCTTTGCTTTAACGTTTTCTATTTTTGACAAGCTCCCCAAAATTCATATAAATAAAGTCTTTTTTTTTACTTTTTTTCTTTGAGAATTTTCAAAGGGCCCTGGAACTTCTCAAAGAAATTTGCTCTCTTCCTACAAAGGGAAAGATACTAAATTTATTAGGCTTATTCCGTATGTTAAATTACATGGAAAGCATTGTCAGACAAGTGATGGTAAGTCTGCTTAGGCGCTGTTATGTGGGCAAATGTTATTGACATAGGTGTTTTAAAATTGTATAACATTACTGAAATTCTGATCTGTCCTGATTATCAGTCATAATTCTGGTTATTATTATTTTAAAGTGTTGTATGTCACAAAATTAACCAAATTCCTCTGTCAATTGCCATTTTGAGGTCTTGTTTACAGACTTATTTCTTTGCTCTAATGCCCTTGCAAAATGTTTCAACTTCAGAAAAATTCATGGAAAGGACTCTGACATTTACACTGGAGTACAGGTTTCTGACAAACTTTCTGATAATAAAACTGAACTTGGTAAGAAATTACAGAAAGCTGATGGAAAGACTGATAACTTCATGAAACTGCTCACAAAAAGATTGGGATCAAGAATGGATTACACAGGACTGAATGAACTGATAAGGATGATTATAATTTTTATTATTTTTCATTTGAAGTATTGCTGAATTTTTAATATTTTGTTTTTTTAGATTTAAGGAAAACTTTTTCTCTTTTCTCCTGAGCTAGCTATGACTTATAACAATTTGGTAAATAATATTTTTGTAAGTAAAATTGAAATATTTATCTTTCTCTCTATCTGATCCCTCGAATTTGGAAACTCTTAGTGAGTATTGTTGTTTTCATGGCAATATAGTTATTTGCATAAGTTCAATAAGAATCTCTTCTCCTTATAACAGGACACAATTGGAAACACTGGTTCTATTACCAAGGCTGTGACTGGAACATCATATTTGCGATATAACCATACAGCTTTTGAGGAATGAAGATTGGACTTTATGGAATAAAGCCACGTGGAAACATTGCCCTGGTACCTTATGTTCCAAGCAGCGCTTACCAGGATAAGTAAAGAATGTCACTTATCTGGCAAGCACAAGGAACCTCGAAATATTTTGGGGGAACCTCGGAAGAGAGGAGTTCACCCAAATCTGTAGGTATTACAGGCAAAGTCTGATAACAAAATTTTGGCTTGGCTTTCCTGGCCTGGAGAGGCCTTTAAAGTTCAATCTGAGATTCCTTATAAAAAGTTCCAGCAAAGCAGATTTAAAAGAGCCTATGTGATCAATTGCCATTCTTGCTGTACTTATGTAAATAATTGGGCCAACTCTATTGGAACTAGACTTATTTTGCAAACTACTTAGTTTTAATTTGTCCATCTTTGATAAAAATGAGGGTGATTTTAGAAAGAAAAATTATATTTCTGTAAAAACTATAGTGTAGATTTGCGGATATTAGATCCTGGTTTTGTTAATTGTCTTTTAAGGTTTTTGTTTTATATTGTTGACTTGACTGGATCCTGATTTCTTCTAGTCTCCTAAAATATCTGGCTACAGATGTCCAAACTAACGTTTTTTATTTTTTCCATCATTTTCATTTGGAATCGCTGAAAACTGAACCTGCCCTTTTTCCTGAAGCCTTTCAAACTGAAGCTGATGGACTTGCTATAAACTTAAGAGATTACCCGATGACATCATCAGAGACATTTTAAACTGCAAAAGCTGCTTTGACGCTGACATCTAAAAATCTTATCTGGCTGTCCTCTAAACTCAGAAACTGCTTTACAACTTGCTCCAACCATTAACCTTGTTTTTCTTTCGTTTACATAGAAATGCTTCCATTAAATACTTGATTGCTTGCTTCCACGATATAGGTGTAACCTTGAGAGCCCACCTGCATCACCACCTTCTAAAATGTACTTAATTGAACTATCTATTATCAGGACTAAGAAATGTGCTCAGTGAGATGAAACAATCTACCAACTCAGCTTTTGGACTATGAAACGTCTTTAATTTTCAAAAGGACTGTGAAACTTCTAGGAAAGTTTCAGAGGAGGGAACTGATGGTGCTCAGGGCAAGTTACCCCAGGAGGCACCACTCTGGTATGCAGATTATTTCGAGCTGAAGACAATAAGGACTCAGAGAGCTCAGGAAGAATATTTGAGTTTCCCCTCCCAGACTACCTAAAGAATTTAAAACAAAAGATCTGTTTCAGGAAGGAGTTATTATCATGATGGCTGTAAAGATAATGTAGGATAGCGGTTACAAAAGGAAAGACACCAAGCCCCTTATATCAAAAACTTTATCTCTCCCTCCACATTATCTATAGATGACCCTGAGAGGAGTTGTCAGGCAAACATTTGCATTTCTATCTCCATGTGAGTTGCCTCTTGCCCTCTGAGGTCCCAGACCACTACCCATCCCCAACACGTTCCTCGCCTTTAACTGCAATACTTAAGCAGGCAGCTTAGACAGAGGGATGCGTTGCTCATTTCTGAGTTTCTCCCATGTATACATGTTACTAAACTTGTTATTATTTTCTCCTGCTAACTTGGCTTGTTAATTATTTGGCCAGCCATAAGAACCTTAAGGGAAAGGGCAGAGGGAGATTCTCCCTCTTCCCCCAACAACAAGATTATCTGATTCCCAGAAAAAGAAAACAGTACTATAATATTAAGGCTACAACTGTCAAAATGAAGCCAATATACACTCAAGTCAAGCTTTTGCTCAAAAGTTAATTGGCTCCTCTTTGAAACTTTATCATGTTTATTATGTAAGCATAATATAGAGCCTAGAATATAGAAAGTGCTTATTGGTAAGTTAACATTGTGATCATTTATTTTGTAAATGTTAGTATGAGAGATGTAATTCGTTTTCTAGTATATTCAGATTTTCAAGTTCTGCTAAACCTAAAGCCACATTACTGGCAAGTTGGGATACCTCTAGACATCTGAAAAATATGAATCCTAAACAGAAGCATATAAATTCTCTATTCATCAGGTTCTAAGTTCTAAAACATTCTAAGGTGTTGGAACAAATCAATGGCATTCCAAATTTACAGTAAGGCTACATGTGCCACACAGGATCCTACAGGAAGAGAAATCCAGATTTTAAATAGAGGAGATTATGCACAAAAATAAAGTACGTTTTCAAGTCTGAAAGGGGATTTCAAGAAAGAAGAGACTCTCAGAACATGTGGGAAGTGGTAAATAACTTATCAAGGGCTCTCTAAAGGAGAACATATTGTGGACAAAAGAGCTTCACACCAGAGAGCTAAAATGGCATCTCTGGAATCCTTACGATGAAATAGATGCTGAACTACTATTTCCTGAAACTTAAAATGCACCTTGGGCCGGCCCCGTGGCTTATCAGTTAAGTGCACACGCTCCGCTACCTGCGGCCCGGGTTCGGATCCCGGGCGCGCACCGACGCACGGCTTCTCCGAGCACGCTGAGGCCGCATCCCACATACAGCAACTAGAAGGATGTGCAACTATGACATACAACTATCTACTGGGGCTTTGGGGGAAAATAAAAGGAGGAGGATTGGCAGCGGATGTTAGCTCAGAGCTGGTCTTCCACAGCAAAATGAGGGGGATTAGCATGGATGTTAGCTCAGGGCTGATCGTCCTCACACAAAAAAATAAAAATAAAATGCATCTTATCCTCCAAACAAATACCACCTCCTGCCTTGCAGCTTACCTGGACATAGTGATGTGTTGGAATCGTTTTTCTAATTCATTGGTTCTTTTTTTTTTTGAAGATTTTATGTATTTATTTTTCCCCCCAAAGCCCCAGTAGATAGTTGTGTGTCGTAGCTGCACATCCTTCTAGTTGCTGTATGTGGGACTTGGCCACAGCATGGCAGGAGAAGTGGTGCCTTGGTGCGCGCCCAGGAACCGAACCTGATCCACCAGCAGCAGAGCGTGCGCACTTAACCGCCAAGCCACGGGGCCGGCCCCTAATTCATTGGTTCTTAAACTTGATGGGCACCAGAAGCACCTGGAGGCCTTGTTGAAACCCAGACTGCCAGGCCCCACCCCAGACTTGCCAGTTCAGCAGGTCTGCAGCAGCACCTGACAATTTGCATTTCAGCCCAGTTCCCAGGTGATGCTGATGCTGCTGGTCCAAGGACTCCACTTTGAGAACCACAGCCTGATTTGCACCCTATATATGGTTACCAAATCCATTATTTTATCCTTTGGCTGCTACTTTTCCTTTATCACATCAGCACCTTAGCTCCGAATCTCCTCACCTAGCAATGGGAATACGTGGAGAGTTTAACAGCTGGTTCTCCTTTCCAGATCAGTTCTCCCTCTTCCTCTCAATACTACATTCTCTTGCCAGGTAACTGTTCCTTAAACATCAGTGCATCATAGATCTTCCTCGCTCAAAAACTCATGACTCTTATGCTGAACACAAGACATTTTAAATTCTCCACTTGGTTCACAATGTCTTTAATAGCCTTACTTTAATAGTAAAATGTGGACACCCTGTTCCATACCCTGCCTGCTATAAAGGAGTATGTGAGGATTACATAAGATACAGTCAGTTCTCTTTCTGCACAGTGTGACATTCTATAAGGTCATTGTGTACACTGAATCGGTGAATATGACCCACTGCTCCTACGGGAAATGCAGTGTTAGGTTTCTGTAAGCCTTAGTCACATTTTCTTCAACTCATCAGTACATTACCTTGTTCTCTGTGTGTTCTCTTTAAAGTCACCTTATTTAATATATATTGTTGATATATTAACATTGAACTCACACCAACAGCACTGTAACTCGTGTCTGATAGTAGCTTGTCGAACACACATACTTTCTCAGTAAAGGCACGTCACAGCCTCTTGTCCTGAGGAACACCAGGCAGCATTGCAGCACTACACATGGGGGACATAGTAAATGGCAAGGTCACCAACATAATGCACAAAAAGATAAGAAATGAGGCACTAAATAGACTGCAAGAAGGACACTTGTTTACAATGTGGGCTGACACAAGAGGGCAGAGCAGCACCTTGTTCCCCCTCAGCTGGGAACGTGCACGTCGAGTGAATCAAATTTCTCACCACTTTGTGCATATCTGCAAATGGACATGAAAGCCCTGAGAGTGTTCATTTGGGGGCTGCCAGTACATTTTAGCTAGTGGGCAAGTGTGCAAACACGGAATCCACAAATAATGAGGAGCAACTATATTATGAAAGCATCTTTTCAAAACCAGAATATTGCTTATATATAAGAGCAATAATGATAACATAACAGCTAACATTTAAGTGCCTACTATGTGCCAGGAGCTCTTCTAAGTACTTTACATAAGTTAATGCATGTAAATCTCACTAAAACGCTACAAGACAGGAGTTTTCAGTAGCCCCTTTTGATAGATGAGGAAACTAAGGTTCAGAGAGTAAATATTTCCACAGGTTCTCCAGTTAAAAGTGGAATAACTGGGATTGATGCCCAGACAAACTAGTCCAAAGCCCACAGCCTCAACCACTATGGTAGGAATGTGAGCGAATTTTCTACCACTCCCTAAAAAGCCCCTTCTGATCCAGCCTGTGTGGTCTCACACATACTTATTCACTCATCAAACATTTTCTGAGTGCACCAAAGGTGTCAGGTACGGTGTTTAGATACTGGAGGGACAAATAGAATATCGTCACAAATAATCCATAACCAACCAATAAATCAAAATTGGGGTGAGTTTATTATGAGCCAAGCTTTGAGGATCATATAGCCCAGGAGAGTCTTTTCACAAAGAAATGGAGCACTGCAAAGAAGTGGGGTGTATAGTGTGGTTATATACCATCAAAGAGCATGTACCACATGTGATTGCAATGTCCCTTTTACAATAGCCACGACATTGACCTGTTGGCACGTGGATTGATGGACACTATGGGTATCAGGTGTGCTGTCTCCATGGGCGTGGCTGTTGTCTCAAGTTTGGTGGTCACGGAATGATCGCAGCAATCAAATCCTAGCCTATGGAGAAATGCTTATCCTTAAGGAAATGCTAATGTGGGGGAAGTTGCATTTACACCTTAAGGGCATTGCTTTTGTCTTTGGGACACGTTAATTGCTTAAAGCGGATATACAATGGATGAACAGAGGCTACAGGCCCCTTTTGGGGAAAAGAAAAAAAAAACAAGGTCAGGCCCAATTAGTTTTACACCAAATGGCTTCCTCATATGCTCCAATGTATCCTGTTGCTGGCCATTTATTCATCAAGAAGAAGGATCGTCTCAGATTTAAGGAGCTCACTGTCTATGAGACAAGAATAAAACAACAGTTATGGAAAAGGAAATAAGTACAGGGTCCCAGAGTGGGGACATCAAAATGGGTCTCTAGATGGAGACCTCTCAGGAAATGTCTCCAAGAGGAAGGAACATTTGATATGAGTTTAGATCAAGAAATAGGAATTAAGTTGATTAATAAAGGAGGTAGGAGTGCAGAAGAAACACATATAAAAAGACAGATATAAAGGATGCTAAAGCTTTCAGAAAATGGGGGTATTTTTAAGGCTGGAACAAAGCGAACATGTAGGACACAGTGGGTGATGAGGCTAAAGATGACGACAGCAAGAGAAAGCCTGCGTGTCCAGCTCAGGAGTCTGAATGTTCTCTCGGATGCTCTGAGCAGTCATTGAAGGAGTCTAAGCAGATATCAGATTTAAGCAAATTTGGATTCTAGAAGGTAACTCTGGAGGCATTGTGAAGGAAAGATTAGAAGAAATTAAGACTGAAGGAAAGGGACCTGTTGGAAGACTAGGCAGCGATCCAGATAAGATAGGTCTTGGCCGGCCCGGTGGCGCAAGCTGTTAAGCATGCGTGGTCCAATGCGGTGGCCCGGGCCTCGCCGGTTAGGATCTCGAGTGCGCACCAACGTAGCGCTTGGCAGGCCATTCTGTGGCAGCATCCCATACAAAGTGGAGGAAAGTGGGCATGGATGTTAGCCCAGGGCCAGTCTCCCTCAGCAAAAAAAGAGGAGGATTGGCAGATGTTAGCACAGGGCTGATCTCCTCACACACACAAAAAAGATAGGCCTTGGCTCAACCACGGAGTCTGCAGGTGGAGGAGGCCAGGAGGTGGGAAGCAGTGCTGGGTTCCTGCAGGAGGAAACTGAGCTGCCTCTCAGTCACGGGAAGACTGTGCCTGTCATGGCCTCCCCACTCCCATGCCCAAATGCCATGTTCCTTTCTGCTTCAGTACCTTTCCTCTCTTCTCCCATCTGAAATCCTCACTCTTTCTTCCCTCCACCTGCTCAAAAGGGGTCCCTTTGAGGACTTGATCTAGTCTACCTCTCCTAAGAAGCTGTCCTTAATTACAATTTCTCGATAACATTCTCATTTTTTTTAAGGTTCTGTAATACAACATACACTAAATACCTTGGCAGAATCAAATTATATCTTGCAAACAATTTCATGTATGTGGAGGAGCTTGGAACCGTATAATTCTTTATATTTCCTTCGATACCTACCACAAATACCTTGCACATAGAGGTCAATGGATGTCCAGTAAAGTTAAATAGAGTGGAAGCACACTTTATAAGCTAAAAACTTTTATGAGTTCAGTTATTCCTTTAGATCAGCTGCTTGAACCATTTGTTTTTCTCCACAGGTCAACAGTGTTGCCCAGCACAAATGAATTTTACACCTTCTCAAACTCAATAGAGCAAAGATGGAACTTCATTCCCCTTGCAAGTCTTACTGCCCCAGAGGAAAGCAACAACATGTGACGTCTAATTCTTTCTTCACATTCTCGTCTCAAATTGTAACTGTTTCCCAGTTGCTAATTGGTTTTCATTATTAAAACTGACAAAAAAGTTTCTCATAATTTCTTTCTTTCTTTTTTTTGTGTTATGAGAAAGATCAAACCTGAGCTAACTTACAATGCCAATCCTCCTCTTTTTGCCGAGGAAGATTGGTCCTGGGCTAACAATTGTGCCCATCTTCCTCCACATTATATGGGATGCCGCCACAACATGGCTCGACAAGCGGTGCATTGGTGTGCGCCCGGGATCCAAACCTCTGAACCCGGGGCTGCCGTAGCGGAGCGTGCTCACTTAACTGCTGCACCACCGGGCTGGCCCCTCTCTTTATTTCTAAAGCTAAAATGTCTAAATCTTTCTCTGGGCTAGTTGGAGTTTCCATAAAATGAAAATGTACATTCCAGAAAAATCCTTAACTTTCCAGAATAATCTTGAATATGGTAAACACCTTGGCAAAAATGTCACTGATTTTCAATGTCAGTGCCTCCACAAGGGTATCCTTGCATTGTCTCCCCTCCCAACCACCTCTCACTTTGGCCCTCCCCAGGCTCATGGGGTCAAACTCTTTACTGAGCGCTAGGAATGATCAGAGTCTGAGGGAGACTTCAAGGATGACTAAGCCATGGTTTCTGACCCCAACCATCTCTCTCCATCTCTGCTTTAACCTCTATTTTTCTTACTCTGGTTTCTACTTTAGTTGTTTACTTGTCTTGTGAATTGTTGTTTTGTGGTTTATAATTATCATGTAAATTCATATTACTTGTTGCCTTAGAGTTTAGAAAGAACTTACATTAAACAATGTTTTTTCCCAGCCCTTTGATGTGTCTAACACCTTTCAACGAAATTCAAGTGGCTTCTTGTTTTTACGTCTCCATCATTATTTAGAATTATGTTCACCCCACACTTTTGAACTGACTAATGCTGCTTTATTCTTTAAACTATTCTATGACAATACTCACGTGAGGAATCCCTGAAGCACCATCAGCTAGGCATCCCCACATTCCTCACATCTGTTTCCTTGATTTGTTCCTAACTAAAGATGTTTCTGAAACTAATACTGAATTGTACCAAGTGGTCATTGCATAAAAAGCACTATCACAGATACCTTAAAGAGAAGAAATGGAAAAGAATATTCAATTCCTCAGATAAGTTTGCAATCCAATGAGGCATTGAGGGGACCAGGGGGCACTGATCAGAGCAGGAATCTAAGAGAAGAGTTTTAAGTCAATTTCAAATGAGGTTAAAACTGGAATGAGATAGTATTTTACCGGTTATCTGAAATCATAGGCATTTTTCTGACCTATGAAAATTTATTTGCATATAAACTGTACGTGTGGGGTAAGAGAGTGCTGATATTTTTTGATTTCTTTTTATTATTCACCACTTTGTAATAGATGTGGCTATTCACAATTAATAAATATCATAACGTGGAGAGACCCAATTGCCTCTTGTTATCAATTCTTACACAAAGCTAAAGTTTTAAAGATCAAACTTCATTCTAGTTACCTTGCAACTAGTCTATTTATATCAGAAAGATGCTGAGTTTTAGGAAAATACTTCAAAACACAAATTTTATATGTAATTTCAAAAGCAAAAAATGAGTTAAAAATTGGGTGGTAACCAGTTTTGCTGCTATATATTAAACTTTAACATGGGAGCAGACATTTTTAGAGAATATAATTGATATTTGCCTATTTGTATATTGTAGAATGTTAAAGGATTTACAGTTTTAATAGTATTTCAAATACCAGAGAATAAAAAACAGAACTGTTTCAGTTTTACGAAATAGCTTTTTAGACATAGCAGATTTTCAGAGCATATTACTTGAAAATAAAATAATCAGTTAGTGAGGTTTAAGCCATGTGGTTTTATTTTGAAATTGCTCATTCCATAGGAGCATCAGTAAAAGCCCTCCAGGAGTAGCTGATGCTCTTTCCTTCCGCCTGAGCACCGGCTGTATTTTCTTTAAGCCTCAGACTCTCGGGCAACACCATAGCCCTCAACTCTGTTTAGTTGAGAAAAGGCTTTATGAGTCATATGTTTTTTCTAGGGGTATGGAGCTCCCAGACTTATTAAGTACAGGGAGAGAGTAAGAGTCTGAACACATTCAATAAACTCCAATGTGCTCAGGTGAGAAGACAGGTGCCTGAACTCACATGTGAAGAAGAACTTAAGAGGATGCTTTCTGACTCTGGTTCGTGCCTCTGACTAAGCAGTCCTGGACATCCCCGTTACAGCCACGGAATAACACAGGCAGTCTTGATGGAGCAGAAGTCCTCCTATGTCCATCATTTGTGCAGAGCAAACTGGCTTAAGATCTCTCATTTCCTGCTGCAGTGGTAATTTACAGAGATACAGAACTGCCATCTAGTGACTAAGAGAGCAGCAAAGTGCTTTACATGAAAAGTGAAATTCTGAGTTTTATAAAACAGAACAGTGAAGCACTAAAGTTGGTAAAGTTGATACAATGTGGCACACGAAAGTTATAGTAAACCTGAAAAATGTGTAGGTGAACTAATCAGTTGCTCTCTATGCCTCTAAAACATGTCTTGACATCCTACTCATAAATAGTAGAGTTTAAATATAATAGAATAACTTTGGAAACAAACTTCTCATCTCATCTCATCCACTGCTGTTGGCAGGAGCCGGTATTAAATAACCAGATGGTGAGAACCCATGTTGAAGCACCATTTTTATCACAATGGAGAGAATATGAGGCATAACCCAACGGACTGATGTTCACATCTTCCCTCTTACCCTTGATCAGTTTTGTAAACATGGTTTTCTTTATCAGTTAAATATGAATTATAACAGTTACTTTAAAGGATTACTGTAAGAATTGCATAAGGGAATACAGTAAAGGAACTGGCGCACAGTAGATTGATAGTTAATTCTCCTGCCCTGTCTCTCTTCTAAGAAACATACAGAAATAATCTAAGAATAGAACCCATGTATAAAGTAAACTTATGACAAACAGTCAATGGCTCCTGAAGTAAGGGACATCATTGTTGAGTGCTTAACCTCAACTGCCTCCAAATACTGTTAACTCTCAATTAATTTTATGTGTTTTCTGTCTTCCAGACACTTCACTGGCTACAAGGAAAGGAGAAGTGTGAAATTGAAATTAATTTCACCCTTGAATGGCCTAGCTGTAACAACAGGTGTTTTAAATCACCTAGTTCTTCAGGTTTTCTGCTTATTACTATATATTTTAACATGGTTCACAGCCAGAGAAAATAAGAAAATCATTATAATTTTACACACGTGAATATATGTCTTGACTATTACAGCTGGACTCTTAATATATAGAGCAATGTTGTACATGTTTTGTGCTTGTTGATAGTACAGAATACTTTTGTCCAGGCTTTCTTTGGCATTATCATAAATAATGAAGATCTCAGTAATATAAGCCCAGGAGAAAAGGGTTTATAAAAATCTAACATACTATCCTAGTCATGCCTCAAAAAAAAAAAAGCTATAAAAATAATGAGAGGATATTTTGAAGGCACTATTTTTCTTAATTATTTCCAACTTTATTTCCCTTTACCTCTTTTTAATCTTTCTCCGTCTTATTCGCTATTGGCTAATCATCTCACAGTAATTAAATCACCCTCAGCTGAGTCCACCATGCCTCTTCAAGTGCCCCAGCCTAATGTCTGTCTCAGCTCTGACAAAAAGTAGCTGGGAAAACCTGTTTTGTGGCACTATTCTTAAGAATATCTTTACTCTTGGGCTGGCCCCGTGGCTTAGTGGTAAGTGTGCACACTCTGCTGCTGGCGGCCCGGGTTTGGATCCCAGGCATGCACTGACATGCCAGTTCTCTGGCCATGCTGACACCGCGTCCCAAATACAGCAACTAGAAGGATGTGCAACTATGACATACAACTATCTACTGGGGCTTTGCGGGGAAAATAAATAAATAAATAAAATTATTAAAAAAAAAAGAACATCTTTACTCTTACAATAATAGCTATATGTTTGAAAGGCACCAGTGGATTACAAAATGAAGTACTTGACCAATGTTGTATCCTCATTTTCCCTCCAGGGAGAACACAACATTCGTGTGTAATGCAGGGCTGCTGCTTTATTGTTCTCTCCTTTCAAGACATTTTATTACTTGTAAAACATAATAGGATTAATGGTGATATATGAGTAACAATATAAACTTACAGACAGCAAAAAGATACTATTTCAGTGTCATCATTTTATGTACTGTAACAAACAGTAATATTTTCATAGTGTAATATCTTGATTGATCATAAATTTTTTCCTGGCTCATTTTTATGCTAATTCATTTATTAGATTACCAAATTTATACTTTTATGATCTTTATTTTCAATCAATATAATTGAAGGGACATCAGTTGTTCTTGGTAAGTGAAAGTTCAGAAAAAAATTTTGATAATGTATAAGTTTGAGAAGGATCTTTTTGTTTTTTAAAAGAGAAGTCAGGCCTGGCCCTGTGGCTTAGTGGTTAACTGCGCGCGCTCCGCTGCTGGAGGCCCGGGTTCGGATCCCGGGCACGCACCGACGCACCACTTCTCCGGCCATGCTGAGGCAGTGTCCCACATACATCAAGGATGTGCAGCTATGACATACAGCTATCTACTGGAGCTTTGGGGGAAAAATAAATAAATAAAATTATAAAAAATATAAAAGAGAAGTCATTTAATATTTAGAAAAGTTCTCAAAAATCATCAAACTCTTTAATTTTACAGAAAGGAATACTACGTTCCAGAGAGCCTAAGTACGTTGTCACACACTAACCAGAAACAGACCTGGGCCTAGAACTCAGGTCTGAGTCACCTGACTTCTACTGGACCACACTCAAGGGAGCACACCCTCTTCTTACTGGTAATTTCTAATACTAAGTTATTTTCAAAAGCACAGTTGAGAGAAATTGTAAATAAATAAAACATGATTTTATATAAAAAAGTAGCAATTGCGACCCACAATTTCTATTCCATATGAGTGTTTCCTTTCTTGTAGGTTTCTTGTTTTTAATACCAAGTCCATTTTGGTAACAAGAAAAAAGACATAATGTTTAGTTTCTTTAGTAACATACAAAAAGCTTCTGTGGAAATTAAAAAGACACTAACTAATGTCTCGTCTACTAAAGCAACTTAAGAATATTATTTGATTTTGGGAAAGCTCTGAGAGATTTTTTTAAAAATCATATCCACGTGACTATTAGTCCAGCCAGGCACATCTCCACATGACATCTCCTAGAGTGCCCAGTTTTCTGCTGGATCCAGCTATTGTCAGGCCCAATGCTCTGGCTGAGTAGAGAATGATGCCGCTTCTGAAAAGCATGTACTCAGTTCCACTTCAAGGCTGATTGATGGAGACACTAGGAAAGGAAAAGATGAAAATATTACCCTAATCAATGATGTAAAACACAAGCTATGAGCAACCGTTAAAAGAATTCTCTATGAAATTGATCAAATCTACTATCACTACACCGGGCTATTTCCTATCAGTAATTTGACACATAAACAAATAGAATAGTGTATTTAATGATATCAATTCTTTTAGTTGTGTGCTTTTCCTTTTAAAACTACATATGCTTATATGTGTTTGCTTTATTTTCAGGTGGTGTCACCGTGTCAAGGCCTCGCGGGCAGGTGGGGCTTTCACTGAGGACCCCCAAGGCCCCCCCTAGGCCCGCTGGCTGTGCACGTGCCCTTGGCCTCATGGGTTAAACCCAAGGCCGCAGGGCTTCCATAGCGAGCGGCCAGAGAAAGAAGGGCCCATGAGAGAGGTAGGCGAGGGGCGCGGGCTCTGCCAACTTCCTCTTCTCAGGTCCCTGAGAGAGAGAGACACAGAGAGAGAGAGAGAGAGTGAGAGAGCGAGAGAGATCCCTGACCTCTGCATTGCTGCCTCCACCGCTGGTGCCATGTCACACACCATCCCCCTTCCCCCAGCATCCCCATGCTACCCCTGGGAAGGCACCACCACTGGGAGGCCTGTTCCTGGTCACCTCCCTGTCGTCCCTTCAGGACCAGAGCCCAGTGCAGGGGAGTTGGTTCAGACAAACATTTACATGTCCCTCTCCATGAGAATTGTCTTCTCCAGTCTCACATCCCAAACCCCACCCCCAACATCCTCCTTTGTCTTATCTGAAGATAGTATTTAAGAGGAGCATCTCTGCCATTCTTTTGAGAGACTCCATTTCTCATGTGTCTCCCATGTATACATGTTATGAGCCCAATTTAATCAAGCATGGATTCTTTTACTTGCCTATTTGCATCAGGAACATAATTACTAGCTAGAGAATTAATTAGAGAATATTCATGGTGAATGAAAGATGTCATTTCTAATAACATAATGGAATTCCTTGAGGCTTTATTCTGGGGATATGTGTAGGATTAAGTCAGGACACACTGTGAGAGTGATAGATAAGTTCTATATATTTTTCTTCTTCAAGACCATGAATTTCAGCCACAGTTCATACCCATCTACTTTGCAACAATGAAAAACAAACAATGACCTTGAATATTTTGCCCTCAGATTCATTAGTCTTTAAAGTATTAATTGAACAATTTAAATCTAGATGAGTGAAAGACTATGGAGACTTCTAGAATGTCACGTTAGGTCCTTTAGAAGTGAAGAATTGTTTTTATAAAACATTTCTATTCCTTCTTATACCTTGACAATAATGTTACTCTGAATCTGTTTTAAAGAGGATAATGGCAGATTTACTTTAATTTGCACCCTTTTTTAAGTACATTTACCTAATATTTCTCAGTCTCTTGAAAACTTTTATCTTTAGCTCAACATTCATTTAAATCACCAGACCTATTTGATGAAGCCGACATGAACATTTACTCGAAAACTCCTCAGAAAATTACTAATTTAACCTGTACTCTGGACGATCCATTGTAAAACGCAAACTGGATTTGCCAGGCCCCTCAAAACGGCTCATAACTCTGTTTGTACATTTATCTGGGCAGATACTATCTGAAGGTAATTGTTCTTCCCAAATGCTTTCTTTAATTCAATCAGCAATACTTCCAAAGTCTTAATGAAAATGTGGCCAATTTTGTGAAATCCAAGTGACTTTTTTGTTTTTGCATGCCAATGAGATTAAGAAAATAAGTGTTTTAATTATTGTTATTGATTTTAAAAATCAGAGACGAAGAAAACAAACTTCTTTGTCCAAAGACATTTCTGCAAATGAAATCGTCTGAAAAACTGACAGCTAGCCCCCTGTTTTAACCACTAAACCATAAGAAATGTAATACCGTGGGCAAACACTTGAGAGTTGTCACCTGCAGGAGTCCCCAGCACTGTTGCCCCATCAGGGCCATGGATCAGGGGAAGGAGCCAGTGGAGGGGAGTCAGCTGGGCCCTCAGCATCCTTCCTTCCTTGGTCAGAACCCGGTCCCAGCTGCTCCCTGTATCATCTTCTGGGGAAGCAGAGAATTCTTCTGGAGACACAACACATTGGGTGTTAAGGATGTCATTGTTCTTTTATAAACAGATGTTAGATCGTGTAACGGGCTTCTCAGCACAGGAGAAGCCACCTCAAGGGAAGGCAGAACTTCTCCAGGAGCTGAAGGTCATCCAGGGAGAGCAGAGTCAAGGGCTGCACAGCGTCAGCCGGCTCCTGCTCTCCATCTCATGGACACCTCGGTCCCCAATCCCCGACACCCCTCCCAGTGCCCCCCCCAAGGGTTCCCATTGTATCCTCAGAGTCCCGAGCAAGCGCAGGACCGGTGCTCAGAGTGGCAGAGGGGCCGCCGAGCTGGAGAGCCCCGGGGCGCAAGCACTGGGGGCGGAGTCCCTGATGCGGAAGTGGCGGCCACTGGAGTTTGTGTGGGGGGCTCAGGCAGTTTCTGGATCCTTCCTCCAGGATTTTCAGCGCGGGGAGCTCTCCTTTCTGCAGTGTGGAGGAGCGCTGGGCAGGAGCGGCGCTGAGGTAGGCGGTGGGCAGCGGGCTCGGCGTGGAGATCGCCGCCGCGTATGGCGGGAGCGCGGCGTCCGGGGCGGCGGATGGGACCGGGGGCCGGGGCTGCTGGCGGGCTGCTCCAGGCGGGGGAGCCCAACCTCTGTCCCTTGGAGGAGCAGAAGAGCGCCGCTTGGCCAGCCTGTCCCTGTGCCTTGGCGGGGCCCCACCTCAGCGGGGTCACACCCATCCGTGGTGCAGGGGGCGGCAGGGAGTCGCCTGCCCTGTGCGCCCGCCCTTGAGTTCGCGCCCCCCGGGACCCCGTCTAGGCCAGGTCGCGACATCTCTGGGTGAACGCTTTCCTTCGGAAGAGGGCCTGTGGTCAGCGCTCCTCTGCCTGACTCCGCTCAGGCTATTGGGCTCCTCATTGCCTTCATTAAACAAATGAACGGTTCCTACATCCTTGGGACCACCTTTATTGAAAAGCCTGATCGCATTCATGGTTTCTGATAATTGACTCTATATTTGCAAGGTGAACTTTGAAGCCTGTGAATTGTTGTAAACTGCATTTAATGAAAGGAGCTTTAAACAATCTTTGGTGCAAATTGTGTAGCTTCCTAATACTAACTCACCTTCTGTTAACATAGACTGATGACTGATCAATTGATGATTGACATAATGTGTATGGAATTTTGGTTTCAGTTGAAAAGATTTTCTTGGCAGTCGGTGCTAAAATTAAAATCGGATAAAGAGGAGGATTTTGGAAGCTGTATGTAGTGTCTGTTTTGTCTCCGTACTCATTTAGAATTGTAAGAATTTAGATTTGGAAAGCCCATAGAACAAGAAGTTTGAAATTTTGATTTGACTGACAAGGGGAAAGGTCAAAAGGTCAAATACGGTAAGATGTCATTTATATAATATTCTAGAAAAGATAAACCATAGGGAAAGACAACAGATCGTTAGTTGTCATTAGTTTTCATATTTAGTTAATCATTTAGTTCAATAGTTTAATCATTAGTTTTAATATTTCTTATTAAAAAATACATTTTAATGATAGCATCCTAATTATGCTTTTGGGTGATACCAGAAGTTGATAACCTATTAAATTCTGCAGTAGGAAGAAATGACATGTTGGTTATTGGCGTCTTTGAAGTGTAAGTATTGGCGGTAATGAAACTTTTAAATGAGCTTTTTTGGATTCTGAACTACTGATTTTTTTACTAGATCCTGTTGGACGTGGCATGTTACAAGTTTCAAAAGGCTCTTTAAATTATTGTAGCAGGCTGAAGCTATTAAATTATAATGTAAGCTCTTTATAGATGAAACAGGCAAAAATACAAAAAGCCATTCATCAATTTATTTTTGTTAAAAAATCAAGTGAATCTTACCATACACATGAATGACTTTTGGCTAGACAGACCTGAACTTGACAAGATGGACTCATTGGTATGGGGAACTTCTTTTGGAATGTTAAAATGGGAGAGGATATATAAATTTTACCTGAGGGTGACCCAAGTCGATATGGCAGGTTTAGTTGCTTTTACACTCTTTCTGAGTTATGATCTTGATTAAAAACCTGGTCATAGACATTCCAAGACATTTGGACCATTTTATGTATCAATATAATAAGATGTTTTATTTCTCTGATACTTTCTGATTTCAGGGTGTCTGGGAAAAACAGTTTCTCAACATAGGTACTTTGGAATATAATTTTTGATTGTTGACTTATTGAATCATAGAATTGTTGAGTTGGAAATAATTTTAGTGGTTTAGAGCCTAACCTCTTCAATTTCCAGGAAATGGAACGTGAGGTTTCTTGAGTTAAGTCGTCCACAGTCAGACTGCTACTTTAGTGGCAGAGTTGGAACTAAATGCTCAGATGCTTGTCTCCAGATTCCTAGTACAGTGCTCTCTGTGCTGCGTACTATTAAGTAGACAAATCAATGAGTTACCTTCTCATATCATATACATAGCCAGCAGGGTCGATTATTTCCCATATGCATTTCTTTCCTTTCTTTTTTAAGTAACTACTAACCACAATTAATTTATTCCCCTGCCATGTTTAATGACCATCCTTGTGTGTGTCTCCTCGAGCACACGTGTGAACTCCCTAGAATGGACACCTGCCTGTGATTGGATTGTTGGGCCAGAGGCTGATGTGCATCAGCCTCTTGATGAGCTGCAGCCAAATCATCCTCTGAAGTTTTAACAATTTCCATTCCCTCCAACAGTGTTTGAGTCATCCTTGCCCTGGGAATGGTCAGATTGGCATTGTCAGATTTTTAAATTTTTGCCAATCTGATGGGTGAGGAATGAAGTATTTGTTTTCCTCTTTTGACAAACGCATGGAGCTGTGCAACTACCAAAATTGAGATACAGAACAGTTCCAGCACCCAGAACTCCCTTGAGCTGCTCTTTTCTAGTCAACTCTTCCCCCAACCTTAACCCCTGGTGGTTAATGATCTGTTGTCTTTCTCTATGGTTTGTCTTTTCTGGAATATCATATAAATGGAATCCTACAGTATTTGGCCTTTTGAGTCTGGTTTCTTTCATTTAGCATGATACATTTATTTGAGTGTTCATCCATGTTGTTGACTGTATCAGCAGTTCCTTCTGTTTTATTGCGGA
The DNA here is from genome assembly GCF_020826845.1 of Diceros bicornis minor. NCBI lineage: Eukaryota > Metazoa > Chordata > Mammalia > Perissodactyla > Rhinocerotidae > Diceros > Diceros bicornis. Next base: position 269,994 of record NW_026691046.1, read on the forward strand.
ATGTAGTATCCATTGTATGAATTTACCACAGTTCATCCATCCACCAGTTGAAGGACATTTGAGTTATTTTCAGTTTTGTCTTTTTTGACTATGAATAAAGCTGCTATAAATCTTTATGATTTGAGAAGGCAAACAAGTTTTTGCATGAACATGTCTTCTTCTCCTGGGTAAGCACATAGAAGTGGAATTGCTGGGTCATATGGTATGTGCATGTTTAACTTTATTTTAAAAACTCTTTGTGGTAGCAAAGTCATGGCCCACAAAGATGTCCTAATCCCTGAACCTGGGAATACATTGGTTTACTTGGCAAAGGTGAATTAAATTTGCAGACAGAATTAAGGTTACTGATCAACTGACTTTAAAATAGGGAGAGGATCCTGGATTATCCAGGTGGGCCCAGTGCATCACAAAGGCCCTTAAAAGGGAAAGAGAAGCAGTAGAGTAGAAAAAGATCCAAGGGAAGCAGGGCCAGAGAGATGCCGAGTTCTTGGTTTTGAGGGTGGAGGAGGGGGGCATAGGCTAAGGAATGTGGTGGTCTCTAGAAGCTTGAAAAGGCTAGGAAATGGATTAAGCTTTAAAGTCCCCCCAAAAGAACCTAGCTCTGCCAACACCTTGATTATAGCCCAAAGAGACCCGTGTCAGACTGCTAACCTACAGTACTGTAAAACAATAAATCTGAGTTGATTTAAGCCATGAAATTTGTGCTAATTTGTTACAGCAGCATAATAAACTCCACTTTAAAACTGTTTTCCAAAGAGGCTGAACCACTTTGTGTTCCCACCAGCAATGTAAGGGTGTTCCAGTTACTTTCCATCCTCATTAACACTTGGTATGCTCAACCTCTTTAATTCTAGTCATTCCAGTATGTACATAGCAGGATCTCAATGTGGTTTTTATGTGCCTTTTTCTCATGATTAACGACCTTGAGCATCTTTTCATGTGCTTATTTGCCATCTGCGTATCTTCTTTGGTGAAGTGTCCAAATCTGTGACCATTTTAAACTTGAATTTTCTTATTGCCGAGTTTTGAGAGTTCTTTATAGTCCTGTCAGATATGTGATTTGCAAAGGTCTTCTCCCAGTCTGTGGTTTGCCTTCTCCAGCCTCCCACGAGTGTCTTTGTAACGTCCGTGTAACATAACTCGAGAGGTTTCACATGACCTTATCTTCCTTCATTGGGAAACAGAGTGAAGTTGGAGCACTTGAGTCCAATCAGACCTTGATCAGAGTTGGGTCTGGGTCTCAGTTTTAGTAAACCCAGGCCTTCCACTTTCCCCCTGTTCCTGTTTGCGGTGCTCCCCTCCCCCGCACAGGGGTCTGGTCCTAAGTCTGGTAGATCTGTCTCCTCAGGTTTGGGAGCCCACAGAAAACTTAGCTACGCCCGTCAGACATCTCAGCGTAGCTCTCCAGCCTCCTACCTTACATTGTTCACAATATGGCAAATTCCCAAAAGGTCACACTAGCAGTATGTTTGACTTAGGCCACTTCCACCACTTCTGGAGGTTTCGCTTTGCTTTGTGGAAGCTTTTGGCCTATTTCCCCAGATTCCTGTGTGGCACCAAAACTTAACACAGGTGCTGTGAGGAAGAGCAGTTGTGTGTCTGAGAGCCTTCAGGTTTCCTCTGCCACACCAAACTAGAAGTTTGGCTAGTTTCTCTTTTCCCTAGCCGAGGCTCTGACTGAGCAAGCCAGAGTCTCGGCAAGCACCTAGAATCAGAAAATGCCTGCAGGGGAAAGAAAGATAAAAATCCCTGCTCACATAAAAGAGTTTTCTTCTTTCTGGAATTTTAGTTGGTTGGTTCTGAAGTTCTCTGATGCTCTAAAAATATATTTATAATTTATCTGGCTTTGTCCAGTTTTGCAGCAAGAGTGTTTTCCTGTCCTAGTCTCCTCTAAACCAGAAGTTCCCTTGTCATTAGTTTTTAACTCCATCAGTTATACCCTGCCAATATTATTATTGTTTGGTAAAGTCATGCTTTCAATGATTTATTCAGACGTTTACCCTTTTTTATCCTCACGATCCATTTTTACATCTTAGCATTTCTTCTTCTATCAATTTCTTCTTAAAGTACATTCTTTTTCACTTTTTAAATTTTTTCTTTGAGGAAGATTAGCCCTGGGCTAACATCTTTTCCTATCTTCTGCTATTTTGCATGTGGGTCACCACCACGGCATGGCTGATGAGTGCTGTAGGTCCACACCTGAGATCCAAACCCATGAACCCAGGCAACCAAAGTGGTGCGTGGTGAACTTAAACCAATACACCAGGTGGCTGGCTCCCTTAAAGTACATTCCTTCGATGTTCCTTAATGAGCATTTGTTGGTGGTAATACTCTTAGTAAATGTTTGCATAAAAATATCTTTAATTCACCCCAGTTCTTGAGATATGGTTTGATTGGGTATACACTGAAAGTGATCGTCTCTCTGTACCCTGAAGAATTAATCCAACTCTCTCTTGCCTTCCGTTGTTAAGACACGTATCATGGGTCTAAATGTAAGTCTCCATAAGTGTTCTGTCCCTCTGCGGGGCTTTGAATATCTTCTTTTGTATTTGGTGTTCTTTGGTTTCCCTGGATGGATCTGACTCTAGATTTATTTTTTTAATTCTGCTTGAGATGTATTCAGCTGCCTGAAGCTAGAGTAGAAGAATTTTATCAATTCTGGAAATTTCTGTTATTATGTCTGAATATTCCTTTAAATCATATATATATTTATATTTTTTAATTCAAATATATATGCACATACTTATTTATACACATTCAATATATATTCATTAAATATATATTTATATTATTTAACTCAATGTATTATATTATTCAATATAATGATTTATGTTATTCAAAAAATACATATATTATTCATATATATAGTTTCCTTTACTTGACCAAACTCAAGCCAGGCTCCTTTGAGCCCTCTTCTTCACTAGGCCTTGATCTTGGCCTATAATAACTACAGCCTCTCAGCACAAATGGTTTCACCCCACACACACACATTAAAGAATTAAACACTGACATAGTTTCTAACAGCTCAAATCCACATCCCTACGATGACCCCTGCCCCCTTATAGTGCCTGCCTGAGAAAGCTCAAGGCAGCCAAAAGAATTGACTGTTTGTTCTGGCCAACACTCGATCATTGGCCCCTGACATCCCTTTCTTAGAGCATTTACCCAAAAGTGCTTACAACTGTGAATCTTTCCTCTGTCTTTTTGAGTTGTGTATGTGTCTCCTATAACTGCATTTCTCAAGGTTCTGAGAGCCATTCCTTGAGAGGAGGACAGGGTGTCTGTCTCCCAGACTCTGTGAGAGGAGAGAAGTTAAACTTTGATCATTTCCAACTAGCAGACACAACTGGCCAGATCACACTGCACTGACCAACACTCTGTAGCTGTTCCCTCCCTAACTCTACTGAGCCCCTGCTCACCCCTCTGCCTGCTCCCTCATTCTCCCTTTCAAATGCCCCGTCACCTCTGTACAAATCAAATTGAATTCAGCCCTGTTCCCTCTTCCCTACTGCAGTGGTATATTACTGATTAAAATCTGTTTTGATCTTTTTAACTAGATTCTGGCTTTGTGTATACTCTACATTTAACACACATCCTGATAATCTCATGCATATGCATATATATGCATATACCAACACAACCATGGGCCCTCCAGGACCAGTTCAGCTGACCCCATCTTATCAACAGAGTAGTTCCGCATTTTCTTTCAGGAACTGACACCCCTCGTCCAGTTCAGGCCAGTTGAGACCACCAACCCATCAACCGGGCCTGCGCAAATGCTTGATAAGTGACCTTTTTGACATCGAGCTAAAAGCTCCATCCTCAGATCATGGTAACACTGCCAATTTGTGAACACACATCTGATGAAGAGCCATGAAGCTTGACTTTGCTTGCGCAGATCATCAATTACCTCACTTCTCCTTACTTCCAATCATCTACCTCCACACATCAGACCACCCTACCCTTCATCCCATAAATTGTAACCCAAGCCCTGGATCAGGGAGACAGATCTGAGACAGACACGTGCCCCATCTCCTTGCAGATCAATCTCACAAAATAAAGCTACAATTCTTTCCCCAAAAGCTAATGCCAGAATAATTACCTTTTTAAATGTAGATTGGGCAAGAGAACCTCAATATTGTGCGGTAACATCAATACATATATATATACTTAATGGATGTTTTATCTTCTTTTTCTTTTTCTTTGCTGAGGAGGATTCACCCTGAGCTAATATCTGTTGCCAATCTTCTTCTTTTTCAAAGGAAGATTCGCCCTGAGCTAACCTCTGTGCCAACCTTCCTCTATTTTGTATGTGGGTTGCCACCACAGCCTGGACCACTGATGAGTGGTGTAGGTCCATGCCCAGGAACTGAACCTGGGCCGTTGAAGTGGAGTTCTCTGAATTTAACCACTAGGCCATGGGTCTGGCCCATCTCTAACTGTTTTGAAGATGTTACTAGAGATGTAATTGAAGTTTCACTATGATCTCTGGATTTCCTTGCTGCTCCTTTAGTCCCTCACTTCAGTGTATGTGTTTCTTGCTCCATCTTTCATGCTAGAGGAATTCCTCAAATATCTAGTGGTCCTTGGCTACCCATTCGTATTTCTGTGATGAGGAGGAAACAGCTGAGTATGATCTCTGTGGGCCTGATGGGGCCTGTGTCTGTCTGGACTCAGTGTTTCTTCAGGGGTGTAGAGTGTTGACATAAACAAGCAAACAATGTTGGTACCCACACTGATCTCTAACAACATACTTATTCCACACATTCCCACAATGACAGACATCCTCTGAACACTTGGAAATGCTGACAACACACACACACACACACACACACACACACACACACACACACACACTATTTGCAAATGACCAGCAGCATTCAGCCTGTAAACTGCACCTGATAATGCACACTGATAATCAGAACATACACACAAACTCACACACATACAGACCACTCACTGTCTCAGAGCCCACAGTGACTTGAACTCTAAACACACACAGACATCAACAAAACACACATTCACATAGATGCTATAATAGCCATGCACCCTGTGACCATACAGAATTGCTGAACACACACACATCCACACAACAAGGAACGTGGCCATGCACGTGTGGGCTTGATCAGGGTTTTTTTCACACCTCAGCATCAACATGGACACCCCGGGGCGAGAGGGAGAGGCAGAGGGAACAGGGGGAACATGGGGGGAGCAGACAGGAGGCACTTGCATAAAGCAAATATGATACCTGCAAAGCTGGTTCCTAAATGACATATGACTCAAGGGTATGAGGAGCCAAGAGGGTCTGAAATGGTACAAAGGAGGTGACTGATACAAACCCATCACAAGATATTGAAATGTAAGGGACAGTGATATTTTAAAAGGCACTGAGGAGAGTTCATCAAAGCTTAGGTATAATTCCAGACAATGAGTGACATGGAATTCTGGCCAAAGAACAGCCATTATTGCTGTTAAAATTCCTATTTAAATGTTTCTTATAAAATTATACTCATTGAAAAATGACAAATATTCATTGGTTTAAAACATTTAAAACATTTCAGGATAAAATTACTGCAGGTTCCACTTTTATTGAGTAGCTTTCCTTGGGCAGCTATAAAAGCTGGATAAAGCACACAGAACAGCTGCTTGAAGGGTCAGAGAACATGCCGTGCAGGCAGGACTTGGGGGTCTATAATCCCTGAGATGAAGGAAGCACAAGATTGTGAGCACCAGCTCCATGCAGCTTCTCCCCTAAGGCATTTGCTATTTCAACAGTGAGAGAAGAGAGTCTGAGTAGAAAGAGGAGGAAAAATGAAATGAAATTTGGTTCCAGCAAAGTCCAGTAACTTCTGCTTCCAGTCAGATGTGGTAAAGGCAGAGCAACAATTAAACATTGATTTAATAAATACAGTGTGTTTGAAAACACCAAAGGGATGTGGAAGAAACAGGACTAGATGAAATAAAATTTCAAAAAGTTAAGAGCCTTTTTAGGTGAGATTGCCCGACATACCCTCACCCGGGGGAATTTGCGTAATCTGGACTGTGGTAATCAGACTTGTGTTAGCAGAAGACAATAGTAAGTATAATCTGTCATATTGATCTATGTTAGCTTTTTAATATCACAAGTTTTGTTTCCCTGTTAAATTTTATTGCCTCCACTAGAAGACTCTGTGAAGGGAAGGACATTGTATCATTTGCCACGTGATCTCCAGAACATTCTTCAGTTGGGGCTGCATGACTACTATAGATATTTGTTAATTGTTGGTTTCATGAATGCTATGGACTGAATGTCTATGTAACCCAATTTCATACGTTAAAATCCTAACCCCTGACGCGATGGTATTTGAAAGTGGAGCCTTTGGGAGTTAATTAGGTTAGGTGAGGCCATGAGTGTGAAACCCCCATGATGGGATTAGTGCCCTTATAAGGAGATGGAGGGCCAGAACTCTCTCTGCCAGATGAGGGTAGAGCAACAAGCTGTCCTTCTGCAAAACAGGAAGACAGGTCTCACCAAAAACAAATCAGCTGGAACCTAGATCTTGAACATCCCAGTCTTGAGAACTCTAAGGAATGCATTTCTGTTGTTAAAAGTGCCCAGTCTAGGGACAGCCCAGTTGCGCAGTGGCTAAGTGTGTGTGCTCCACTTCGGCGGCCTGAGGGTTTGCAGGATCGGATCCCGGGTGCACACTGACGCACCGCTTGTCAAGCCGTGCTGTGGCAGCGTCCCATATAAAAAGTAGAGGAAGATGGGCACAGATGTTAACCCAGGGCCAATCTTCCTCAGCAAAGATGAGGAGGATTGGCATCAGATCTTAGCTCAGGGCTGATCTTCCTCACACACACACACACAAAAACCCAAAAGTGCCCAGTCTAGGGGCCTGCCCCACCACCTAGTGGTTAAGTTTAGTGAGCTCCTCTCTGGTAGTCTGGGTTCGGTTCCTGGACACAGACCTACGCCACTCATCAGCAGCCATGCTGTGGGGGTGACCCACATACAAAATAGAGGAAGACTGGCATGGATGTTAGCTCATGATGACTCTTCCTCAGCAAAAATATAAATAAAGAACCCAGTCTATGGTATTTTTGTTACAGCATCCCATACTGACTAGGACACTGAGTGTGTGAATAACTTCATCTAGATCCATGATCCTTCTTCCACGTGACACATTATTGCCAATGATTCCTAATTTGGTGTGAGTCAAATGTCCCTTAAGGATCATAAAGACGTTAGGGACCTTCTCCGTAGTTATGTACATATTGATACGCATGAAAACGTTGCATCAAGTGCTTTATCGACGCCTTAGTCTCACACCTCATCCCATTAGCCTTCAACGAACCTCAGTGTTACAGCCAGTGCTTTGGGAAATAGAGGAAAGTCCCTGGACGGAAGAGGGACTGGTGTCCATCGTGCAGCTCCTGTCCTCTGCCCAGCCAGCTCCAGCGCAGGGTCAATTTATAAGATGGGCTTTCCTCCAGGCAGCTCTGTCTTTCTCCCAGCCTGTTCTCATATAGGATGATCTCACCAAGAGCAATGAGTGGAAATTGGAAGGGAAGAGCTACAGAAGGCATCTGCCAGGGGAAATTCTTTGTGGTTACATGATCTAGAATATGGACACCCGGCTGCTCTAAAGGGTCCTGAAAATGGAACCCTTCCCATGTCTGCAATATCCCTCTATGTCCTCTTTCCCCACCATCTCTCTGTTCTTGGTGGCAAAATTCCCTTGGCAACGACAATATAAAAATGCAAATAGGGAATGGTCCATTTCCAGTCTCAGAATTCTGTGAAATTTTACTGCCTATCCCCAGTCTCCCAGGACTAAGGCCCTTTTTACTCTTTTAAGATTAGATCACATTTTAATCTCCTTGAATCAGAGTTTTCTCTCATCCTTGTTATGTATATACATTTTCTAACACAGAATATTGAAAACATTATTTTTGGCCCTACAATTTCCAGATTAATTCATAGCTATTTTCTGATGGATGCATGCCTTTTTAATTATGTTTATAACTCCATTAACTATAGAAATTGACTACATGCTGAGTAGTAATGTACTAATACAGGAAAATGGCCCATTTTTATTCATCATAAAGTTTCATGTTTTCATCAAGACAAATACACGAATACTTAATTATTCAGCAAAAACTCTTACTGTGTACATGTAAGCAATAATAAATCTATTGGAGTTGGTTTACCTTGTCGATTATTCCTTGTTTCTGAATTGTCCCTTCAGCATTTCCATGAACATTTTAGAATCCTGCATCCTTATCCTACCATTTTAAATACTAGGTCATTGACAAAAGTCCACATGAAGAAATACGGAATAGATAGAAAATGACTGGCTTACTCTGGTCCTAACTCAGATCACGTAGGGCTTGAATCGTTGAACAAATGAGCCATTAACGGCGGCTACACCACTGGGATTTCCTGATCTAACATCGGTTATACAGCCTATTGTGGATATGGACTCTAGAATAGGATTGTGCTGTTATCCTCAGGGTAACTTGTTCTGCTGATCAATATTTTGGATCAATAAGTGATAAAATATTTTGACTAGCTGGTCTAGATTTTAATCACTCGGTGGTTATTTTCTTCCCTGAGGTCACCCCAACCAAAATTCTTAGTCCATTTAAGTTTTGTTATCCCTTGATTTGGCTTACCTTTGTTTTTTTTTAATTAATTGAAGCTCCATAGGGTCTTCTCGCCTTATTTTGTCATTCCCACCTCTTCAGGGAAAGGTCCATTTCACTGTTTAAATGTAAGAGAGAGTAAAACCCTCGAGTGGCCCTTCATACAAGTTCTCATTTAGACAACAAATGATGATGTTGCCTTTGCAAGGTCTGGTCACCGCGGCTTTTACACCGTGTCACTGAGCAAGCAGTGCCTGTAACACCAGAAATGCCAGAGGAGATGCTTTTTCTAAACAGGTGTGGGCTGTGTTTGCCGATTTTCTTTTAATTTTTAAAGCTTTCCTTGAATGCCTACCTGTGTTGGGTTAACAATTAATATAATAAATAATTATTGGGTTGAATTTATTTTATTGTTAACTTTTGGTGATTATGTGTTCTGATATCAGATTATGCAAGGAGAAACAACTCTTATTCCTCATAGTAACAGTACTACTTCTATGAATTAATAGATTAATGCAGTATTAGATTAGGAGTTAGTTTCTGTGACTGAAATTAAGTATATTGTCGAACCCGAAAGCTTTCTTAATTGGTGGCTGAATTTAGGCCAACGAGGGTATTGTTTGTACTCCCTCTCTAAGGAAGGTTGTATCCTGTATCTAAAAGGCTGTACCTCTTTAGGGCTGGGTCTGGAGAAGGCAGGAGGCTGGACAAGTGTGGAGCTGGCTCTGGCCCAGAGGGATGAGCAAGAGACACAGGGCACCTGCTGCCACACACAGCCGCAGCAGACATCACTCATCAGTCACGACATGCTTGGCTGCAGAGCCAAGAGAGCCCCCAGTCCAACAAGGTGCACTCCGAAGCCACTCCCGGGCAGAGCAGGGGACTGTGATGAACCCATTTGCAGTCCCTGCTCCCCTAAGACGTGCTGCAGGCCTCCTCTCCCCACTTACCTCAGCAGCTCCTCACTGTCCTCGGGACTCAGGCCTTCAAGGCCCGCCAGCAGGCTGCTCCAGCACTTCTCCTTCCTTATCATCGTCTCCCCTCTCTGCTCCCACTCTAGTTCCAGGGCAAGTTACTTGTGGCTCCTGAGTGCTGCTCCTTGGCCTGGAAGGCCCTTCCTTCACCCCATCCACCCTGTGCACTCCTACTTACGCTTCAAGACTCGACTCCAGTGATGCCTCCTCAGGAAGCCCTCCCTGATGCTCCATCTTCCCAGGCATGCTCTGGGCCACCACTCTGCCTCCTGCCCACGTCCATCACTGCCGGGAACCTTGCTGGGCCCTTGTCTGGTCTCCACGTCCAGCCTAGCCCCTAAGGGGGGGAGGAAATGCTTAGGCTCAGGCAGTGGAGCAGACTCCTGGACCGTGGTGACACTCTCCACCCAAGGAGAGGTCATTCATTGACCCACTTCCAGCTTGGGCCCAATGCAGCTCAGGGGGAGCCAGGACACAGGGAGGCTGGCTCTGGGCTCCACAGGTCACAGGGTCAGCCTAGAGAAAGGGCACAAGGGGCCACACAAAGGGCCTCAGGACAGAACTCCAAGTCAACAATACCCTTTCCAAGGGCAGCAGGGGCCAAAGGCAGCTGCACAGGCCGCAGGAGGTTCTGGTGAGCTTTTCATCTGCTCAGAGAGGCCCAGGGCTGGATAGAAGGAACTCAGGAGGCCCGTCTGAGGTGGAGGCCACCTCGGGGGCATGTAAGCAGAAGCTGAGCTTCCCACAGTAAGTGGAATCTGAAGAGGTGACCCTCAGACCCCTGGCAGCTCTAACGTCTCCGAGTTGGAAGTCAGTCCCCTCAGTCACAGCCTCTAGCTGCCCCCTCATAGGGCTGTGCCTCTCAAACACAGCTCCCAAGGTGAGTGGAGGCTGAAGGTGAATCAAACTTCCTACCCGTGAGAACCTCTGTGATCCCGGCCTCCCACAAGGGGCCAAGGATGATGAGCAAGGGACAGAGGGACTGACCCACACGACTTCCCCACGGATTCTGAACATGCTTGTGATTCACGGGGCCAATTAGTATCTGTCCTCATCTCCACTCCTCTCTCCCCAAAAGGACATGTCAGTGTTTACTATGACATCCACAGACACATCAAGGGCATCTGGGAAGAGTCATGTGTACATCTGGAGAGAAAGGAACTGTGAAAACCAGTAATATCTGCATCCATGTGTGCAGATACTGACATCCACATACAGCTGTCACATTCCTCCAGCAGCCCTGGAATACTCCGCAATCACGCTGACAGGTTTTGGCACATGGGAGCCAAACCAACTGGTGCTGTCCCCGAATGCCACCACTGCTGGGGCCTACCTTGAGATTGGGGGGAGCCTGGGTGCCATGCCCCATCTCACAAAATTCTGGCTGTTGTCCAGGAGGGTCTCACAGCCTTTGAGGATCATGCACTCCATGGCTATGTTTTCCTGGATGCTCTCTGTCTCATTTACTTCATTGTTCATTATCCTGTGGGGACAGAAAATAAGCCAGAGACAGGCTGTCCCCACCTCTCAGGGAGAAGGGAATGCCGGGCCTCTGGCCAGACGTAGGAAGAAGGCTTGGCACCCAGGATGCTCAGGTGGAGCCTGTGGTCATGAAGGGGGAGAGAGCATGCATATTGAATACCTGCTGTGCTGGGCACTCTATGGGCATGATCTCACATCATCCTTCTGACAGCCCAAGGAGACAGATGGCCTTATTTCAGAGAGACGGAAATGGAGATTAATAGCTAGAAAGCAGGTCTGATCTAAAAGTCTGAACCATGTCCTTGAGGGCACATGCCTGGGGAGACCACTCGGGGGCCATGGCAGTGAGGGCCCCAGCTGGGAGGAAGCCACCTCTGGGAACACCAGGGGCCCATGGCCGGGAGGGCCCAGGCCCTAACAGGCCCCAGCTCTGGGCTGCGTGGAGAATGCGGTTAGAGCCAGCCCCTGACCCAGCGGACCACACAGGCTGTCCAGCTCCGCAGAGCAGGCAGTGTGGGAAGGTGAGGGGGAGCTCTGGGTCCTAAGCCCACCTCCAGGCCCTTCCTCCTGTCGGCTTAGAGCCTCAAGCGTTGGGCTCTTGCCCCAGACAAGACCTTGGATGAGGCTCCACCTTAGAGTCTGAGATCAGAAGTGCTGTGGGTGTCCATCCTCAGCCCTGCTCGTGGGAGTGCTGGGAGCTGAGAGAGCCATTCTCCATTTGCTTTGTCTCTCTCTCTCCCCCTCTCTACGTTGCTGCTCTCTCTCTGACTTGCTTCATCACTGTCTCTCTCCTTCCCCATCTTTGCCTCTGTTCTTCTCCCCCTGCCTCTCCCTGCTGCAGATTCCCAGGCACATTCTGACACTGCATGAGCTCCTGGCCCACTTTTCATGAGCACATCGAGCCAATAGCCTGGACGACGCCAGGGCTAAAATGGAGGAGCTGTCTGGGTGAGCCCGGCTTCCGGGTGCCCCCGCCAGTGGACAAGCCAGGGCTGAGGATGCTCCCCAGTGGGAGTTTGCTGACCCCCAGATGGTAAAAGCTCATGTTCAGGTTAGGATCCCAAGTGGTGAGGGTTGGGGGACCCCCAGCTTGCCCCACCTGCAAGCAGGGCCCCCGGAACAATCTGAGGAGTTCACAGCTGAAGCCCAGTGGGCACTTGGTGGGATGGTGTGGGTGCTGTGCTGTCCTTGGCACAGATGGGGTTCGAGGAAGGGCCTTGGGTACTCACGTGAGCCCACCTGCCAAAATGGGGAACCGCCCAGGGACTCACAGGCACTCTGCCAACTTCCTCTGTTCTCCAGTGTCAGTGTGTCACAATCTGTGGTTTAGGAGCCCCAGAGGGGGTCCTGGGTGATGGGCCTTCATGTGCTCAAGGCTGCAGTCAACAGCAGGCAGTGTCATGGGTGGAGAAGCCCATGACTAGTCCAGTGTCAGAGGCCCCAGCCCTCTGGTCAAGGCCCCTCCCCTGCCCCTCTTTCAGTCACCAAAGTACGGGGCAACCTTCCTCTGCCGGGGCAGAAGCAGAGGGGCCAGGAACAAGGCGCCTACAACAACCCAGGCAGCAGTTGACGGTGGCCTGTACCAGGTGGTGGCAGTGGAGGCGAGAAGGAGGTTCAGATTCTGGGTGTGTTTTGAAGATGGAACCAACAGGAGTTTCTGATGCATTAGATGTGAGGAGAGAGAAGACGGGAGTCAAGGGTGAGTCCAGCGTTTTTGGCTGAGCAAGCAGAAGGTTGGAGTTGCTGCTAACCGGGATGGAGAAAGGTGCAGGAAGGGCAGGTGTGGAGGGGCAGTCTTTCTTGCTTCACTGGAGCTTTACTGGGGGCATGTTGAACTTGAGATGGACAACAGTGGTGGAGAGGACAAGAAGGGAGGAGGGTGTTTGAGTCTGGGGTTTCAGGATGGGAGCCATTCAGGAACCATCAGCTCGGAGATGGTATTTAAAGTCACAAGACTAGTGAGATCACCAGGGGAGTGAGTTTAGGCAGGAACGAGATGCGCACCAAGAGCTGAACCCTGGGTTCTCCACCTTATGAAGGCCAAGAGATGATGAGCAGCCTCGTAGTCAGTGTTGAGCTGCCACAAACTGCAAAGGATTGTCGGTGTGCAGTATGTGAGGTCCAGTACCCAGCCCTGCCAAACACTCAGTGCCCTAAATGGCTTCCCGAATCCAGCAAAAGGCAGCCAGTAGGGCCACGGATCCCAGCTGGGTAGAGGGAGGACAAGGCTGGACCAGGGCAGGGCACAGGCTCCGGAGTGGAGGTTCACTCAGGGAGCAAATGTAATCAGAGCGTGATTGCAGACTAACAAAAACCATTGTGGGGTGGGGACCCCAGTCTTCTCATGCCCCAAGGAGCCAAATCCTGCACACTTCCCCAAGGATGATACCTGGGTCTCCTGCTAGGCTCCTCGTCACTGTGGGTTGCCCTGTTCCCGGTCGGGCAGGAGTGAGGAAGGCACATGAGTGCCAAGCCCTTTGTCCCAAGACCCTGATCCCCTTTCCTGAAGCCTGTCTCCTTGGGCTGTCAGAAGGATGATGTGAGATCATGCCCATAGAGTGCCCAGCACAGCAGGTATTCAATATGCATGTCTCTCCCCCTTCATGACCACAGGCTCCACCTGAGCATCCTGGGTGCCAAGCCTTCTTCCTACGTCTGGCCAGAGGCCCGGCATTCCCTTCTCCCTGAGAGGTGGGGACAGCCTGTCTCTGGCTTATTTTCTGTCCCCACAGGATAATGAACAATGAAGTAAATGAGACAGAGAGCATCCAGGAAAACATAGCCATGGAGTGCATGATCCTCAAAGGCTGTGAGACCCTCCTGGACAACAGCCAGAATTTTGTGAGATGGGGCATGGCACCCAGGCTCCCCCCAATCTCAAGGTAGGCCCCAGCAGTGGTGGCATTCGGGGACAGCACCAGTTGGTTTGGCTCCCATGTGCCAAAACCTGTCAGCGTGATTGCGGAGTATTCCAGGGCTGCTGGAGGAATGTGACAGCTGTATGTGGATGTCAGTATCTGCACACATGGATGCAGATATTACTGGTTTTCACAGTTCCTTTCTCTCCAGATGTACACATGACTCTTCCCAGATGCCCTTGATGTGTCTGTGGATGTCATAGTAAACACTGACATGTCCTTTTGGGGAGAGAGGAGTGGAGATGAGGACAGATACTAATTGGCCCCGTGAATCACAAGCATGTTCAGAATCCGTGGGGAAGTCGTGTGGGTCAGTCCCTCTGTCCCTTGCTCATCATCCTTGGCCCCTTGTGGGAGGCCGGGATCACAGAGGTTCTCACGGGTAGGAAGTTTGATTCACCCTCAGCCTCCACTCACCTTGGGAGCTGTGTTTGAGAGGCACAGCCCTATGAGGGGGCAGCTAGAGGCTGTGACTGAGGGGACTGACTTCCAACTCGGAGACGTTAGAGCTGCCAGGGGTCTGAGGGTCACCTCTTCAGATTCCACTTACTGTGGGAAGCTCAGCTTCTGCTTACATGCCCCCGAGGTGGCCTCCACCTCAGACGGGCCTCCTGAGTTCCTTCTATCCAGCCCTGGGCCTCTCTGAGCAGATGAAAAGCTCACCAGAACCTCCTGCGGCCTGTGCAGCTGCCTTTGGCCCCTGCTGCCCTTGGCAAGGGTATTGTTGACTTGGAGTTCTGTCCTGAGGCCCTTTGTGTGGCCCCTTGTGCCCTTTCTCTAGGCTGACCCTGTGACCTGTGGAGCCCAGAGCCAGCCTCCCTGTGTCCTGGCTCCCCCTGAGCTGCATTGGGCCCAAGCTGGAAGTGGGTCAATGAATGACCTCTCCTTGGGTGGAGAGTGTCACCACGGTCCAGGAGTCTGCTCCACTGCCTGAGCCTAAGCATTTCCTCCCCCCCTTAGGGGCTAGGCTGGACGTGGAGACCAGACAAGGGCCCAGCAAGGTTCCCGGCAGTGATGGACGTGGGCAGGAGGCAGAGTGGTGGCCCAGAGCATGCCTGGGAAGATGGAGCATCAGGGAGGGCTTCCTGAGGAGGCATCACTGGAGTCGAGTCTTGAAGCGTAAGTAGGAGTGCACAGGGTGGATGGGGTGAAGGAAGGGCCTTCCAGGCCAAGGAGCAGCACTCAGGAGCCACAAGTAACTTGCCCTGGAACTAGAGTGGGAGCAGAGAGGGGAGACGATGATAAGGAAGGAGAAGTGCTGGAGCAGCCTGCTGGCGGGCCTTGAAGGCCTGAGTCCCGAGGACAGTGAGGAGCTGCTGAGGTAAGTGGGGAGAGGAGGCCTGCAGCACGTCTTAGGGGAGCAGGGACTGCAAATGGGTTCATCACAGTCCCCTGCTCTGCCCGGGAGTGGCTTCGGAGTGCACCTTGTTGGACTGGGGGCTCTCTTGGCTCTGCAGCCAAGCATGTCGTGACTGATGAGTGATGTCTGCTGCGGCTGTGTGTGGCAGCAGGTGCCCTGTGTCTCTTGCTCATCCCTCTGGGCCAGAGCCAGCTCCACACTTGTCCAGCCTCCTGCCTTCTCCAGACCCAGCCCTAAAGAGGTACAGCCTTTTAGATACAGGATACAACCTTCCTTAGAGAGGGAGTACAAACAATACCCTCGTTGGCCTAAATTCAGCCACCAATTAAGAAAGCTTTCGGGTTCGACAATATACTTAATTTCAGTCACAGAAACTAACTCCTAATCTAATACTGCATTAATCTATTAATTCATAGAAGTAGTACTGTTACTATGAGGAATAAGAGTTGTTTCTCCTTGCATAATCTGATATCAGAACACATAATCACCAAAAGTTAACAATAAAATAAATTCAACCCAATAATTATTTATTATATTAATTGTTAACCCAACACAGGTAGGCATTCAAGGAAAGCTTTAAAAATTAAAAGAAAATCGGCAAACACAGCCCACACCTGTTTAGAAAAAGCATCTCCTCTGGCATTTCTGGTGTTACAGGCACTGCTTGCTCAGTGACACGGTGTAAAAGCCGCGGTGACCAGACCTTGCAAAGGCAACATCATCATTTGTTGTCTAAATGAGAACTTGTATGAAGGGCCACTCGAGGGTTTTACTCTCTCTTACATTTAAACAGTGAAATGGACCTTTCCCTGAAGAGGTGGGAATGACAAAATAAGGCGAGAAGACCCTATGGAGCTTCAATTAATTAAAAAAAAACAAAGGTAAGCCAAATCAAGGGATAACAAAACTTAAATGGACTAAGAATTTTGGTTGGGGTGACCTCAGGGAAGAAAATAACCACCGAGTGATTAAAATCTAGACCAGCTAGTCAAAATATTTTATCACTTATTGATCCAAAATATTGATCAGCAGAACAAGTTACCCTGAGGATAACAGCACAATCCTATTCTAGAGTCCATATCCACAATAGGCTGTATAACCGATGTTAGATCAGGAAATCCCAGTGGTGTAGCCGCCGTTAATGGCTCATTTGTTCAACGATTCAAGCCCTACGTGATCTGAGTTAGGACCAGAGTAAGCCAGTCATTTTCTATCTATTCCGTATTTCTTCATGTGGACTTTTGTCAATGACCTAGTATTTAAAATGGTAGGATAAGGATGCAGGATTCTAAAATGTTCATGGAAATGCTGAAGGGACAATTCAGAAACAAGGAATAATCGACAAGGTAAACCAACTCCAATAGATTTATTATTGCTTACATGTACACAGTAAGAGTTTTTGCTGAATAATTAAGTATTCGTGTATTTGTCTTGATGAAAACATGAAACTTTATGATGAATAAAAATGGGCCATTTTCCTGTATTAGTACATTACTACTCAGCATGTAGTCAATTTCTATAGTTAATGGAGTTATAAACATAATTAAAAAGGCATGCATCCATCAGAAAATAGCTATGAATTAATCTGGAAATTGTAGGGCCAAAAATAATGTTTTCAATATTCTGTGTTAGAAAATGTATATACATAACAAGGATGAGAGAAAACTCTGATTCAAGGAGATTAAAATGTGATCTAATCTTAAAAGAGTAAAAAGGGCCTTAGTCCTGGGAGACTGGGGATAGGCAGTAAAATTTCACAGAATTCTGAGACTGGAAATGGACCATTCCCTATTTGCATTTTTATATTGTCGTTGCCAAGGGAATTTTGCCACCAAGAACAGAGAGATGGTGGGGAAAGAGGACATAGAGGGATATTGCAGACATGGGAAGGGTTCCATTTTCAGGACCCTTTAGAGCAGCCGGGTGTCCATATTCTAGATCATGTAACCACAAAGAATTTCCCCTGGCAGATGCCTTCTGTAGCTCTTCCCTTCCAATTTCCACTCATTGCTCTTGGTGAGATCATCCTATATGAGAACAGGCTGGGAGAAAGACAGAGCTGCCTGGAGGAAAGCCCATCTTATAAATTGACCCTGCGCTGGAGCTGGCTGGGCAGAGGACAGGAGCTGCACGATGGACACCAGTCCCTCTTCCGTCCAGGGACTTTCCTCTATTTCCCAAAGCACTGGCTGTAACACTGAGGTTCGTTGAAGGCTAATGGGATGAGGTGTGAGACTAAGGCGTCGATAAAGCACTTGATGCAACGTTTTCATGCGTATCAATATGTACATAACTACGGAGAAGGTCCCTAACGTCTTTATGATCCTTAAGGGACATTTGACTCACACCAAATTAGGAATCATTGGCAATAATGTGTCACGTGGAAGAAGGATCATGGATCTAGATGAAGTTATTCACACACTCAGTGTCCTAGTCAGTATGGGATGCTGTAACAAAAATACCATAGACTGGGTTCTTTATTTATATTTTTGCTGAGGAAGAGTCATCATGAGCTAACATCCATGCCAGTCTTCCTCTATTTTGTATGTGGGTCACCCCCACAGCATGGCTGCTGATGAGTGGCGTAGGTCTGTGTCCAGGAACCGAACCCAGACTACCAGAGAGGAGCTCACTAAACTTAACCACTAGGTGGTGGGGCAGGCCCCTAGACTGGGCACTTTTGGGTTTTTGTGTGTGTGTGTGTGAGGAAGATCAGCCCTGAGCTAAGATCTGATGCCAATCCTCCTCATCTTTGCTGAGGAAGATTGGCCCTGGGTTAACATCTGTGCCCATCTTCCTCTACTTTTTATATGGGACGCTGCCACAGCACGGCTTGACAAGCGGTGCGTCAGTGTGCACCCGGGATCCGATCCTGCAAACCCTCAGGCCGCCGAAGTGGAGCACACACACTTAGCCACTGCGCAACTGGGCTGTCCCTAGACTGGGCACTTTTAACAACAGAAATGCATTCCTTAGAGTTCTCAAGACTGGGATGTTCAAGATCTAGGTTCCAGCTGATTTGTTTTTGGTGAGACCTGTCTTCCTGTTTTGCAGAAGGACAGCTTGTTGCTCTACCCTCATCTGGCAGAGAGAGTTCTGGCCCTCCATCTCCTTATAAGGGCACTAATCCCATCATGGGGGCTTCACACTCATGGCCTCACCTAACCTAATTAACTCCCAAAGGCTCCACTTTCAAATACCATCGCGTCAGGGGTTAGGATTTTAACGTATGAAATTGGGTTACATAGACATTCAGTCCATAGCATTCATGAAACCAACAATTAACAAATATCTATAGTAGTCATGCAGCCCCAACTGAAGAATGTTCTGGAGATCACGTGGCAAATGATACAATGTCCTTCCCTTCACAGAGTCTTCTAGTGGAGGCAATAAAATTTAACAGGGAAACAAAACTTGTGATATTAAAAAGCTAACATAGATCAATATGACAGATTATACTTACTATTGTCTTCTGCTAACACAAGTCTGATTACCACAGTCCAGATTACGCAAATTCCCCCGGGTGAGGGTATGTCGGGCAATCTCACCTAAAAAGGCTCTTAACTTTTTGAAATTTTATTTCATCTAGTCCTGTTTCTTCCACATCCCTTTGGTGTTTTCAAACACACTGTATTTATTAAATCAATGTTTAATTGTTGCTCTGCCTTTACCACATCTGACTGGAAGCAGAAGTTACTGGACTTTGCTGGAACCAAATTTCATTTCATTTTTCCTCCTCTTTCTACTCAGACTCTCTTCTCTCACTGTTGAAATAGCAAATGCCTTAGGGGAGAAGCTGCATGGAGCTGGTGCTCACAATCTTGTGCTTCCTTCATCTCAGGGATTATAGACCCCCAAGTCCTGCCTGCACGGCATGTTCTCTGACCCTTCAAGCAGCTGTTCTGTGTGCTTTATCCAGCTTTTATAGCTGCCCAAGGAAAGCTACTCAATAAAAGTGGAACCTGCAGTAATTTTATCCTGAAATGTTTTAAATGTTTTAAACCAATGAATATTTGTCATTTTTCAATGAGTATAATTTTATAAGAAACATTTAAATAGGAATTTTAACAGCAATAATGGCTGTTCTTTGGCCAGAATTCCATGTCACTCATTGTCTGGAATTATACCTAAGCTTTGATGAACTCTCCTCAGTGCCTTTTAAAATATCACTGTTCCTTACATTTCAATATCTTGTGATGGGTTTGTATCAGTCACCTCCTTTGTACCATTTCAGACCCTCTTGGCTCCTCATACCCTTGAGTCATATGTCATTTAGGAACCAGCTTTGCAGGTATCATATTTGCTTTATGCAAGTGCCTCCTGTCTGCTCCCCCCATGTTCCCCCTGTTCCCTCTGCCTCTCCCTCTCGCCCCGGGGTGTCCATGTTGATGCTGAGGTGTGAAAAAAACCCTGATCAAGCCCACACGTGCATGGCCACGTTCCTTGTTGTGTGGATGTGTGTGTGTTCAGCAATTCTGTATGGTCACAGGGTGCATGGCTATTATAGCATCTATGTGAATGTGTGTTTTGTTGATGTCTGTGTGTGTTTAGAGTTCAAGTCACTGTGGGCTCTGAGACAGTGAGTGGTCTGTATGTGTGTGAGTTTGTGTGTATGTTCTGATTATCAGTGTGCATTATCAGGTGCAGTTTACAGGCTGAATGCTGCTGGTCATTTGCAAATAGTGTGTGTGTGTGTGTGTGTGTGTGTGTGTGTGTGTGTGTGTGTGTGTTGTCAGCATTTCCAAGTGTTCAGAGGATGTCTGTCATTGTGGGAATGTGTGGAATAAGTATGTTGTTAGAGATCAGTGTGGGTACCAACATTGTTTGCTTGTTTATGTCAACACTCTACACCCCTGAAGAAACACTGAGTCCAGACAGACACAGGCCCCATCAGGCCCACAGAGATCATACTCAGCTGTTTCCTCCTCATCACAGAAATACGAATGGGTAGCCAAGGACCACTAGATATTTGAGGAATTCCTCTAGCATGAAAGATGGAGCAAGAAACACATACACTGAAGTGAGGGACTAAAGGAGCAGCAAGGAAATCCAGAGATCATAGTGAAACTTCAATTACATCTCTAGTAACATCTTCAAAACAGTTAGAGATGGGCCAGACCCATGGCCTAGTGGTTAAATTCAGAGAACTCCACTTCAACGGCCCAGGTTCAGTTCCTGGGCATGGACCTACACCACTCATCAGTGGTCCAGGCTGTGGTGGCAACCCACATACAAAATAGAGGAAGGTTGGCACAGAGGTTAGCTCAGGGCGAATCTTCCTTTGAAAAAGAAGAAGATTGGCAACAGATATTAGCTCAGGGTGAATCCTCCTCAGCAAAGAAAAAGAAAAAGAAGATAAAACATCCATTAAGTATATATATATGTATTGATGTTACCGCACAATATTGAGGTTCTCTTGCCCAATCTACATTTAAAAAGGTAATTATTCTGGCATTAGCTTTTGGGGAAAGAATTGTAGCTTTATTTTGTGAGATTGATCTGCAAGGAGATGGGGCACGTGTCTGTCTCAGATCTGTCTCCCTGATCCAGGGCTTGGGTTACAATTTATGGGATGAAGGGTAGGGTGGTCTGATGTGTGGAGGTAGATGATTGGAAGTAAGGAGAAGTGAGGTAATTGATGATCTGCGCAAGCAAAGTCAAGCTTCATGGCTCTTCATCAGATGTGTGTTCACAAATTGGCAGTGTTACCATGATCTGAGGATGGAGCTTTTAGCTCGATGTCAAAAAGGTCACTTATCAAGCATTTGCGCAGGCCCGGTTGATGGGTTGGTGGTCTCAACTGGCCTGAACTGGACGAGGGGTGTCAGTTCCTGAAAGAAAATGCGGAACTACTCTGTTGATAAGATGGGGTCAGCTGAACTGGTCCTGGAGGGCCCATGGTTGTGTTGGTATATGCATATATATGCATATGCATGAGATTATCAGGATGTGTGTTAAATGTAGAGTATACACAAAGCCAGAATCTAGTTAAAAAGATCAAAACAGATTTTAATCAGTAATATACCACTGCAGTAGGGAAGAGGGAACAGGGCTGAATTCAATTTGATTTGTACAGAGGTGACGGGGCATTTGAAAGGGAGAATGAGGGAGCAGGCAGAGGGGTGAGCAGGGGCTCAGTAGAGTTAGGGAGGGAACAGCTACAGAGTGTTGGTCAGTGCAGTGTGATCTGGCCAGTTGTGTCTGCTAGTTGGAAATGATCAAAGTTTAACTTCTCTCCTCTCACAGAGTCTGGGAGACAGACACCCTGTCCTCCTCTCAAGGAATGGCTCTCAGAACCTTGAGAAATGCAGTTATAGGAGACACATACACAACTCAAAAAGACAGAGGAAAGATTCACAGTTGTAAGCACTTTTGGGTAAATGCTCTAAGAAAGGGATGTCAGGGGCCAATGATCGAGTGTTGGCCAGAACAAACAGTCAATTCTTTTGGCTGCCTTGAGCTTTCTCAGGCAGGCACTATAAGGGGGCAGGGGTCATCGTAGGGATGTGGATTTGAGCTGTTAGAAACTATGTCAGTGTTTAATTCTTTAATGTGTGTGTGTGGGGTGAAACCATTTGTGCTGAGAGGCTGTAGTTATTATAGGCCAAGATCAAGGCCTAGTGAAGAAGAGGGCTCAAAGGAGCCTGGCTTGAGTTTGGTCAAGTAAAGGAAACTATATATATGAATAATATATGTATTTTTTGAATAACATAAATCATTATATTGAATAATATAATACATTGAGTTAAATAATATAAATATATATTTAATGAATATATATTGAATGTGTATAAATAAGTATGTGCATATATATTTGAATTAAAAAATATAAATATATATATGATTTAAAGGAATATTCAGACATAATAACAGAAATTTCCAGAATTGATAAAATTCTTCTACTCTAGCTTCAGGCAGCTGAATACATCTCAAGCAGAATTAAAAAAATAAATCTAGAGTCAGATCCATCCAGGGAAACCAAAGAACACCAAATACAAAAGAAGATATTCAAAGCCCCGCAGAGGGACAGAACACTTATGGAGACTTACATTTAGACCCATGATACGTGTCTTAACAACGGAAGGCAAGAGAGAGTTGGATTAATTCTTCAGGGTACAGAGAGACGATCACTTTCAGTGTATACCCAATCAAACCATATCTCAAGAACTGGGGTGAATTAAAGATATTTTTATGCAAACATTTACTAAGAGTATTACCACCAACAAATGCTCATTAAGGAACATCGAAGGAATGTACTTTAAGGGAGCCAGCCACCTGGTGTATTGGTTTAAGTTCACCACGCACCACTTTGGTTGCCTGGGTTCATGGGTTTGGATCTCAGGTGTGGACCTACAGCACTCATCAGCCATGCCGTGGTGGTGACCCACATGCAAAATAGCAGAAGATAGGAAAAGATGTTAGCCCAGGGCTAATCTTCCTCAAAGAAAAAATTTAAAAAGTGAAAAAGAATGTACTTTAAGAAGAAATTGATAGAAGAAGAAATGCTAAGATGTAAAAATGGATCGTGAGGATAAAAAAGGGTAAACGTCTGAATAAATCATTGAAAGCATGACTTTACCAAACAATAATAATATTGGCAGGGTATAACTGATGGAGTTAAAAACTAATGACAAGGGAACTTCTGGTTTAGAGGAGACTAGGACAGGAAAACACTCTTGCTGCAAAACTGGACAAAGCCAGATAAATTATAAATATATTTTTAGAGCATCAGAGAACTTCAGAACCAACCAACTAAAATTCCAGAAAGAAGAAAACTCTTTTATGTGAGCAGGGATTTTTATCTTTCTTTCCCCTGCAGGCATTTTCTGATTCTAGGTGCTTGCCGAGACTCTGGCTTGCTCAGTCAGAGCCTCGGCTAGGGAAAAGAGAAACTAGCCAAACTTCTAGTTTGGTGTGGCAGAGGAAACCTGAAGGCTCTCAGACACACAACTGCTCTTCCTCACAGCACCTGTGTTAAGTTTTGGTGCCACACAGGAATCTGGGGAAATAGGCCAAAAGCTTCCACAAAGCAAAGCGAAACCTCCAGAAGTGGTGGAAGTGGCCTAAGTCAAACATACTGCTAGTGTGACCTTTTGGGAATTTGCCATATTGTGAACAATGTAAGGTAGGAGGCTGGAGAGCTACGCTGAGATGTCTGACGGGCGTAGCTAAGTTTTCTGTGGGCTCCCAAACCTGAGGAGACAGATCTACCAGACTTAGGACCAGACCCCTGTGCGGGGGAGGGGAGCACCGCAAACAGGAACAGGGGGAAAGTGGAAGGCCTGGGTTTACTAAAACTGAGACCCAGACCCAACTCTGATCAAGGTCTGATTGGACTCAAGTGCTCCAACTTCACTCTGTTTCCCAATGAAGGAAGATAAGGTCATGTGAAACCTCTCGAGTTATGTTACACGGACGTTACAAAGACACTCGTGGGAGGCTGGAGAAGGCAAACCACAGACTGGGAGAAGACCTTTGCAAATCACATATCTGACAGGACTATAAAGAACTCTCAAAACTCGGCAATAAGAAAATTCAAGTTTAAAATGGTCACAGATTTGGACACTTCACCAAAGAAGATACGCAGATGGCAAATAAGCACATGAAAAGATGCTCAAGGTCGTTAATCATGAGAAAAAGGCACATAAAAACCACATTGAGATCCTGCTATGTACATACTGGAATGACTAGAATTAAAGAGGTTGAGCATACCAAGTGTTAATGAGGATGGAAAGTAACTGGAACACCCTTACATTGCTGGTGGGAACACAAAGTGGTTCAGCCTCTTTGGAAAACAGTTTTAAAGTGGAGTTTATTATGCTGCTGTAACAAATTAGCACAAATTTCATGGCTTAAATCAACTCAGATTTATTGTTTTACAGTACTGTAGGTTAGCAGTCTGACACGGGTCTCTTTGGGCTATAATCAAGGTGTTGGCAGAGCTAGGTTCTTTTGGGGGGACTTTAAAGCTTAATCCATTTCCTAGCCTTTTCAAGCTTCTAGAGACCACCACATTCCTTAGCCTATGCCCCCCTCCTCCACCCTCAAAACCAAGAACTCGGCATCTCTCTGGCCCTGCTTCCCTTGGATCTTTTTCTACTCTACTGCTTCTCTTTCCCTTTTAAGGGCCTTTGTGATGCACTGGGCCCACCTGGATAATCCAGGATCCTCTCCCTATTTTAAAGTCAGTTGATCAGTAACCTTAATTCTGTCTGCAAATTTAATTCACCTTTGCCAAGTAAACCAATGTATTCCCAGGTTCAGGGATTAGGACATCTTTGTGGGCCATGACTTTGCTACCACAAAGAGTTTTTAAAATAAAGTTAAACATGCACATACCATATGACCCAGCAATTCCACTTCTATGTGCTTACCCAGGAGAAGAAGACATGTTCATGCAAAAACTTGTTTGCCTTCTCAAATCATAAAGATTTATAGCAGCTTTATTCATAGTCAAAAAAGACAAAACTGAAAATAACTCAAATGTCCTTCAACTGGTGGATGGATGAACTGTGGTAAATTCATACAATGGATACTACATTCCGCAATAAAACAGAAGGAACTGCTGATACAGTCAACAACATGGATGAACACTCAAATAAATGTATCATGCTAAATGAAAGAAACCAGACTCAAAAGGCCAAATACTGTAGGATTCCATTTATATGATATTCCAGAAAAGACAAACCATAGAGAAAGACAACAGATCATTAACCACCAGGGGTTAAGGTTGGGGGAAGAGTTGACTAGAAAAGAGCAGCTCAAGGGAGTTCTGGGTGCTGGAACTGTTCTGTATCTCAATTTTGGTAGTTGCACAGCTCCATGCGTTTGTCAAAAGAGGAAAACAAATACTTCATTCCTCACCCATCAGATTGGCAAAAATTTAAAAATCTGACAATGCCAATCTGACCATTCCCAGGGCAAGGATGACTCAAACACTGTTGGAGGGAATGGAAATTGTTAAAACTTCAGAGGATGATTTGGCTGCAGCTCATCAAGAGGCTGATGCACATCAGCCTCTGGCCCAACAATCCAATCACAGGCAGGTGTCCATTCTAGGGAGTTCACACGTGTGCTCGAGGAGACACACACAAGGATGGTCATTAAACATGGCAGGGGAATAAATTAATTGTGGTTAGTAGTTACTTAAAAAAGAAAGGAAAGAAATGCATATGGGAAATAATCGACCCTGCTGGCTATGTATATGATATGAGAAGGTAACTCATTGATTTGTCTACTTAATAGTACGCAGCACAGAGAGCACTGTACTAGGAATCTGGAGACAAGCATCTGAGCATTTAGTTCCAACTCTGCCACTAAAGTAGCAGTCTGACTGTGGACGACTTAACTCAAGAAACCTCACGTTCCATTTCCTGGAAATTGAAGAGGTTAGGCTCTAAACCACTAAAATTATTTCCAACTCAACAATTCTATGATTCAATAAGTCAACAATCAAAAATTATATTCCAAAGTACCTATGTTGAGAAACTGTTTTTCCCAGACACCCTGAAATCAGAAAGTATCAGAGAAATAAAACATCTTATTATATTGATACATAAAATGGTCCAAATGTCTTGGAATGTCTATGACCAGGTTTTTAATCAAGATCATAACTCAGAAAGAGTGTAAAAGCAACTAAACCTGCCATATCGACTTGGGTCACCCTCAGGTAAAATTTATATATCCTCTCCCATTTTAACATTCCAAAAGAAGTTCCCCATACCAATGAGTCCATCTTGTCAAGTTCAGGTCTGTCTAGCCAAAAGTCATTCATGTGTATGGTAAGATTCACTTGATTTTTTAACAAAAATAAATTGATGAATGGCTTTTTGTATTTTTGCCTGTTTCATCTATAAAGAGCTTACATTATAATTTAATAGCTTCAGCCTGCTACAATAATTTAAAGAGCCTTTTGAAACTTGTAACATGCCACGTCCAACAGGATCTAGTAAAAAAATCAGTAGTTCAGAATCCAAAAAAGCTCATTTAAAAGTTTCATTACCGCCAATACTTACACTTCAAAGACGCCAATAACCAACATGTCATTTCTTCCTACTGCAGAATTTAATAGGTTATCAACTTCTGGTATCACCCAAAAGCATAATTAGGATGCTATCATTAAAATGTATTTTTTAATAAGAAATATTAAAACTAATGATTAAACTATTGAACTAAATGATTAACTAAATATGAAAACTAATGACAACTAACGATCTGTTGTCTTTCCCTATGGTTTATCTTTTCTAGAATATTATATAAATGACATCTTACCGTATTTGACCTTTTGACCTTTCCCCTTGTCAGTCAAATCAAAATTTCAAACTTCTTGTTCTATGGGCTTTCCAAATCTAAATTCTTACAATTCTAAATGAGTACGGAGACAAAACAGACACTACATACAGCTTCCAAAATCCTCCTCTTTATCCGATTTTAATTTTAGCACCGACTGCCAAGAAAATCTTTTCAACTGAAACCAAAATTCCATACACATTATGTCAATCATCAATTGATCAGTCATCAGTCTATGTTAACAGAAGGTGAGTTAGTATTAGGAAGCTACACAATTTGCACCAAAGATTGTTTAAAGCTCCTTTCATTAAATGCAGTTTACAACAATTCACAGGCTTCAAAGTTCACCTTGCAAATATAGAGTCAATTATCAGAAACCATGAATGCGATCAGGCTTTTCAATAAAGGTGGTCCCAAGGATGTAGGAACCGTTCATTTGTTTAATGAAGGCAATGAGGAGCCCAATAGCCTGAGCGGAGTCAGGCAGAGGAGCGCTGACCACAGGCCCTCTTCCGAAGGAAAGCGTTCACCCAGAGATGTCGCGACCTGGCCTAGACGGGGTCCCGGGGGGCGCGAACTCAAGGGCGGGCGCACAGGGCAGGCGACTCCCTGCCGCCCCCTGCACCACGGATGGGTGTGACCCCGCTGAGGTGGGGCCCCGCCAAGGCACAGGGACAGGCTGGCCAAGCGGCGCTCTTCTGCTCCTCCAAGGGACAGAGGTTGGGCTCCCCCGCCTGGAGCAGCCCGCCAGCAGCCCCGGCCCCCGGTCCCATCCGCCGCCCCGGACGCCGCGCTCCCGCCATACGCGGCGGCGATCTCCACGCCGAGCCCGCTGCCCACCGCCTACCTCAGCGCCGCTCCTGCCCAGCGCTCCTCCACACTGCAGAAAGGAGAGCTCCCCGCGCTGAAAATCCTGGAGGAAGGATCCAGAAACTGCCTGAGCCCCCCACACAAACTCCAGTGGCCGCCACTTCCGCATCAGGGACTCCGCCCCCAGTGCTTGCGCCCCGGGGCTCTCCAGCTCGGCGGCCCCTCTGCCACTCTGAGCACCGGTCCTGCGCTTGCTCGGGACTCTGAGGATACAATGGGAACCCTTGGGGGGGGCACTGGGAGGGGTGTCGGGGATTGGGGACCGAGGTGTCCATGAGATGGAGAGCAGGAGCCGGCTGACGCTGTGCAGCCCTTGACTCTGCTCTCCCTGGATGACCTTCAGCTCCTGGAGAAGTTCTGCCTTCCCTTGAGGTGGCTTCTCCTGTGCTGAGAAGCCCGTTACACGATCTAACATCTGTTTATAAAAGAACAATGACATCCTTAACACCCAATGTGTTGTGTCTCCAGAAGAATTCTCTGCTTCCCCAGAAGATGATACAGGGAGCAGCTGGGACCGGGTTCTGACCAAGGAAGGAAGGATGCTGAGGGCCCAGCTGACTCCCCTCCACTGGCTCCTTCCCCTGATCCATGGCCCTGATGGGGCAACAGTGCTGGGGACTCCTGCAGGTGACAACTCTCAAGTGTTTGCCCACGGTATTACATTTCTTATGGTTTAGTGGTTAAAACAGGGGGCTAGCTGTCAGTTTTTCAGACGATTTCATTTGCAGAAATGTCTTTGGACAAAGAAGTTTGTTTTCTTCGTCTCTGATTTTTAAAATCAATAACAATAATTAAAACACTTATTTTCTTAATCTCATTGGCATGCAAAAACAAAAAAGTCACTTGGATTTCACAAAATTGGCCACATTTTCA
Organism: Diceros bicornis minor; assembly: GCF_020826845.1. Taxonomy (NCBI): domain Eukaryota; kingdom Metazoa; phylum Chordata; class Mammalia; order Perissodactyla; family Rhinocerotidae; genus Diceros; species Diceros bicornis. Next base: position 298,388 of record NW_026691046.1, read on the forward strand.
TTAAGACTTTGGAAGTATTGCTGATTGAATTAAAGAAAGCATTTGGGAAGAACAATTACCTTCAGATAGTATCTGCCCAGATAAATGTACAAACAGAGTTATGAGCCGTTTTGAGGGGCCTGGCAAATCCAGTTTGCGTTTTACAATGGATCGTCCAGAGTACAGGTTAAATTAGTAATTTTCTGAGGAGTTTTCGAGTAAATGTTCATGTCGGCTTCATCAAATAGGTCTGGTGATTTAAATGAATGTTGAGCTAAAGATAAAAGTTTTCAAGAGACTGAGAAATATTAGGTAAATGTACTTAAAAAAGGGTGCAAATTAAAGTAAATCTGCCATTATCCTCTTTAAAACAGATTCAGAGTAACATTATTGTCAAGGTATAAGAAGGAATAGAAATGTTTTATAAAAACAATTCTTCACTTCTAAAGGACCTAACGTGACATTCTAGAAGTCTCCATAGTCTTTCACTCATCTAGATTTAAATTGTTCAATTAATACTTTAAAGACTAATGAATCTGAGGGCAAAATATTCAAGGTCATTGTTTGTTTTTCATTGTTGCAAAGTAGATGGGTATGAACTGTGGCTGAAATTCATGGTCTTGAAGAAGAAAAATATATAGAACTTATCTATCACTCTCACAGTGTGTCCTGACTTAATCCTACACATATCCCCAGAATAAAGCCTCAAGGAATTCCATTATGTTATTAGAAATGACATCTTTCATTCACCATGAATATTCTCTAATTAATTCTCTAGCTAGTAATTATGTTCCTGATGCAAATAGGCAAGTAAAAGAATCCATGCTTGATTAAATTGGGCTCATAACATGTATACATGGGAGACACATGAGAAATGGAGTCTCTCAAAAGAATGGCAGAGATGCTCCTCTTAAATACTATCTTCAGATAAGACAAAGGAGGATGTTGGGGGTGGGGTTTGGGATGTGAGACTGGAGAAGACAATTCTCATGGAGAGGGACATGTAAATGTTTGTCTGAACCAACTCCCCTGCACTGGGCTCTGGTCCTGAAGGGACGACAGGGAGGTGACCAGGAACAGGCCTCCCAGTGGTGGTGCCTTCCCAGGGGTAGCATGGGGATGCTGGGGGAAGGGGGATGGTGTGTGACATGGCACCAGCGGTGGAGGCAGCAATGCAGAGGTCAGGGATCTCTCTCGCTCTCTCACTCTCTCTCTCTCTCTCTGTGTCTCTCTCTCTCAGGGACCTGAGAAGAGGAAGTTGGCAGAGCCCGCGCCCCTCGCCTACCTCTCTCATGGGCCCTTCTTTCTCTGGCCGCTCGCTATGGAAGCCCTGCGGCCTTGGGTTTAACCCATGAGGCCAAGGGCACGTGCACAGCCAGCGGGCCTAGGGGGGGCCTTGGGGGTCCTCAGTGAAAGCCCCACCTGCCCGCGAGGCCTTGACACAGTGACACCACCTGAAAATAAAGCAAACACATATAAGCATATGTAGTTTTAAAAGGAAAAGCACACAACTAAAAGAATTGATATCATTAAATACACTATTCTATTTGTTTATGTGTCAAATTACTGATAGGAAATAGCCCGGTGTAGTGATAGTAGATTTGATCAATTTCATAGAGAATTCTTTTAACGGT